>NC_083882.1:62747613-63047613 GCF_032452875.1 Bos javanicus
AATTGTAAGACATTTAAGATAGACTGTTAAAATATACAAGTCAGTTAATAGATTTAGGATATAAACACATAAATATTAGTGTTACTTAAAAATAAATTTATAATGGTAACTCGAAGATGCTTGTTGTAATTTTTTCATATGCTTATAATATGTTTTATAATTTACAGATATTTAATTGGGTAATGATTTGATGTGTTAACTTAAACTGATTTAGAGCAAATAATATCCCTTTAGGGCATAAGTTAGAATGAAAGACAGAAGAAAAAATACCACTCCTTGATAAATTTTTAAAGGAAAAACATTTTTTCATCATCATTTGTTAAACTGTGAAACTTGTCAGTATTGAACTTTAGGAACCATTTGATGATCTTTTCCCACATATCATGCTTTCGTTTACCTTCAGTACCTTGAGAAATTTTTGTGCACTTCTATTAAGGGAATCAAACAGAAATGTACAAATATGTCTATTTCATTTCATTCAGATCTTTAAAACTTAGAGAATTAGCCCTGCATTACAGTTATAAAATCACTTTGCTCCATTATTTCATTTTGGAGCATAATTTTACATATACCAAAAGAATGTTCCTAAAGTATACCTGCAGACCCTGGCTGAAATGACCTCAAACTTCAGAGTTTCTACTTGAACCAGAGTGACTTCTTCCTGCTACAGTGAAAACTTGAGGCAGGATTTAGCCAGCTTGATATATCAGGTTGTTGGTTCCTCTACATTTCAATGATCTTTCAGACCTCCTTGTAAAAAGATTTAACTTCAATGGTAAAGTTAAGTGGTGGGGGAAAAAATCCTCCACGTATAAAAGCAAATGAGTTTTTAAAGAACAGAAAACAATCTCCATGAAAATTAAACTTAGCTCTTGTTAACATTTCCATTAAAACATGCATTTTGATTAAACCAAACAAACAAACACCAAAAAAATCCCTAGAAGTAGGCATAATCATTTATCTATATACTCACAAATATTTTGCTCTTTTCTGATCATCTGTATTTTTTCTTGCTTTATTTGCTTCATGTCCTTTAACTTTTTCCCCTCGTTATTCATGGAAAGGTTTTCTATCTAAGACTAAATTGATTCTTTACTTACTTCTTATCTGTGAAGTCACTTCAGCAGAGAGTTATTACTCTTTGGAGTTAGGTCCTCATCTCTAATCTGTATCCCTTAGCTAGAGCGCTCCGTCTGGTGCTGCCCTATCACTGCCCTAAGGCATGTAGAGAGAGGGTTCTTGCTTTGCCCAGCCTGCTCACTGAGCTGCCTTTGAAACTGGTGAGGAAGGAGGTCTGTGAAGGGGAGAGATAGATGTACTGGGTGACTATTTGAAACCAGTGTAATTTGCAAATTTGCCACCAACTTTTAAGTGAGAATTGGGGTAGAGGTTTCCAGGGTTAACATGCTTTCAGAAATCAAAAGGAAAATGGAAGTTTTCATTTCATTACTGAGGGCTCTGATACAAAAGGATTTTTTTCTAAATTTTACCAAGATTTCAACAATTAATCTAGGTACTTTTATTAAAATAGTCATAATATTGCCATGTTATATATATTTATATGTATAAACATGCACACTCAAATACACATGCACACACGCACACAATAGCACTTTTGAAATAATACTACATATCACCTGGCTTTTAATTTAAGTTTGGAGCAAGTGAAATATACACCACCTAGGAGAGCGTACCTTTGACCATGAGGAGTGCAGAAAATCACTATACCACTACAATTGATACTTCTCGTTTGTTATGAAAAATTTTTATACTGTCAGTATAGAGAAAGCCACATTTCATTTTGCCAATCAAAACCGTACTACCTAACTGCTTTTGTATAAAAGCTAACACAACTTGTCAAAAATAGCCCTCACTATACATTGAACTGGTAAAAGCAGTTAAGAACAGTTTGGCAAAGATAAACCATAAAGTTAATTTTTGTATTATTTTCTTTTCATTCACATTCCTACCAGGTAGGCTTTGTCAGATACCTATAGTAAAGGAGAACTTGTTCATGCGTGCAGAACAAAATAAAATAAGATTAGAAGCTCCAGGAAATCAGCCTGCTTCAAAAAACCATTAACGTGTACCTATCCCTCAAGCTTTACAAATGTGTTAATTGTCGTATTTCAGTCATGTAAATATGTTTCAGCGTAAAGTAACCAAGATTTCCTGTTGTATAAGTACTACTATCCGGGGATGTGGGGGTAGGGAGGGATGAACAAGGACTAAATAACAGACTGTAATGAAACCTGCCTTTGGGCAGCACATGCCTCAGTTCTGAATGCCCAGAAATACTTCGCAGACGCTCCAGGCTGCCTAGCAATGGGGATTTCTAATTCTGGCTAGCTTGACAAAGTAAATACAACTATTGAACATAAGGCAGTTCCTAATAAAAAACAACAATTCCCCCTTGTAAACACCTACATTTGGCCCCATTAAAAATTCTTTCTTCATACCCAGAAACTCACAGACCCTTAAACGTGGGGGTCTCAAAGTAACTAAAGAGCAGTTGGGAGATTTAATGCTGTTGAGATGTTGTCCGTTGCCATTTCTCCCGAGCCCTTGATACCCCATCTCAGGGCTTTGTGGAGCAATGTTCTTTCTGCATTCGCTGGAGGACATTATACAAGCAGGCACGTTGGCCATTATGCTCCCAGCATTCATTCATGGATGGCCAGAAGGAAATCCACATATATTCATATATATGCTATGCTTACCTCCAAAACTATATGGTTGAGGGAGTGTTCATCCAAAGCTACCAATGTTAGTTATTTAGTGGACTGAAATTAGTGTGATAACTTAAGCTGTTATCTGAAATCAAAATTCTCTGATTCCTGCTTTTTCATGTGTTAGAACTCATCTCTTCCATTAGCTATACACCAGTCAGACCTCTGCCAGTCCCTAAGTGAAATAGTGTAGTAGTCTTAAAAATCTCTTGGTTTTAGGGATCAACCTTGAGCCTACACACATGTTTATCTGCCAACCGTTTACTGAGTAGAAGGCTTCATTCAGATTACAGATTACAGAATTCAAACGTTAGTTCTAGTAGACAAAAACAGATTGTTACCTTTCGCCACCTGCAGACTAGTTTCCATGTGTTTTAAAAAGAAAAAGGGAGATAAAAAGGAATTCTCCTACAGTTAGTAGTTTGAATTTATTTCTAAATGAAGGTGTTTTTTTTTTCAACCTCAACATTCATATCTAAAAACTCTATATGTTCCTAAAATATCTTACCATTCTTAAGCCATCTGTGGGGTAGTACCAATATATTGCTGCTAAAATGTTTCCTCACTTGTCTCGGGTAGAAAAGGGACCTCCAGGGCAAAGCAGGCCTGAAGAGCCTGTCAAAACGACCGTCTGTCCACAGAAAGATCTCAGGCTTCTTCCACTTACTGCCAGCAGTAGGCCCTAGATCTCAAGAGGCTCTCAGCTTGGCCCTGCTGAAACTTAATTCAAATTCTGCACACTCTGGAGCTTATATGCTCCTGCCGGCATTGTGTGCTCCAGAGCCCATACAAGCCTTGGGTTAAGCAGAGCTGGAGACCAGTCAAAAGGTTGCCAGAGTGAGAAGCCCCGCTACAATTCAAGAAGAATGAATAGGAGAGAGTCCGTTTGGGGAAATATGAGGAGTCTTGTTCAAGCTGTGATGCATAACCAGAGGATCACAGTGACCATGGGGAACTTAGGCACCCCATTCCTTTCTCCTTAGTCCATCCCAGAGAAGAGGCTCATGAGCTGGCGGGGTGGGGGGAGCAGTGTCTTTCACTGTTTATACCGTCCAAGTTTAGGTAACAATTCAAGTCACCTTTATCCAGCTATTACCTAAATGATATTTTTTTTTCTTTTCTTCAGTCCTGCTCATATTAGAACATTAATGAGAATAAAATGTACAAAAAAAAAAAAAAAACCAAGAAGAGACCCAAAGATAAGAAAAAGATACTGCCTTTAGTTTGTGTAGAAAATAAAACCATTTTAAGGAAAGTTCTTCAGAAGTAATCTAGTTTGTTCTCTGTCGTTATATGACATGCAGGAGGAAAGTAATATGCCTTCCCATATTTTCAATGTCTGACAATTCAAGAACATTGAGACTGAAACATGGTGGTATTCTTAGCACTGTGTGGCCCACAAGATTGTGACTCACGTTTTAAGAGGATTAAGTGCAGCAAACCATCCCCGCACACAGCACCACTGCGAACACCTCACACGGGGCCCAACCCTCCACCTGGAATCCTCCCGCTGGGCTCGCATGAGGCTGGGCCCCACCGCTCCCCGAGGGAGGACGGTGGGAGCCGGAGGATCCTGTGCGTCACCCAGTGGCTAGAACGTCTTTCCTGAATCAGAAAAAAGGCTCTAGAACAGCCTGTATACACCGCCTTTTTGGAAAATTCTGTCTTTAATAGAATACACACGTGTGCCACAACTGTTCTCTGTTGTTAAAAATGTTCCCTTTGCCTGAAAGTTTCTTTTTCCATGTCTTGTGATGGTCCTTTCTGCAAATTTAGATCTTAGCTCAAATGCACCCTCCAGAAAGATTTTCACCAATTAAAGTAGTGGGTAGGCCAAATTGTTCATTCAGGTTTTCCTGTTAAAATGTTATGGAAAACCTAAACAAACGTTTTGGCCAGCCCAAACAGTATCCCCAGGCAGTATCGTATCACCGTATTTCATTTCCTTAAGATACCACTCATGCTCTGAGTGAGCTTCTCCATTTGTTGTCTTTTCTGGGTTAGCTGTCTCTCCTTGAGTCAGTAAGTGTCTCTGTATTGTCCCTTTCTGAAGTTGTTTTTTGGACGTAGAGATTTTGCCTGTCTTGTTCCCTATTTTACCCTTAGTGCTTAGAGAAGGTCTGGCGCACAGAGAACTGGGTGCGAATGTGGACTTTGAAGCCAGAACACCTGAGTTCAAATCCCATTTGAATATCCTGAAGCTGAAACATCCCTTCTGCTGTTTGTGGACTTGGTCACGTGCTCCACAACTAGCTGAAAGGGAAGCTTGGAAGTGAAGCCTTTTTCAGGATGGCTGTATATTCACGGGTTCTTCTACTCAAGTAGAAAGGGAAAGTGGGCACTGGAGGTCAATCTCATAGTCTCCAACCCTTCGGAACCCCAATGTCCGGCACAGCCTCTTCGCACGAGTTATCTGCTCTTCAGGAATGAGTGGGGAATCCTGCTGGTGAGGAACTGCAAAAATTTTCTGCCCTGGCAGCAGAGGAATGTAGCTAGCTAGGTTTGCAGCCCTCCATCTGCTCTCTGGAAGGAACTGCTTTGTCCACTGTCCTCCGTGTCCCTTTAGGAAGTTACTCCTTGTCTATTACCAGTGACAGCTACATGAAGTCGCTGTGAGAGCGTGTGCCCTTTGGGGGCTGCACCAATCTTGTTTGTTTGTATTCATTCATTCATTTATTCATAGCTGTGCCAGGTCTTAGTTGCGGCATGTGGGAATCTTCCATCTTCGTTATGGCATGCCAGTTCCTTTAGTTGGTGGCATGAGGGGTCTTTTAATTGTAGCATGCAAACTCTTAGTTGTGGCGTGCGGATCTAGTTCCCTTCTGCATTGGGAACGCAGAGCCTTAGCCACTGGACCACCAGGCAAGTCCCTAAAGGCTACAGTTTCTCCATCCCACTTAAAGGTAGATCCGTGTGTTCCTTGGTAGCTCAGCTGGTAAAGAATCCACCTGCAATGCAGGAGACCTGGGTTCAATTCCTGGGTCAGGAAGATCCAAGGAGAAGGTATAGGCTACCCACTCCAATATTCTTGGACTTCCATTGTGGCTCAGCTGGTAAAGAATCCGCCTGCAATGCAGGAAACCTGAGTTCAATCCCGGGGTTGGAAAGATCCCCTGGAGAAGGGAACAGCTACCCACTCCAGTATTCTGGCCTGGAGAATTCTATGGACTGTATAGTCCATGGGGTCACAAAGAGTTGGACGTGACTGAGCAACTTTCACTATCAGTTCAGTTCAGTTCAGTAGCTCAGTCGTGTCCGACTCTTAGTGACCCCATGAATCGCAGCACACCAGGCCTCCTTGTCCATTGCCAACTCCCGGAGTTCACCCAAATTCATGTGCATCGAGTTGGTGATGCCATCCAGCCATCTCATCCCCTGTCGTCCCCTTCTCTTCCTGCCCCCAATCCCTCCCAGCATCAGGGTCTTTTCCAACAAGTCAGCTCTTCGCATGAGGTGGCCAAAGTATTGGAGTTTCAGCCTCAGCATCAGTCCTTCCAATGAACAGCCAGGACTGGTCTCCTTTAGGATGGACTGGTTGGATCACCTTGCAGTCCAAGGGACTCTCAAGAGTCTTCTCCAACACCACAGTTCAAAATCATCAATTCTTCGGTGCTCAGCTTTCTTCACAGTCCAACTCTCACATCCATACATGACCACTGGAAAAACCATAGCCTTGACTAGACGGACCTTTGTTGGCGAAGTAATGTCTCTGCTTTTGAATATGCTATCTAGGTTGGTCATAACTTTTCTTCCAAGGAGTAAGCGTCTTTTAATTTCATGGCTGCAATCACATCTGCAATGATTTTGGAGCCTGAAAAAATAAAGTCTGACACTGTTTCCCCATCTATTTCCTATGAAGTGATAGGACCAGATGCCATGATCTTCGTTTTCTCAATGTTGATCTTTAAGCCAATTTTTTCACTCTCCTCTTTCACTTTCATCAAGAGGCTTTTTAGTTCCTCTTTACTTTCTGCCATAAGGGTGGTGTCATCTGCATATCTGAGGTTATTGATATTTCTCCCAGCAATCTTGATTCCAGCTTGTGCTTCTTCCAGCCCACGGATAAAGGACAGAAATGGTATGGACCTAACAGAAGCAGAAGATATTAAGAAGAGGTGGCAAGAATACACAGAAGAACTGTACAAAAAAGAGCTTCATGACCAAGATAATCATGATGGTGTGATCACTCACCTAGAGCCAGATATCCTGGAATGTGAAGTCAAGTGGGCCTTAGAAAGCATCACTATGAACAAAGCTAGTGGAAGTGATGGAATTCCAGTTGAGCTATTTCAAATCCTGAAAGATGATGCTGTGAAAGTGCTGCACTCAATATGCCAGCAAATTTGGAAAACTCAGCAGTGGCCACAGGACTGGAAAAGGTCAGTTTTCATTCCAGTCCCAAAGAAAGGCAATGCCAAAGAATGCTCAAACTACCGCACGATTGCACTCATCTCACATGCTAGTAAAGCTCAAAATTCTCCAAGCCAGGCTTCAGCAATACGTCAACCATGAACTTCCAGATGTTCAAGCTGATTTTAGAAAAGGCAGAGGAACCAGAGATCAAATTGCCAACATCCGCTGGATCATCAAAAAGGCAAGAGAGTTCCAGAAAAACATCTATTTCTGCTTTATTGACTATGCCAAAGCCTTTGACTATGTGGATCACAATAAACTGTGGAAAATTCTGAAAGAGATGGGAATACCAGACCACCTGACCTGCCTCTTGAGAAACCTGTATGCAGGTCAGGAAGCAACAGTTAGAACTGGACATGGAACAACAGACTGGTTCCAAGTAGGAAAAGGAGTACGTTCAAGGCTGTATATTGTCACCCTGCTTATTTAACTTATATGCAGAATACATCATGAGAAACTTTCACTATATATAGATCAGATTCCTGGACGTAAGATTCTGTAGGCGTTGAAAAATCATGGACTCTTGACCAGGCTTGTCGTTTCTTTGACAAAACAACCCCCTCCAAATTTTATGAGGTTGCCAGTTGATTTGCTTCTCTTCACTTCCACATGCAAGTAATCAGAGCCAAAAAGCTGTCCAGACATACTGATAGTTCTAGCATTCAACTGCAGGAAAGAGGTCCCATCTAATTACTTTATGCAGTTGGAAAGTTGATACCAGAAAATTGGGAGGCAGTGAAATAACTGGAAGGGCTGAGGGATAATGCCACCAAACTGGCCTCCAGGGAGGCTGCTGCCTCTACCAAAGACAGTTAAGGTGAGGATTGGGAGGCAGCAACTATAGCTACTTCCTGAAAGTGCACAGTTCCATGGCTGCAGTCCTGCAGCTAGAATCTTCCCATGGCTACTGCTGCCAGTGCCTCTTGGTCCCCAGGAAGCATGTCACTGGACACTGAAATTGAGTGAGCCTCCCTTCCCATAACTGACTCTGCTCCTGTGATGCCTGTGAAGCTGTCGACTGGTCACTAGAATGCAAAAAAAAAAAAAACACCACTGTCCGTGCAACGTTTGCCAAATGCCTCAGTATAAGTAGCAGGAAGATAAGTACCTGCTTCTTTTCCACCTTCTGAATCTACTGCAGCTGTGGGTAAGCCTAATTCACACCTTTCCAGCCTCTTACCTGCGGGCGGACACACCACAGGGCAGGTGAAATGGGCGCTGTCCACCACAACTCTCATCTTGTAAGACCTGAGTCTTATTTTCTGGCCTCTCTGTTCTGCCTATACCCCTCCCTTTCATCTTACTTGTAACTAGCTTGAAGCAATCTGAAATAATCGACTTGAGAAAGAAGGCAGCACCCTTAATCTGACTGTTGTCTCTGGCTCCCATTTTCTGGCCAGCCTCTTAATGAGGCATTTCACCATGGCTCAGAGGCACAGACATCTGTGAAGGTTGCCTGCTCTGGTGTGCAATTGCAGAAGTAGCTGGGCTTTCTCAAGCCTCTGATGCCCCAAATTACAAGCTTTTGGTTCGTTTAGGCTGTGAGCTTCAGGCAGGTACCTCCTTTAATAGCACTGTTGTAGCACATTCTATGGCTCCAGCCTAAGTTCATTTCTCTTTCGTAAATAACTTTGCCAAAAGTGGCAAGAAGCCACTAATACGTCAATATTCTGAATTTCTCCAACATTTCAACTAGAGCCACTGACTAGGAGATATGAGGTTTGCCTTCCAAGTTGTCACAAGCCTAATGAGAGTCATCAGCTTTCCAACCTGTGATACTGACCTCACTGCCCACCTTCTAACCACTAAACCAACCTAGATTTTTGAGGCTAGAACTCAATCCATTTTTCAGATACCAAATTCTCTACAAACAGGATATAGGTTAGGCTGTTATTAAAGAAATTCAAAAAAGCAGTGGCTTAATAATATAGAACACATATTGTATAAAAGCCCAATTTGGTGACCCAAGGCTCTTTTGGTGGTCAGGTGGTGTCAGGAGACCCTAAGCTATTTCTGTGGTTTTGCTCCGCCCTCCTCAGCCCGTAGCTTCCATTTGATGGTCCAGGATGGCGGCTTCAGCGCCTGCCCTCAAGGCCACATTTCAGTGAGTGGGAAGAAGGGAAGCTTAGCTTGTCCCCAACATTGTGGAGCTTAGAGCAAGAATGCAGATAAAGGACCACATAATTACATGTCTCAATATTTAAAAGTTGTCAAGCCAACAAATCATTAAATATATTTTATCTTCCTTTCTTCACAAGTACACCTTCCTGGGAAGCCAAGTTTAAATTTAGGATCAGGGTTCCACTCCAGAAGATGGAGACATAGGAGGAATTGGCCTACAGCTTACCTCCTTTCTCTCCCCACCGCTGCCTCCTTCCCACACAGAGCAGGCAATGTGATGTGCTTGGGGACACCCGGCCTGCACATTCAAACTCTGTCCACACTCCCCACACACAGCCATCCCTAGGTTCCTCCTGGGGCCCCAGGGTGTGCACACAGATAACAAATTTCACCCACAAGAAACAGACCTGGGGAAGAGACCTATGCAGGTTTTGTGGCCATTTGCACAGGGAGTTCTGAAGCCCTGAGTACCCAGAGTGTGTCCTCCAAAGAAGGGTACATGCTCTAGATGGGCATAACCCCTTCACCATGGTTTACTCCTCACCTCACAGGGGGAGGAGCATCAGTGCCCAGTGAGGGGGGGACCCTCTTGCTGGAGTTGAATAGTGATGCCAAGGGAAAGGGAAGTGAATGGCACTTCCCCCTCTCTAAGGATCTGACCTTGAACTTAACCATGGCAATTCTGCTCAAGATGAAGTCACCAGAGCCTAAGCACTCAGCCTCATCTATTGGCCAGGGAAGCTGGGAAGTGTGGCCTTTATTCTGGGAGGCCATGTGGCCCACTCAGGGATTTTTTTCACTCTGCAAAGGAAGAGAATAGATATTGGAAGTAAGCTAACAATCTCTGCCACCGACACATGCCTTTTCACAAATCACACTTCTGTTTAGACAAGCGAGTTCTTCACAATTTGCTTTCAGAGAGGTGAGCTTGGAGGCAAGACAATACTGTCAGTTATAATTGACGGTCAAAATAATCGCACACCTGAGCATTTTTCAATGGGCAGCCAGTGTGCACTGCTCCAACTCGGAAATTTTGTCTAATTTGCAGATCAATCAGGAAGAACCAACTGAATTTTTTTCAATTCAGGATATAGTATGTTTATGAGATTCAATAGAACAGTTTTAATCTGCAACCCTGAGAATGAATTGGATCTTAAACAGAAGTGACACCTAAAACCTTGACCATGTTTTGGCAGAATTTTTTCCAGACATATTCAGCCACTATAAAATGTACACTTATCCAAAACAAGCAAAAATGTGATCTGGCATGATTTCCACTGCCCCATTCATGTATAAGAGTAACACAGAATTCTCCAAAATTAGGCAGATATATCTTCCACATTTTAAAATTTTAACCAGATGTAGAGTCATTACAATATAACATTGTATTGTAATAATGTAATGATCATGAAATAATATAAATAAGAATATGAAATATAATAATTATGTAATAGCATATAAGATTAACTTTTTTGCCAGTTGAAACAACACTCTGAAATCTTGTGAAGAAATCACGGTGACGGCACTTCCCTGGTGCTCCAGTGGGAGAAGTCCACACTCCCCAAGCAGGGGGCCTGCATTTGATCCTTGACCAGGGTACTGGATCCCGCATGTCACAACTAAGACCCAGTGCAGACAAATAAGTAAATTAAAATGATTTTTTTAAGTGGAAGTCTCCCTTTATAATAGTGATAAATGGACCCCAAATTGCCTCCTTTAATACCAAGTCCTGCATTTTTTCACTGGCCCGGAAGCCAGGCCCCATCTTCACTATTGTGTTACTGGGTGTGAGGGAAATTGTCTGGACTTTTTAAACTTTTGTTTGTTTGTGGCTGAGCTGGGTCTTCGTTGCTACGTGCAGGCCTTCTCTAGTTGCGGTGAGCGGGGGCTGCTCTCCAGTCGTGATGCGCAGGTTCTCACTGCAGCGGCTCCTCTTGCTGCGGAGCACAGGCTCCAGGAGGCACGGGATTCAGTAGTCGTGGTGCGTGGGCTTAATTGCCCATGGCATGTGGGACCTTCTCGGACCAGAGATTGAGCCTGTGTCCCCTGCATTAGCAGGTAGATTCTTAACCAGTGAACCACCAGGGAAGTCCTGTTTAGACTTTTTAAATCTTACCAGAAGCAAAGACTATTACCGGAGTTTCCTTTTATATTTCTTGACAGCACCACAGTAAAGGGCATTGTATAATAAATGCTCAGACTTAGTGACCATACCTGCTGGCCAAGTGCAGTGTTCTGTTGCTGTTGCTTATAAATATGTTTTTCATTAAACTGGTAGATTCATTTCCATGCCCTAATAAGCTCACTTATTTTTATCTTTTTTCATACTGTTTCATGGGGTTCTCTTGTCCCATATGTATTTTTATAAGTCACCTCAAATGGCTTTTTTGGAACAAGAAAAGGTATAAATAAATTAGCACAGTACGTAATAATTTATAAAACACTTCATATCTCATCTGATCCTGGTAACAGTCTTATGAGGGGAGAATCATTCACTTGTGACAGATAAGGATACTAAAGCTAGACAAGTGAAGTGACTTCAGTTCAGTCGTTCAGTCATGTCCTACTCTTTGCGACCCCATAGACTGCAGCACACCACGCTTCCCTGTCCTTCACTATCTCCTAGAGTTTGCTCAAGCTCATGTCTATCGAGTCAGTGATTCCATCCAACCATCTCATCCTCTGTCACCCCCTTCTCCTCCTGCCCTCAGTCTTTCCCCCAAATTGCATCAGGGTCTTTTCCAGTTAGTCACTTCTTCACATCAGGTGGCCAAAGTATTGGAGCTTCAGCTTCAGCATCAGTCCTTCCAATGAATATTCAGGACTGATTTCCTTTATGATTGGCTGGTTTGATCTCCTTGCAGTCTAAGGGACTCTCAAGAGTCTTCTCCAACACCACAGTTCAAAAGCATCAATTCTGCGGCACTCTTATCTGAGTGAAGTGACTCAGATGTGACTTATCTGATGTCATACTGATAGGGAGTAGAGTATCAAACTGTCACCGGCTGCCCCTGTGAAAAAACCAATGTAGAACCTATATGTTCAAAGGTGTTCATAAGTTTTCATTTAAATTGATTATGTTTTAAAGAAAAAATCTATTAGGAAGTATTTTGAAATATTAACCCCTATTTCTGTGATTGTGAGTAATGGAAAGTGTGACTTTTCAGGAAATGTCATAAATTTTAAAGGATACAAACAAATCTATTCATTTGCTAAAGATTAAAATGTACTTACTACATGAGTTGTTTTCAGAAAACATATGGTGCCCAGTGGTTCGGTCTTGGAAAAATATGAAAAATATAAGTTGATTAAGCTTATTTTAATGGGTATTTACCTGCAATTTGTCTCAAATCCAAGTGGTAATCTAGATTCATTATCTTGCCCCGTCTGTCTGGGAACTGTAAGTGCTAAGCACAGGTCTGGCAGGCTGGGAGAAAAGGAATTAGGAAAAGAACTGTGGAGCCAGGAAGCTCAATCCTATATGTGATCAGTAGAGTTGCTGATTCAGGAAGGAACAAAATATAGTCAGTGGCTCAGCCCAACAGAGGGACAGAGAGGTTGGCAGAGAGGGAAGAATTCCAGTCCAGCTCAGCTTGGTCCCCCTTGAAGCCACAGAGCAAAGCATTTCTGCCACTGCTTCTTTGTTAGGACCCAGGGCTTCCTATGGGCCTAAGGGTGCCTTTTGGCAGGAATTCCCCTAATCTGCCACAGCATTTTGTCAGGCTCGCCGTGTCCCACCTTGTAGCACTGAGCACCAAAGAATTAATGCTTTCCAACTGTGGTATTGGAGAAGACTGTTGAGAATCCCTTGGACAGCAAGGAGATCAAACCAGTCAATCCTAAAGGAAGTCAACCCTGAATATTCATTGGAAGGACTGATGCTGAAGCTGAAGCTCCAATACTCTGGCCACCTGATTTGAAGAGCTGACTCATTGGAAAAGTCCCTGATGCTGGGAAAGATTGAGGGCAGGAGGAGACAGGGGCGACAGAGGATGAGATAGTTGGATGGCATCATCGACTTAATGGACATGAGTTTGAGCAAGCTCCAGGAGACAGTGAAGGACAGGAAAGCCTGCCGTGCTGCAGCCCATGGGGTTGCAAAGAGTCAGACACGACTGAGCGACTGAACAACAACAAACCAATGGGATGAATTGCTATAAAGCACCCCAGGCCTCTACAGAACCTTGGGAGCTGTCACACCTTCCCCAGGTCCGTTTGCCTACACAGAATCATCATTCTAGACCAGGCATTCATGGAAAAAAGAGGCAGCCAGCCAGATAAGCATCTTGTGCCTCAGCAGCACAATGCCTTCCTCCCAGAATCTGGGAAAAGAAAATCAGGTGATAGAATTTTAGCTCAAGATCGACGGTATGTTTTTGTCCCTGGCCTCAGAACCCCAGGTATAAAATGAGAAAGATAAATACCTTGATTTGGTTTATAAGATTAAATCTGTACTAGATTATTTGTATAGGCCTGATTTTTTTCCATTACTTAGTGAAACTTCAAGGTCTAGAAGTCTATATCCCCCTACAGCCTTGCAGCTTTAGTCTAAAGGAGGTCCCTGTGCCGTGTAGAGTGTCTTACAGCGTGTTCTTTAGAAGACAGATCCAGGGTACAGCAGCATCTGAACGTTTACATGTCAAGTGTGCAAATGCTTTGGAAGCCTCAAAGGGAAAGTGCCTGACACACCTGGCAAGCCTGGAACCCACCTCTTCTTCTTCCTCGCTGCTTCACATCGCACTGACATGGTGCACAGGGGGAGGCTTAGAAAGGGAGGAAACAAAACCCACTGCTTGAGAATTTCTCGTTCAAGTAATAGTCAACAAAAGCCGGCAAAATCGCACAGATTCCCACGTTTCCCAGAACCATCCTTGGGCTTTTTTCAGAGGACACGGGTACACAACTAGCTTTAACAGTGTAGCATTTGGTAAGGAGCATTTAACCACATCACCCCAAATTTCTGTGCTCAGAAGTTACACATGAATGGTATTTGACTTTTCTTCAAAGCCATTCAACCTGAAAGACTTCCAAGCATGTCACACGTCACATTTAGCTACTTTTGCTATGAAGGGCTTTCAGCCAACTGGCTCACGCTCATTGCCTTGAGAAGCAAAGGAAGAGAAATTTTTAGCAAATAGGTAAGCTCCTGAAATAAATTATATTTATGCTGGTTCTGAATAAAGTACACTAGTTTCCCCATTTGGATTGCCAGAGCAGTAGAACCTACCAAAATGCATCTTTAAAATGTACTGATTCTGCCCTTAAGCAAATCGCCATTTCTGCATGCCAGAATCCAATTCATTATTTAACACCTAGCCCATCTCCGTGAAACTTTCTCTGTTCCCATCCCCCACCACAATTTCTGCTTTTGTCTCTACAACTTTGTGGCTGTAACTTGGACTGCTCCCTGTGAGGGTTACTCGTGCGCTTGTCTCATGCCTGTTACTGGGATATAAGGCAACACGGAGTTCGGAGGATACCCTGTTCACATATCTTTTCAGAATGCCTTGCTTTGAGTAGATTCTAAATATTTTTGACTCCAGTTGATTTCCTAAACAGCCTATTTAGATGAGGTCAGATGACCTCATCTCTGTGGGGTCCCAACCAGAAGTACAGACACATACACACACACACACACACACATTTTTTAATGGTGACTTCTCTTTAAGTTTTAGAGAGCTTTTAGGTCATGCATGTTCCCTAGTCATTTTTCCTCTGTTCATTAGCAATAACTACAAGATCTTAAAGAAACATTTCAGCTCAGACATATAATTAAATATCTCTTTCCTTGTTGCTTCCACTCATGAACATTGATAGACTTAACACTGCAAAGACATTCATGACCTCAGACTTTAGAGTCATATGTGTCTTTTCGATTCCTGAGCCTTTCACACTTTCATTTCTACCTGAAATCCTTTCTAAAACTAGGGTATGAAGAAATGAAAGAATTGTTTAAAACAAAGAAGCAAATATGTCTTTCTTTGAATTCTTTTTTTATTATTTAAGAAATCGACATTTAATGACTTAATAAGTGACAGGCTGAGTGCTAAGGATACAGATGAATAACACTGTATTTATATTACTGTATGGATATTATATTTTCCTGGATCTCCCTGACATCTTTGTTGATCATATATCTATATAAGAGTCTTTCATCCTAGATATATTTGAATCAGCAAACTGAAATCAAGGAAGAATGTTTTCATAAATTATTTTTAATGTTTTAAAATGTTTTGATCCTTGCACACAGCTTGTGTTTACATGACAATAAACAAGCCTTTTATCAGGAAAGAAACTAGCCAGGACATATGCTAGTGTATCACAATATTTTGACCCAAAAAAAGTGTTTTTTTCCCTTTCTCATCTTGATTTTTTTTTCATATCCAAGGGAGTTTTCAAATGAAGGGTTTCAGATGGGTTGTCTCCAGGTCAGTTCACCTCGTCAAGGCTTTGCTTAGTCATCAGGGGATGACCCCATCCTGCCCTACTTACCTTTAGGCTCCCATAACCACTCTGCCTCACACAACAAACATGTTCCTTTGAGTTTGGATTTTTATGAAACAAATCACATGGTCTGGGAGCAAAGATAATTAAAGGAACTTGATAGAGATCCTTTTGAAAAACCAAAAAGTTTATTATGAAATGTGAGTATTTCTCCCTAATTACAATAACTGTTCTGTAATTATGATTAGTTACTGGGTCTCCTTAAATCAACCTATATTTGCAGACAGATAGGAAGGCGAGATGTTCAAAGCTACACTATACTTTTGAAAACATGAGCCAACATCATGCATAGAAACACACTTACCAAGACCTACAGTAAATGTTTTGCTGACCTGTCTGAGCATATGAAAAATACTGACCCTTTAATTGGTATCATTTTTTTCCTTATGTCAATATGACATATGTCCATGAAAATGGTTAAGTTCCTTAAAGAAGATATAGCCTTGAAATAAAAAATCATCAGGTCAACTTAATAGACAAAGGAAAACAGGCATTTGCAGGAATCCATAATTGCTGAAAAACTACATTCAATTAAAAATACCATCTTGGAGCTCTAAGGGGAAAAAAAATAGCCAAAAAACAACCTGCCATTATTATGTGATATTTTTCTATTATGTTTTCATTTGTGCAGTTACCGTGTTTTCATTTCTACCTAAGTAAGAAAAATCGTAATACATTTAGGTCTGGACTCTGGAAATATGCCACTAAGATTCCTGGTCCAGTTTCTGTAATGACTACGATTTGTAAAATCTAGTAGGAATAGGATGTCATTATACTGGGCTTTAATCTGAAGAATTGTTTTAGCAGGAATTTTCTATGCAAGACTAAATGCTGATCAACAGAGCATAATATTGTATTCTGAAGTGTGCTGGTAAAAGCAAAATTAATTATTTTTTTTCCTTCTTTCCGTCCCCTGAAATCTTCTGCCATAGCGACTGCATTTGCCTCCAGACTTGTCAGACACTGTGAGCCGCTCAAGCAAACAGGATCTGGCAGAATCCACCAAGCTGCTGGGCCCAGGCTGTGGCATGACGGCCGGAGGCAAGAAGCACCTGGACTTCTAGTGACTCCTCCTTAGTCATTGCCTGCAGAATTCTGTGACACCCTAATTATGATTGCTAATAGCTTATGTAAATATTTTTCTTAACGATGTGACCCTCCAGTCCTTGAAAAATACAGTTAGGATTGCAAAATGAGGCCACCGTTCTTCATTATTTTAACCAAGTTTTTATACAGAAATAGTACAGCAGAAATACTTTCACTTTAAAATTTTGTTTTATGCTATATCTAGTGAAGAATTTTATTTTTAAATAAAAGCAAATAAAATGTCCGAAATTCAGGATGCCTCACAGTGGTCATTAAGCGTATGTGTATATAAGGCACTTGGCTCATGGCAAAGTCCACGTTACAGCAGGCAGCATATGAAACATTATGAAATGCAAAACTGTGAAAAACATATTTTTCTCTTCACTTCTGAAAAAGACACCTCTCACCAAAAATGTTTTTATGAGATAAAAACTTTGCTACTATATGAAGACTAAAATAAAATAAACTTGCATTTACATATCCTGTTATGAAATTGAAGATAAGACAATATTTGGGGATGAAGAATCCATTAAAAATAGTCTACTACAGTATTTAATAAAGAACTTGAGTAATAGAAAACTTAGACAAAGAAAGAGATGGTCTCTGTTTAAACAGAGTCCACACTATGAAATTATGTCAGTAGACATAATTCAGGATTGAAATTTAAACTGACAGCTACATGAATGCAAGGATACTGGGGGAAAACATGTATGGAGGCTTGGCGAGAGATTTTTACAAAACATAGGTCTGAGACAAAGTATAAAACCGAAGGTAACTCAAATTTCTATTGCATCAGGTAAAACCCTTTGTTAATTATGAACATCGGTAGATGTGTACATTTATAACCATATAAACATGTCTTTGGGAATATATAACATATTAAACTAGTTTTCATAGGAAACACCAGTTTTTTGAATCATAGTTCCATGTTCTCAAAGCTTTTGACAAATAGACAAAAAGTAAAAGTTTAAAAGTAACTTGCATATTTAAGTAATAAGCAAGTAACCCCCTGTAGCATAGACACATACTGTATAAGAGTCTCAGTTTTTAAAAAGCTGTTTAACATCTGTTAGGAGAAACTGAATTTTCTAAATACATTTCCAAGTATATTAGACTATCTTGAAGCAGTTATATCTAGCACTTTTAAGCAGTTTGCTTTTAATATACCACAAATTATACTTTATTTGTTCTTGACAACATTGCAGAAAACAAAGACTAGGTTTTTAAAACTGTCTAACCAATATGATGAATGTCAGTCACTTAAAAAAAAACCCACTGTAGCATAAACACATACTGTATACAGCTTTTATTCAGAATTAGAATAATTGAATCAATGACAGTGATTTGCCAGGATGTCAAATCTCTCCATCATATCCTGTCACTACCAGTTTATTTTTTGTGATCGAAATCAAAAAGACAACTATTTTGTCACCCGCTATCTCATTAGTACTAAAAATCAGGTTTCTTCTATTTTTTTAGGATGTCTGGTTTATTTTTTTCACTTCTTTTAATTCGAAAGACACAAATTCTTCCCCATTTTCTTTTCAAAATAAAGTTTAAGAATTGATCTGTCAGTTAAAATTAAAGGGCTTTTATATTAAGGAAAGGTGCTTTTAAAATTTAAAGCAACTTCAAAAAAATCAATTTAGTCCATAGATGATAAATAATATGCAGATTCTCCACAAAAGCTTTGCTATGTCCTTTGAAAGCATTATGAACAATCTGAATAAAGTGAATATTTTAGTAGGGTTATTATTTTAATAAGTCTAACCTTTTCTTTACCATGTTGTGATTCATTTTATACAAACACACAACAGAACAATTACATAGCATTTGACTCCGAAAAGGAAATGTGAGGTCATCGAATATGAAAATTGCTTGTCAGAAATACTTAGCAGGTCATTGATTTACTACCCTAGCTAACACAACTATAAAATTAACGGCCAATTTCTAGTTAATATATGCCTTGCAAATAGATAAATACTATAAAAATTGAATGTGCATGTTTGAACCCTTGTTCTAAATAAAAAAGAAACTTTTAAAACTCTGTAAAAGTGCATTCTGAACAATGATAGTACCTGGGCTTTCCAAAAATCAGATCCAAGTGCTTTGGTGTTCTGATTCACTAGGCAGACTTTGTTAAAATAAGCTATTGGAGAGGGATGTATATTTTCATTTTCCTCTGATAAAAACCCACTCTAAACATGTGTTTTCTTTCTTTCTGGAAACTTGTCAGTTATCCATATGCTAATAACTTACTACATTAAAATACTGGTCTTCAGTAATGCTACTGTAGGTATACAAACAATGTGATATATTATGAAATGTACACTATTAACAGATTCTAGTTTTCAATTATCAGGTTGTCTTAAAGATATTTAAGTTAACAATGTCAAACAGTGTTTGAAATGTCCTCATATCTTGTAAGTGTTTCTAAAACTTCTAAACCCTCTATGGTATTCATTTCTTACGCTAGATTTGCCTTTCTTTAACATGAGGTAAATATTTTGACTGCTAGAGTCTGCTCAGGTACTGGGGTTCTAAGACCTCTTGAATTTCTTTTTAGTAGCCACCAATTTCCACTTTTCCATTTATTCTTTATCTCCACCTCCAGGATCTGCACATACTAACACTAGACAAAATAAAACTACTTCAAAAGGAAGCAACACTCTGCAATCAATTCCCTGTCTATCTTTTAAAGAACCAGACACACAAATGCGCATACAAAGCAAAAGTTGAGAGCCCTATTCATTTGTTTAAGCCCATTATGAACATCATTCCTAAAGCATCATGTCAATGCTTTCCAAAGATAGTCACCATCAACACCACCAAATTTAAGCAATACTAACCCTAAATACTTACACTTTGAACTTTAAAACTGAGCAGTGAAGTCATTCAGAACCAAAGCAAAAAAAAAAAAAGGTGCTTAAATAAGAAACAGTTGAGGTTTATTCTTGAAGAACAGAAAAAGGAAAAATTTGTGTTTGGCCTTGGTGAGCCAAACATTATACAAAGAGGAAAACCCTTTTTAAAAAAAATCTTGTTTACATTAAGGCCCAGAGCAAAAAGAAATAAGCAGAATATGGACACCATCCTAAAATGACAAATATTCACAAAACAAAGCTGAATCTTGGAATAATACTGTATGAATGACTCTTAGGAAACCTAGTAGTGATTTTTCTTTAAAAGGAAGAAGAAATGATTATGTGAGCCATACCAAAAGCCAGTTTCCATTTAAGAGGAGGCACAGCTTTGGGGTAGGGAAGGAGGGATATTCTGAGAATTCATTATGGTAAAAAGCATTTGTCTACTCGGAGTAATCTGAATGTTCTTACTCAAACATTCAGCTCAAATTCTGTTCACCTGGTCTCCCTAAGTCAGTCAAGTCTGGAGAAAAATCTTGTGATTCTACCAAGGACATCACAAATAGATGGCCACCATCCTGGAGGATGGCATCAAGGCATCCCTGAAGAGTTCCCATTCATAAATATATAAATATACCTATCAATAAATAAATAAAAGTTATTTCAAGAATGAGTAAAAGGCCACCTCTGGGCACAGCTTCCACACTGAGCTTGCCATGCTGTCCCCAGGGGTGTGTCTGGAACTCCATTCAAAAGGACAGCTCATCTCCCTAGGGTGAGGGCAGAAGGCAAGGGAGCCGACCCATCCTGCTGGACCAGAGGGCATCTACAGCTGAGCGGCTGCATCAGACTAAACCAGGCTGTGGAGCCACTGCGCCCTGGCAAGCTTGACCCTCTGAGGACTCGTATACGTGCCTAAGTGCACACAGGCAGCTCCTCTGCTCCACAACACTCCCCTTCTCCCGTCCCCACCTCCTACACCCAAATGTCACAGCCAGTTCTCCAAAGTCTCTGCTTCCTGCACAGCAGAGCCGTGGGCCAGGACCAGCTGCCTGACCCTGGCCCAAATCATAGTCGGTTGGAAACCATCCCTTCTCGCAGTGAGGAGGTGAGGCAGCCAGCAGCCACCGCACACACTCACACACAGCCCTCCTCGGACATTTCTCCCAGCACGTGTTTCTCTGGGAATGCAGGTGGCTAAATGTCAAGGGGGGAAATACCTGCACAGGTGTACCAACAGTGCATATGTGTATGTGCTCCTCTGCAGAAGTGTACACACGTACAACACAGACGGGATCAAATTGCATACACACGTATAAAAACGGCAGTCAGCATGTCTCAGTGTGCAGCAAGTCTGGTGGAATAAAATTATTAATATAAAGCATGCCAGAGAGATCAGTCACAATTATCTGTTCACAAGTATATTCTTTAACTAGAAAATAGTAGATGTTGAGCTAGAAGATTTTTTTTTTTAAAAAGCCTCCAATTAATTTCTCTATTTCTGATTGTTTGCCTTCAGGGGTTAAAAACAAAACCAAAAAAGAGCAGAGTACAATTCAGTGGAAGTGTGTCTTTGTCCCCAGAGGGTTTTGCCTGTGCAGGCATTTAATCTAGACTGCCAGACCCCCAGCCTTTGACTGAAGCGTGCAGAAGAAAACTTATCCATATTGACTTATATGTTACACAGAACAGACAGAAATAAAAGTCTCAGACAGGCCTCTTTCACCCAACAAAGGCTCGTTTTTTTCCATCCTTTGCTTGGGCTCAAGCACTCCTGCCCTGCGTGCCGCCACTTTAAACATGATCAGATCTGTGCTTCATTGCAAATAACAACTGACCAACAATGGGCCCTGCTTCATAGATTTGGGAATGTTTGGCTTAAGCTGCCAATGACTGAAGGCCTTTAACTCCCACCGGCCAGTCACAGTCCGCTTTGTTGTTGTCTGTTGATGTGTCTGTGCTCATTATTCCTTGACATGCAACATCCCCCCTCCACCCTCCAGCCATCCACAACCACACAGAAAGCGAGATTCAAATGGAACAGCTGTAGTGGTTCAATGGGAAATGATGCCTCTTGTGCAAAGGGGAGGGAGGCAGAAAAGGGAGAGGGCCTGGTTGAGAAAGGCAGCGGCTTTCAGGGAACCTTGTATAAGAAATCTACTTTTGAATATACTTCAGTGAAATCACTGTTGAAACAGGCTGACAATGGAAATCTGCCCAGATTGAAAATGCCAGCCCTAATTCAAAAGACAATTCCTAGCTAATAGCTTGTTGCATTTTTAAATTATTTCTAGACTTTGAGTTTTTGAATTGAACAGATAACTGGGAAATGCTACCATTTTGTATAGGTACTGTGGGTATAAATGGGCACAGATCTACACACAGCTTCCAGTGGAGTTTTTCTTTGTAACACATTTGCAATTTGATACCTGTAAAAATTACCTCTTAAGGATCATCAGGATTTAAAACAGAGTATGTATGAAAATAACCATTGGTTTAGAATGTTAATCTAACATGGAAACAAAATTTGTAACACCACACTATAAGGTTAAAAAGAAAATAGTATAATAAAGGAAATACAAAGGCTTTGGCATGGTTTTTACAATCAACAATGGTTAATTTTGATATGTAGTTGTGAACAACTTCAAAACACTTAAGTTTAAAACTCTTGCAAGCACTTTTAATTGATTAGGAATGAATTCTAGATGCACAAAATGATTGGACTGTGAACAGTAATACAACTATATCTAAGAACAATTAACTTTTGCTGGCCAAAAAAGAAACTTATGATTGCATGAAAATGTGTATAAAACATCTATAGAGTATTCTTGTCAAATATAAATGAAATTAACTTTATTATAGAAATCATTCTGAGGATTTCTAGGGAAGACAAATACTTACATTTTGACATAAAACAAATTGGATTATATCAAAGACACACTCTACCTTTCAGCTATCAACTTTTTTCTTCCTTGAATTTATATCTTACCCTTTTTTTTGCACATAAACTTCATCTGTTAACAACCTTTGGAAAACCAACAGATATTTCTTACATAAATCTAGTGCATGTTGTTCCAGGTTTAATTATATGCAAGGAATGATACAAACGTGGAACATCAGTCCATAAACTATGAACAGATGGGTAGAAGTATTCCATATATCTTGATAAAACTCTTAAATTCGTGGCAAAGCTTGTCGATCATGATTTCCTTTTTTTTTTAAACAACTTCATGATCAACAGAGATCAAACATCCATCCAGTCTACGTTGTTCTTTTTTCATTATAACATACAAATGCCCATTTACAAATAATACACCAAAATGAATAAAAGTTTGGATACCAAAATGAAGATTTGTTCCAACTGACATCGTGCCTTCTGTATACAAAGGTCCTTGTTTTCAAGTCCATTCCCCAGTGGTACCACACAGGACACAACCGCAGAACCGAAGTGCTTCTAACAGCCACTTTTCTTTCCTTCCTGAACGCCCAACTGCTGTGTCCACATAGTCACTGACTGAATTAACACAATATATTCTTTTTGTTTGTTTTTTTGATTTTTTTTTTTTTTTACTGTAATCTTGGCCAATATTGAGACATATCAGGTTCACTTCCAGGAACTTGAACTGGAACTGACACACCAGGGGAAATGAGTCCTAGAAGTGGATGAAAGAAATAGCCATGTAGAGATTCCCTTTGAGAGACAGGCATGGAGTATGAATTTATAAGTTTAAAAAAAAATCTCTAGTACTTTCTAACATTTCAAATATATTTTAAAAAAAAACTTTCGAGTCTTATAAACAAAAGGAGCACCTTCAGAAACTAGAAAACATGTTTACATGCACCTACTGAATCCCAATCCCTCCCCCCCCAAAAAAACACCAACTCCAGGCTTCCCTGGTGGCTCAGACAGTACAGAATCCACCCGCAATGCAGAAAACTGGGCTTCGATGCTCTTCCTGAGTTGGGAAGATCCCCTGGGGAAGAGAATGGCTATCCACTCCAGTACGCTTGCCTGGAGAATTCCATGGACAGAGGAGCCCGGTGGGCTACAGTCCATGGGGTTGCAAACAGCCTGAGCATGACTCAGGACACGACTGAGCAACTAACACTTTCACTTTCCACTTGTCTGTATGTTTGGAACTTGAGCAACAAAACCATCCTGGAAAACCAAAGTAGTACTTCTTCAGTTCCAATGAAAGGCACAGAAGAACTGGAAGGACCTGAGAAGTCTTTCCAGTAAGCTGGGACGAGGTGGGGGGATGGCCTTCACTGTTGAGTTTGGCTAATACAATAATTTTTCCTTCTGAAAGATACATTTTTGGGTCTTGCCTTCATATGCAACTTCCGCAACCAAATTCAGGAAAAACAACTTTTTTTGCCAGTATGGCATTAGGTTACTAACTAGTTTGACTGAATTCCCCTTTTTAACTAGTTTTCCCCAGAGAAGCAAGCAACAGAGAGTAAAACACACCATCATACAAGGCCGACAGATTCTTTCCAGATAAACTACGAATGAAGGGAGATGACCTGGCAAAAGAAGCTGCAGAGGCCATCTCTGTGCAGCCTGCGGAGAGCACGGCTCACCTGTGGAAGTGGCGCCCGAGGTGCCCATCGGCTGGCTGTTCATGTGTGTTTGCATGTGTGGGGGGGTGTAGGTATCATAACTCCGCCCGTTCACCGAAGGGCTGGTGGGCAGCATGCAGGAGTACGAGGAGGTCTGGCTAGGGACTGGGGGCTGCGAGGAGAAAGGCAAACCCGTGGTTACCGAGAGACACGTTGCACAGCCACATCCCCAGGCTCCCTCCTCCCCAGGACTCTGCCAATAAGTCTGAATACACCCTCAAGTAAAGCACTGGAATTCCATGTGGGAACTCTAAGATTGGGCCTCCAACTGGTCCTTCTATTGCCCACTGCTAGAGGAAAGTTGCCTACATACCAAACTTTTTAAAGTGCCCCAAATTCAGACTACAATCCAGCTAGATGGTTGGCACCATCCATAAATGAAGAGAATTTTTGTCAGTTTTCATCTTGGACCTTCGCTGGCACCTTTAGAGAAGTTTTAACATGAGGACTTCCATAAATACATTACCCCTCTCTCACAAATTCAATCTATTAATATTTGGGAATCCAATGACACCCCCACCCTTTAAATGCTGTATTTCAAGCTCTGAGGCAGAAAACACCGGGAGGAACTCTGTAAAGTTTGGTTTAGGGACCTTGGAAGCCTTTGATGGTGGGACTCATGGATTTAAAGATTCTTGAAAAGGCAGATCAGTAATGATCTCAGGTTAAAGTAGTCAGAAGTGTCAGGAAATACCTAGCCCTACCATGAAAATTTGCTGTGACTTTCTTACAGACCCCAAACCCGAGATTGCGTTTAATCCACAAAATTGTGCTGCTACCCTCTAAATATTTAGAATCATGGTAGTAAAAAGATAAACCTTTATCCTAACTAAATAAATACACAAGGCTGGGACAAAACTCCTCCTGAGCTCTCACAGGGCTATGGTGGGGCAGCACACTTGGGATGAACTAATAGAAGCGTAATGTCAGGAGCAAGGGAGATGACAACACTGCTCTAATCTGCAAACTATAGACATGTTTAACATTCCAAGATCCACAGCCTCAGAGGCAGTGACGCATTAGAGAAGGTCAGAGAAGGACACCTGCTCCTTATGGCTTCAAACGGTTGAAGATTTTGGTCAACAGGATAAACTGATGGAAAGACAGGACACCCCTCACCCAATTCCAAGAGTCAAAGAGCAGTTTTCTCTGAATAGTAGAATTGTTGATACTTTAATTTTGTTTGATGACTATATATGTGGTTTGAATGATCTTTTAAGTTATATAATTTTAAAAAATCAGCATCTGAAATAAATCAACCCACACGGGCCTCTATGTGGACACAACTCTAACAGAATAGCAGCATCTATTTAATTGTTTCTGTTTTCCCATATATACAGTTTTTATCTTCAGAGAAACCTAGGTATTGCTACAATTTATAAAACTGAACAAGACAGTCAGTGGCCTTATGAAAGTCAGAGGAAGACTGCTAACACCGAGTTCAAAGAGGCAAGCAGGCCCTCAGGGCCTTGCCAGAATTTCAGCTTGCATTTGTTTCTATCCTGAAATCACTTCCTCCAGGCAACCTTGACTTCTAGAAAATTCCAAGGCAGTTGTAGCCACCCCAACTAATGGGCTGTTAATCCCTTAATTTACATTAATTGCTCTATGGTCAATAATATCCAGATGTAATAAAAATAGACATGTGAATAATGCCTCTGAAGCTGCTTATCTAGCTGTTCCTATATTAATCTAAAGACCGTGAAACATTTATTTTAGTGTGATTTGGGTTAGAAATCCAGCCAAAGATGTTCAGTGGAGAATAAACTATCTGTGTATCCCCCAATCTGTTTCCAGGGGCTCATGCTGGCCAGTCTCATACCACCCAGCATCTCTAACTGCTGTACAAATAGAACAAGAATCCTGAAGAAGTCATGGCAGAAGGCCCACCAGAAGACCAATATCCTCCCCATCAAGAAACCCTCTGGCTTCAAGGTTCCAGTACACCCTACCTACCTTATACAACTTTCATCATAAAATAGGATTAGCCTAGTTGAGGACCTAGCACAGGTAGGGGCCAATATATATTTGAGATGGAATTGAGTAGGGGCAGGTTGTTATACCAAGTGAATAGCATCAACCTTTCCAGGCAGCTAGTTATGCCAGAAACTCATCACATCATTCACAGCAAAGATACGTGATATTTCTAGCAAATACCTTCTATTCCTTTCATTCTAAGATAGAAAAAGAAAATTATCTTTTCCTCTATGTTAAGTAAATCACACTATACAATATGAATCCCAATTCTGATCCTTTTTTTCTTCCTCACCAGTTTATCACAAACATCCTAAATAACATCCAAAATACACATAAAGACTATAAATTTATTTATACAAACACCTGACTATAAACCTGTTTTACCCATATTAACCCCTTACTAGCTAATAATTTGCCAGCATTATTTTCATTTTCTGGTCCAAGTTTCACACTGATCCCTAAAGCATGCCCCATTCTCATCCAACATCATCAAGTTGACATTCCCAATAAGCAAAAAGGCAGATTAACTGGACTGAAAATCAAGTTTTTATTTTATTAAAGGCATGAATCAATCAGCTAAAAGACTGGATTGACTGCTTTCATCTTAGACTTCACTGATCAAGCCAATCACTGTACTGAGAAAGTCTCCCAAGGGTAAACACAGGGGCAGTGAGGTCTGCATGCCCCAACCCACGTCTAACCTCCTCTCCCAGGGACCCGTTAAGTGGGCAACCGCCGGCCTCACTTACTTGCATAGGCAGATTATTCGCCATGGTGAAGCTGGGCATGGGCGGCAGAGCACTGTACGTGTTTGTGAGGGCTGTGTCTGTTCGGCCCAACATGGAGCCGGAGGTGAAGGAGGAAACTGCAGGGAGAGGAACACAACAGTCGTGGTGAGAGTCAGAGCCAAGGGCAGAAAGGCTGAAACACACTGATCAGCAGAATTAATATTTCCAGTTACCAGGCGTGGTGGGTTGTGGGATGGGTTGGTAGACGCTGGTGCTGAAACTGCTGCTGATGGGAATATGACTAGGTGTGTTGCTGGCTTGTCTTCTCTGATTCCTCAGCTTTTCTTCTCTTCTCCATTTGGCCCTTCGATTAGAAAACCATACCTGGAAATCAGACAGAACAGGTGAGCCCTGTGCCTGCTCCCAGCTCTGCCCCATCCCTGACAGGTCCACTGTCCTCCTCCCCCAGTCCCCGAGTGACGGCAAAGCACTTAGCAAACTAAATCTGTTTCTATTGATACAAACAAATGACATTCCTTAGAAGCAGCTGGGTCTCTAAAAAAGGCAAATGGTATGAGTCACATGAACACATGAACACACAGTCCCCAGGTACCTGTATTCTCGCTTCAGGTAGATCTATTTTGGCCGCTAGTCTTTCTCGGGCAAACACATCTGGATAATGGGTTCTCTCAAACTCTGAAAGAGTAAGTTGCATTTTCTATGTTGCACCAGAACTATACAAAATGTGTCAACCAAAGCCTGGATCAAGCTGATTTTCACCTCCTGACTTCCATCACTTTCAACCAATTCCCTTTAAAATGCTACTACTATTAGCATTGACTGTACTTGGAAGAACTATCCCATCAGAACCATGTTCTATTTTTTTGTTTAATGACATTCATTCAAGGTCTCTTCTGTGGCCTGAATTAGCCAAATCATGACTCTTTCTTTATGAGAAGTCAGATTTCTCATCTTTGAATTCCTGGTACGTGGAAAGAAGAAAGAAAACACATACACTAAAAGAGATACCCAGAAAAGACAGAAAAAGGGAACCTTTTCAGGCCTCTGTGCAAGGGCCCTGGCTAAATTTAGCTCTTTGTACTGAAGATGTGGCATTTACTTTGATTTACTGCTTCCCTACTTTGAAAAACTCCATCACCTTTCTCCAGGGCCTCAATTTGCTCTTGGGTAAAGGATGTTCTATTTCTTTGCAGCTTCCGCTTCAGCTGAAGTCGCATTTGGGCCTCATCTGAATCTTCTCCATTGGAACTGATGGAGTTGGTATTCTCTCCCCCTCCTTCCTGCTGCTGGCAGCCATCTGGAAAAAAAAGAACAGGACAGTAAGAGAAATTTGGAATAACTTGGAGTCTGCAAAAGGGGCCTCACATAGCCATAAACTCCAAGAGCAGTCTATTCTCACAGTCTCACCAAAACATTCCCGAGACAACTCAGCCTTCAAAAGACACTGGTGACACATGTTACCTGACCACCATTTTCTGTTTTTATGATGATGAGACTGTGCAATGTAGATACTTATAGAATGTTATTCTGTGAATAACAAAACAAGTGGTATAGTTTCCAATTAAAATGTTCTTTCATAACTAACCCTGACCCTCCACATGCTTCACCCAGCTCCCTCTCCTTGCAGAATTTATTTACCTATGGCTGTGTTGGGAAAATAGAAGAGTGACGTTCAAGATTTCAGCTGATCTATAATCAGTAATTCCTATCTAATCAATTAGATGTTGATAGGTTTGTAGAAAATGCTATTAAGAAACCAAACCAAGCTTGTAATCTTTAAAAAAAATATTTATCTAGTTTTTATTTGAATTCTGCACAGTCAATTTCATTTTAAAGGTTGTGAATTTAGAAGTGCTTGCATTGTTCTGCAGTTTTATTCAACTATTGTATGAGTGCGCTTTGCCTTGACACCTATTACGAGCACAGCTGTAATTATATCATCACCAAGAACAGGCTATAATTGCTGAAAATGGAATTTTATATTTAGATAAAAGGACTGTCCATTCTTTGTAATGTGTTGCACCAGAGAAAAGTAAGATTTCTTTTAAATGTTTAACGTGTAATTTAAAAAAAGAAATAGTAGAGAGTTCACTAACTAGCTAAATATGCTATGCTGCAGCTGAATCCTTGGCATATCATTTAAGTGGTACATTTTTAATTAGGGCATTTCCACCACTTTTAATGTAATTTCTATCATTAAACAGGGGAAAGTTTTATTGTTTTCCTTTGCTGCTTGGAGGGCAAGATGTGCACTTGGGCAAGCTGCCTCCTTTTGCACCTTGCTGGAGAGGCCACAGCCTGTCTGAAGCAAAGGATTCAGTTCTCGCTAGGCCTCCAGGACCACTGCCTCCTGGGTCCTTGGTCTTGGGTCCTAAGGCCCCCTAGGGATACCAAACGGGGCTGCCCCCCTCCCCATCCTAGCGACTTGGCCCTGGGAGGAGGAGCCTCTGGGGCGCCTTGGTGGGAATCGACTTGGCCAGGAATATCATTTATAACCGGGAGACAATAGGCAATGCCTTCAAAGAGTTCAGGGAATTGTGACAGGATCTAGTGGGATCTTTTCAGGAACTTTGAAATGTTTTAAAACCCCAACTTTCTCCCCCATTTAAACAGGCGGATTCATCAGCACTGGCCACCATATGGGCCCTTGGAGATCTATTGAG
This sequence comes from Bos javanicus, assembly GCF_032452875.1. Classification (NCBI taxonomy): domain Eukaryota; kingdom Metazoa; phylum Chordata; class Mammalia; order Artiodactyla; family Bovidae; genus Bos; species Bos javanicus. The sequence goes on from NC_083882.1 coordinate 62,777,343, forward strand.
ATGACCACCAACACTTGAATAGAGAGGGGCTGCTTTTCAGCACTGCACAATGCCCCGCGAGTAAGGGAAACTATTAAACTCCTGGGGCAGGAGCGTTGGCAAACTTTCGTGGGCAGAATTTCGAGGCCACAATGAGCGCGGACAACAAAAGGATTCTCTTGAGGCGTGCAGCGGACCAATTGTGTTACAAGAAGCCCAGTCAACAGACTTTTCAGTGAAGTGTGTTAACCCCTCTGCTCTGCTATCATTAATCACTGTCCGAAGAGCGGGCGCCTCAATGCTATTTAGGGCGCTTGGCTGGAGGCTGGAGGGTGGATGGGGGGCCGGGGCAGAGGGTAGGGGGGCGCAGGGACGGTGGATGAGGACGGGATGTGGGGGGAAGCGGGGCGGAGAGGCAGAGCGGATGAAGACCAGGGGGGAGGGAGACAAGAGGGGAGGCACAGAGGTCTGGTTGAGGGAGGAGGAGAGGGGAGGGTAGAGAAAGGTGGGGCCAGAAAGAGGCTCCGAAGAGGAATAGGCCAGAAAGGTGCAAGAAGGACAGAAAAAGAGCGCTGAGAGGAAAAGAGACAAGAGGGTCAGCGGACAAGGGGAGAGACCGAGGGAGATAAGAGAGAGACAGAGACTTAGTAAATGGGCTACTTCGGATCGTCTTTCGCTACATCAGAAAGGTGGGGCTTGGGGAGGGCTCCTCGGCCGCGCCCGAGAGCAGCTCACTCACAGGTGCCTGGCACCTGCGTCCCCGCTAATTTACTGCCCCAAGTTTCACGGGGACTTTTCAACGTGTTTTTCAGGGAGCGAAATGCCGAGCCCCTTTTCTTTTTGGATTCAGTCGATGAGGAAGACTTTAGAAATAGACTTTGGGGGACCAACTAGTAAGGCCCATCAGTTATTGCTTTTGGAAAGCACAAACAAAAACCTGCGATCCTCCAACGTGTAGGGAAGGGACCGAACACAATCCCATCTTGCTGGGGTGGCGGTCACTCAGACGCCTTCCAGGAGGCCCCACCCCAGTCCTTTTTTCTGGCACATTCGATCTCTCCGATTAAACAAAGCTACCCGGGTGTGCCTCGGAAGACCCCCACAGATAGCATTCTCTGCTCACGTTTGCTTCACTGACACTTTCCTAATTCTAAAACATGGACATGTGCTCACGTTCTCCTTCTTCCTTTCTTCCTCTCCGCACCACCCCCCCCCCTCGCCCGTGGCCCCCCGCACCACACTCACACACACACACACCACACACTTACTCACAGGAATGAAGGCGCAGCACCGACTTGGGAAGTAATTTTTTAAGGGGAGTCATTTAACGGAGGATGAGGAGCGCTTGATTTTAAACCTCTTTGGGGAGAAACAAACAGCAGTGGAGACAGAGGCGGGTCAGGAGAAAGTCGTGGCTGCAGGATCCCTCCAAAACCCAACAGAGCCAGTGTGCACCGCTGAAAGCTTGCTACTTTAGCAACAGTCCGCAGCCCGGCGGTGCGGAAGAGGTCACTTTAACTGGATGCCTCTCCTTTTTTTTTTTTCTTTAGTGGATTTACTTTCCACTCTTAAAGCTTTTTAGCAAAATAAAACTAGAAGTTGGATCTCGGATTCCCCCCATGATAAACCTAAGTGGCAGACAATTAAGATATTTTCTTTAAAAGGCGCCCCCTCAGCGCAAAAAAAGGGCCCTTCAATGGGCGCCGTCCACCTTCCAGCCTAATCCTCGAGAAGGCGAGTGAAAGCGCCTCCCATTCTCCCAGACCCGGGACCATCTGACGCTCGGGATAGGATTTGTTTCCTGGAAGGAGAAGGGAGAGAGAGAGAAAGAAGAAGAAGAAGAAGAAAAAAAAAAAAGACGCTGGGAAATAAAATCATTCCTTAGTTTCTTAGTGTCTTAATCAGTGAGGCGGAAAACAAGCAAGAAAAGATAGCAACCCGGTTGCGGCACCTTTTCAGCTCTGGAGCGCGGATCAAAACATTGAAGCATCTGTTGAAAAAAGAGACTGACTAAATCCTATAGAGGGCCTGGGTATTACGGAGGGGTGGGGGGAGGAGATAAGAAAAAGTGTCTCCGTGATCCCTAAAACCACCAAATCGCTGGAGAATTGGGGGCCGGATAGAGTTGTCTCTTGTGGTTGTCAGCCCACATCGGCACAATTTTATTCACCACCGCATGGCGTTGATCAGATGGAAACCATATTTGTCTCCCTCTGAGACCTAACCTCGCCTTATGCTTTCGGAGTCATGGACTCTTTTAAAACCCAAAACCGGCTTCCTGGGCCGGGAAAGGGGGCAAGGGAGGGAGGAGGGCCTTCTTAGCGCCCAAAGAGCCAAGGATTCCCGGCATGTCAGCCGTGGCCACCGGCGCCCTGTGGCCCCTGCACCCGGGCACTCCGCGCTCGGCTGGCGTGACCGTCCTCCCCACGCAGCGGGGACCAGGCACAAGTGTGTGTGTGTTGGGGGGGGGGGGTTGGGGGAGTTGGGGGGCGGGGCCCGGGGACAGAGGGAGAACCGGCAGTTGGTGAGCCAGAATGCTCCAGCAACTGGGTGCCTGAAAGAAAGTTCAAAGCTCCTGAACGAGCGCCACCTCCCGCCCCAGCAAACAGGAGCCCTCGCGCCCAGGGCTCAGCCTTCCCAGGCCCGGTCACCGAGTCCCGCGCCCTCCTGGAGACTTCTCTGGCAGACGAGGCGGCGGGGTGCGGTCACCCCGACCTCAGATTGGGGTGGGCGGTGGTGCTGGGGGCGAGCAGTGGGAGTGCGTCCCTTGGGTGTGTCCGGTGTGCGCACGTGGGAACCCTACAGTTTCAAAGGTCAGGTGAGGGTATGGCGGTCACTCCCTCGTCCTCACCAGAGGCCGGAGGGGGCCAGCGGGGAGCCAGCGCCGCCTCGGGGGGCAGCCTGCCGCACCCCGGGAGGCCGAGGTTCGGCCCGATCCGGGCGAGAGGGCGGGCGGGTCGCCCAGGGGAACCGAAGCCCTGCGCATCGGGAGGCCTCGGCCCGGCCGAGCGGCCGCGCTGGGAAACAACCGAGCCAGCGCTTTGCTCCCTATCTTCCCAGTGTCCGTCCTATATTGTTTTCTGCTCTTAAAACTGACATGTCTAATTGGCAATTGGTGCCGAATCGTGTCCAGAGGTCTCTTGTGGAACATTTCTACAGCTGTCTCCTTCAACTAGACGCTTATTCATGTCGCCTTAATGAGAAACAAAACGTTCTCTAATGAGCAATTACAGAGCGACAGGATTGTTCCCATAACAAATTCTTGCGAGTGACAGAAGCATCCTTTGTACCAGATATTTCGCATACTGTTACCGATTTTCCCTTCCCTCGCCGGCTCCGTGGAGGCGCGGGGCACCCAGATTGGGTTGAGAGCGCACGGAGGCGAGGGCAGCCCCGTCAGCGTCCCCCTCACCGCCTCCCCTGGCCGGGAGCCCCCAGGCTTGGTCGTGCTCCGGGGAGTGAGATTCCACGTCCCATTATCCCTCATATTATCTCCTTGTCACGAGGACAACAAATACCGATTAATCTTCGGAGTAAACTGTTTCCTATTCTTGACCAATCTACCTCCGGTGTGTGGAGGGGAGGGGCGGGGAGAGCCAACCGACCCGACCCCACCCCCGTCTGCTCCTCTTCCTCCATCCCTTCTCACAGAGCCTGCAACGGTCCAGATCCTATCTTTCCTCTCAACTCCCGGGTAGCTCCCAGCACACCAAAGTCTGGCTCACAGAAGCCTCACCCCACCTATCTTACTACACAGTCGCCACCCACAAAGAATGAGAAGTAGGGGCCCAGAGGAGTGGAGGGGGTCCGAACCTAGAGGGTAGGGTTGTTTTAGTTGGGAAATCAACATTTCCAATGCCCCATCCTCAACTTGGCCCTGCATCTCACTGTTCACCCTCTCTTATACACCTTACTCATAGTCACATAATTTGTCGATTACAGCAAAAAGCAAGATGATACAATTATGTTTACCTTGCAGTCTGTCAGTGTGTTAACTTGTCACACTTCTACAGCAAGGGGGCTCTCCGTGCATTTTAATGGCACATTTGAATAGGGCACCACGCAGCTAGCTCATACAGGCACACACCTACTCCTGCCCATAACACATACTCAAGCATGCACGCACACACACACACACCCCAGCCACATTCATACTACTTCTGACTACACAATACTTGAATTTCCAGCCAACCAGACAGTTCAACAAATACCACCTAGATACAGCACAAGTCAATGTGTCCCAAGCCCTTGAAGAGTTACTCCCACTACGTTCTCCAAGCACGAAAGTCCAGAGAGGGAAAAGGTTGGAGGAGAAGAGGATACGCAAGGGCTGCATATATGGAGAGTTTGAGGATGGGTGTTTGGGTTTTTACCTTGCGTAGGTTGCCCTGGCACTGATGTTCCCGGATACCAACCCGGGCGGGTGCCCCAGCTTCCGGTCTGCCCGTTCAACATCCTTAGTTTATCATACATGCCGTCTGCGCCCATCTGTTGCTTTTCGCTAGCCAGGTTGCGAAGAACTCTGTTTATTGATGACACCTGCAAATCAAATCAAGATCAAACCAAATGGCAGAGTCTCCTGAAGACACAGTTGCCCTCTTAAGTCTCCATCTCAGCATGCCACCCCTTTAAAGAATGACCCCTAATACATTAAAAAAAAAATCCCCAGCCATCCTGGGACAGTGGGTGGACTTGCAGAGACATCGTGGAAAGAATGTCAGCTATCACTCTGGGCAGGGAAACTGAGTTGGGTAGAGAGCTGGAACACTAGGGAGGGGTCCTTCACTGTCGCTCAGTGTCTTTGGTGACCTAACTCACATGGCTGCTTTTTTATTATTGTTGTTGTTACAAAGATTCCCTGTCTCCAATATTAAGACCTGGCTTAGAGATTTCTTTCACTGTTATTTGTTTTTTATATTAGGACAGAAATGGATGTTTGATTTCTGAAAGAAGGTTCAAACAGCAAGATGTGGAGGAAGCTTGCTTGAATCTGGTTTTCATTTTCATTTTCCTTCTAGATTCCAGTGACTTTCTCCACTCTCTACCTTGCCACATGCAAATATGGTGACTAACCCTCCCACACTTGACTCCCATTTCCAGAAGGTCAATAAAAAGGTCAAAGTGCTCCTCTCAAGACCCCCAGGTACAGAGGTGACAAACAGAGGTGGAGCAGGGAGGAGAGAAAGAGAAAGACACTGGCAGAAAGGAGAGCAGGGGGACGCAGAGAAAGTGATGGTAAAGAGGGAAGAGCATGGGGCTTAGGGCAGGGAGAGGGAATGTTCTCAGTGAACTTACACTTGGTATGTTATCGTTGGTACAGACCCCCTCGGACAGTAATCTGTCTCGGATTTCCCAAGCAAAGATGGACGGGCACTCCCGCTTATACTGGGCTATTTTGCTTACAACTTCTGGAGTCGCTACTCTCGGTTTACTACCACCGATTGCCCTGGGTCTGATGGAGCCAGTCTCGTAATACCTGCCCAGAATTTTACTCACACATCCGTTGGACACCTGCATAGGGGAAGTGGACAGAAAACCACATTATTAATAATTTCAAGACAAAAATAAAATTGTTTAAGTATGCATTAAACAATGACAAGCTTACGTTTTGATTGTCCAGCACTTGGACTTTTGCATCTGCATGGGTCTATAACACAAAAATATACCTTCAATGGTATGAGAACTTACTGTAGAGAGCTTTTTTTCTTAAAATTACATTTGTAGCCCTAAAAACTACAAATAGGATGATACTTTCAAACAGTTTGAACTAAAAAAAAAAAAAAAAACCTAAAAGTTTTTAAAACTGTTTTTGTAAATAAACACTGCCAGAAGATGCGTCAAAACGAAGTCAGATTGTTTTGTGCTGATCTTGCTTAAAGTGGTGTTATGTTTTAATGAGTGAAGGGGAAAAATAAACTGAATCTTTAGTCATTTTTCCTTTAAAAATATGCCAATTGAGTGAGTTAGGGAGGGAGGAAAACAGCATTCGTCTTTTAAAATCAATATATATTCTTCATGAAAATGAAGAAATAAAACAAATATCTCAAACCCTGAGAGGTAAGCATGGGGTGAGTGAGAAGGGGATGAAATTATGCAGATTTATATAATTCATTTTATTACAGTTCATAAACTGTTACCACAAAGAACGTTTTAACAAATGAAAAGAGAAAGGTTTTTTGGTTTGTTTGTTTTTAATTCACACCCAGTTTTTTTCTTAAGCAGATGAATTCTCTTATGTGACTGACCCAGGTTGAAAGAGATCGGGAAGGATGGTGGAAGGAAAGGGGAAAGCAGAAGGCAGGGGAGTGGGGTGGGGGCTGGAATGAGGGGTGAGGGTGGGGGTCCATAATTAGCAGCGTTTACAGTAAGAAATGAAGAGAGGGCCTTGAGAGTGGAGGGCCGCAGGGGCGGCGAATGGGGCGGCGCCGGAGGATCACCTGCAGAATTCGGGAAATGTCGCACGGCCGGGCCCCGCTGTGAGCTAGCTCTACGATCTTCTGCCGGGTGGAGTCCGGCAGTGGCCGCCCGTTGACAAAGACACCACCGAGCTGATTCACTCCGCTGTGACCTGAAGAAAGGGAGAGGAGAGCAGAGCAGAGAGGAGGGGAAGAAGGGGCAAGAAAGAGAAGAAGGGGAAGGGGGAGGTGGAGGAGGAAGAAGGAGAAGGATGAAAAGGAGGAAGGAAGAAGGAAAAGAAGAAAAGACAACCACAATGCATCCTCAGCTCCCTGCCAGCCCTGGCCAACCTCAGTGATCAGGTCCCTGCTCTCGATGGAAAATGACAACCGGACCTCGAAGCCATTCCAGGCATCGGGCAGCCCAGCCCAGACACAGCGGAGCTCCTGCCCACCCGCCTGCAGAACAGAAGCACGGTGCAGACACACGTAAGAACACACACACCTCACTACTACTCACTGCTTTCACTCCAGGAGAACCCCCAGCCCACTGCTGCCCTCCAGAAACACCCCAGCCAGTCTTTGAACCCGCAAGGTGCAAATAATCAGCTCAGAAATATCCTCCCAAAGATCCCCTCTGAGTGTAACGAAAAACCACGAGTCCTATAGAACCCCCACTGCATCTTCAAGCTCCCTGCATTGTTAGAACTGTGATGGCAAACCCTACAGCTCCTCAGTGTTCCCTCAGATGCTAGATCCAGAAACATTTGCTGTCATATTCCAAACTCTGGTGAAGCACCGGGATTTAAAAAAAAAAAAAATAGGAGAAGAAAAGTGAATAGAGTAAAGAAGAACCAGAACAGCAAATCTGTGGCCAGTGAACCGCAACCTGGGTTCAGCACCTCCCATGCAGACTTCCTCAAGCCCCTCATATCGGCTCCAACCACAAAGTAGTCTGGCTGCTTCAGTGGGCCAGAGGTCTGGGAGTCTGTCTGCACCAGCTACAGCTCCGCTTTTACTTCCGATGCTAAATTCGGCCCTCCCCACAGCCCAGGATAGATAGGAGCAAAAATCAAAAAGTGAAAAGGAAAAGACCACACCACAGTGTCCCCTTCCCTCCTTTATCTGGTTATCTCACAACCTCACCCTATTGTCTAAACTGAGAATAGGGAGGAGTTAGCACCCCTGTAGCCCCCCTCCCCAGAAACCACAGGCACACAAATAAAGCCAATTGCCAATTTCCACTTCCTTAAAAATCTCCAACCTGCAGCCCCGACTCTAGAGAGCAGCCCTTCCAGGAGATGTGGCTCCCCCGCTCAGCTCTCCTCTCCTCTCTTCTCCTTGGAGCCTCTGATAAATTGACTCCAGGAGCCTGAGCTTCTTAGCAATAAATAAGCTCCAAATATAGAAGAGGGGGGAAAATATGATGAGCCTCTCTGACATTTGTCTTTAAAATAAAACTAGCTGCACGTCAAGTTTGAGCTTAATTTCTGGAAATAGGCGGAAGTCGCTCCGGATCATGCATGGAAGGCTAATTGAAAAGATCAGTCGGGGCGCTTGTGGCAGCCTTGTCACTTTGTGACAGTGCTCCGCTCCGGGAAATTGCATCGTCACGACAAACGGGACCGTGATAAAACGACCCTTTCCGTCCCTATTTGTAGATCACTCAGACGAGATTGAACTGCACTCGTTTCCCCTTCGAGGGGAGCCGCGTTTTCAGAGTAGCCGAAGGCTTGGGGCAGAGGGGTTGGCGGGGGGGGACGCTGACTGAGGGGGCGTGCTGAAGCCTCAACTCGATGAGAAGTGACAGGCGTTTGGGGTATCTAGGCTCCGCCGGGCCGGGCTCGAGCAGGGACATCGCGGGGAAACCGCTTCTCCAACAGAGCGAGGCCTAGAGCCCGCTCCTGGTTTCTCCTAAATTCCCTTTATTGCCTTCCCTTGCCTCTAAAGAACTTCTGCTGCTCCAGCTTACAGGAGCCTCCCCTTTGGGCAAAGGACGCCTTCCAGGAAAAAGAAAGGCACTCCCAGAGAAAGATCGAGAAAGACCTTCCAAACTTCACGCGCAGCCGAGGCAATTCCCAATCTGGGAATGCCAAGGCGTATGAAGCCGCCTAATCCTAGACCTCCCTCTTTCTCCCCCAAACAGGCAAAAAAAAAATAATAATAATAACCTGCCCACCACCTCCGCGGCGACCGCCGGCGGGTGCTCGCCCAGGGCTAGGTCGCCTCTGCCAGCATCGAAAAGGCAGCGAGGAAGCGCCGCTCTAAGTTCCCCTTCAGAGGTTAAGCCTCAATCATTGTGTCCCTTCCCTAGGGACGGCTGGCGCTCTCGCCCAGTGGCGATGATTATGCGCCTAGAATTCGACCGCGAAGCATCTAATAGGAAAACATATGGTGTCAATTTGGATGCTCTGCGCCTCGCGCACACCCGGGAGCGAGCGGCACAAAGCCCTGCAGGCCGGCCCGCGACCCCGCGCCCCTCGGGGCCCGCCAGCCAGGCCGCAGCGGCAAATGCTCAGCGCCGCGCGCCCGGGGCCGGCCTGCCCAAGAGCCTGCGGCTGGGGCCCTTGTGCTGGAGAGGGGAGGACCCGGCAGCCAGGAAGAGTGGCCAGAAGCCCGAGCCTCGCCAAGGAGGGTTCCTACCGGGCCAAGTCCCCGGGGCCTGGCACGTTCTGCACAACTAATCCGCCTTCCAGCTCGGCGCCCGCTTTGCGCCCTCTCCTGCGCTTCACGCCCACCCAGCCGCTAAAGGGCCAGGGGACAGCTAGCGGCTGCAGGACAGATGCATCAGGGGCTAGGGACCCCTCTCAGTCTGGAGTTCGGCAAGGGAATGTTTCTAGAAGATTTAGGCTTTCAGGCACTCCATACAGCGGAGCCCTTAAACCGCCTCGGGGCTCTGTCCCTCTACCGGGGCCTAGTTTCACTGGGCCTCCAGGCTCTCAGGCCCGGTCTCAGATTCGTCCTGCCACAAAGCAGCCCCACGTACTGAGCAGGAAGGTGGGCTGGGTGCCCAAGGGGTCTAGGCAAAGGGAGGATGGGAGATGCAAGAGCCAGCGAACCAAAGGCACATCGGGCCCGGAATGACTAGGACCCACACAGTAGCCACCAGGGCAGGGCTGCTCCAACTCCTGGGCTCGATCCCCACTCCTCCCAGACCTAGTAAACCTGCTCTCGCCGGTCTGCGCCCTATAACAGTCCACGGTTCCAGTACCAACTCCACCCCACCGCAGGCCTGGGTGCCCCACTCCCTTGGCCTTCCAGGCCCCTCGCCAGGGTGGCGATGGGAGGAGCTGCTCTTAGGGTGACTGGGGGAGAGGAGCCCCCACCCGCCCCAGACGGTGGAGACTTTCAGTCTTGACTAAGCCCAAGGGGCCTCCTTCTCGCGCTACGACGGCGAGAGGCCTCCGCCCCGCCCCGCTCAGTCCAGCCCCCCTCTCTGGGGTCAGAGCCCGGGCAGGGGCGGGGAGGGGGTGTGAGTTACAGGATTTGGGGGGATGGGGTTTCTCTACCGCAGCTTCGCAAACTCTTGCGGGCTGTTCCCAAGGGTCCAGCCCCTGTTCTTCCAGGAGGGAGAACAGAGCAAACGCCCTCCCCTCTTGGAGCAGCTGCCTCGGGTCCCCGGGCCTCTTCCCTCGCGCCCCGGGCCTGGCCAGCGCGGACACCGAGAGCCTCCAAGCCCTCCCCCGACCCGCGCGCTAGTCCGCGCCTCCCCCGCCCGAAGTCCAAAAAGACCAGAGGCACTTACTGTTCTGCATGCTGGCGCTGGCTGGGGGCCTCGGTATCCCACGGGGCTCGAATATGGGGCTCTGTTAGCAAGAATATAGGCATTAATTCTGGGCCGGCACCAGGTAGGCCTACCTCCCTACAGAGGGTGTCCTGGAAGCAGGACAGGAGAAAGCCTCTTCTTTAAAGAAATAATCCACTCCATCAGTTTGGGGCTATCGGATCAATCAGTTTGGGCAGATCAACTCTGCCCTCCAGTATGTGCAAAATCTACCTTTTGCATTACAAATACTCCAGTATTCCCAGTCTGTTTCCCCCATATCTCTTAGTAGTTAACCCTTTAGTCAGAAGAATCCATGACTTGATTTTTAATTTTTTCGTCCAACTGAACAACAATGAAGAAGCATTCTGACTCTTTCAGGTTGGGGAACCCAAAGCAGCCAGCATGGAACTTGCCTGAAATCTGGGATGTCTGTCCACTCTCACAATAAAAGGTCTCACACATCTGCGCGCTCCTAGTTAAAGTCTTCCCCCTAAGACAAAACAGGGGAGAAAGGTATGTCAAACTATGACTCAAAAGCATAGATCATGGACTCTCTGATCCACACTCTCAGAAAGAAAAGAAAAGAAACCCATCTTGGGCTCAAACTGCCATTAAACTCTAAATCCCAGAGCTACACCCACATTTCCAGCAGCCTGTCCTGCAAAGGTCTCCAGGTTTTGATAGTGGCTGCTCTGACCCGGCTTTGGGCAATTTGCAGAGCCTGACAATTTAGGGCCCCATTTTGCAAAAATACCAAGAACTAGGGAAAGAAAAGGAGAGAACAAGAGAAACAGTGGGGTTAGGAGAAGAAGCCAAGAGCTGGGAGAAGGGGGGCTTATACCTGAACTTTAGAGGTGAAGCACAGAGGACCCTGGAACTTCAGAGTGCTTGAGGGTGCAGGCTGGGGCTGCTTGGGAGGATGTCAGAACCATTACTCCTTTCAAGAATTTCACTACCCCAGTTGCCCCAAGCCCCTCGCCCCAACCCAAGTCTTTGGTTACCTCTTTATCCTTCATTCTTCCCCTCAAAGCTTCCCAGTCGGCTTGATCGCCATTCACTTCCATTCTTTCTGGGACTTTGAAAGTGGCAAGCCCAACTTTTTCCCCCCAAAACCTCACTTATTGTGATTAACTTCTCTTTTGGTGTTTAGATCTTCCCCCCTTTTACTGTACTGTGACACACGCTGTCTACCTCGCCTCACTGCTTTAAAAAGTACAAACAGGAGGGGGTGAGCGTGGCCGACAAAGCCTACAGAGAGCGAACAATGGCTTCTATTCTCCAGCTCTCCCCAAACCCAAAGAGCAAAACCGAATCTCCCTAACTAGCAACACAGCTTCCAACCAAAGGTACCAACAACTCACCAACTCTTAAAGGGAACAGAGGGACACTTTTCGCTTTGTAAGTCCTGACCCAGTGCTAGTCCCCCAAGGTTAACACCTCCTCCACCACTACCCCTCCCTGTCTTCTCTTAAGAAGTAGGTTCTGGGTGGGGGAGAAAATAGAAAAGTAATTTCTTGTTATAAATATCTGGAGGTAATTGTGTTACTGGTGTGAGTTGTTAGGGGCTGTAAAAAGATACAACGGCACCGTGGGGAGCTCAATTGGGAAGAGAGAGTTACAATAAAGAACCCATTCAAAAGGTTTGCCAAAAAAAAAAAAAAGTAAAATAATTAAATAGTCACAGCATCACTTTCCCTGCTTAAAAAATTAAAATATTCATTCTTTTTTCTGTTTTGCCTATTATGATTATTAATTTTGCCTGTCTGCAAGTAAACAATTCTAAGAAGCAAAATTTTTTTTTCTTCAAGGCTATTCATGGTCTAATTTATTAACTAGCTGGGAGGCAGCTTAAATCCATAAAAATAAACTTAGAGGACTTTCCCCCAGCTTCCCAAGGCAGTTTCCCAAAGCCTCTCTCCTGTCTCTCCATCCCCGAGACCAAGTCAAGTCCAGGAGACGCAGAAAAACCCAACTTTCTGCAGAATGCCCAACTCCCCCCACACACCAAGTCGGATTCTGAAACTGCAAATAGTGGCTGGTGGGGAGAAGGGGGACTGAAATTCCCCTAGAAGGGTAAAACTTCCTACTGTAACCTATACCTATACTTAACCACAACCGAATGCCCCCAGTCCAGGTTGGTACATTCTTGGAGCCATTTTTAAAAAATCACTAGCTGATTCCAGAGAGGCCTAACCGATTAATTTTCCAAGCAGCTGGGAAGGTGGAAGCATTTCAAATCCTGGTTTTGCTCCTTTCCCACCCTCCTCTCAACTAAGAAGCTATCTCATTACTTAAGTAATCGTTAACACAGTGCAAAAGCAACCCGGGAAGCCAGGCATCACACCCGGAAGCACTCTCGCGGAGACTAGACTCCCCCCACCTCAGCCACAGCTTCAGCCCCCCAGCTCAACCTCGGGGCTTCCTATAGCCCTAGCCCAGTCAGAGACCCATTTGGGAAAGGAACGGAGTCTCCAAACACCTCGGAGTCGCCTTGCTGTGGTCCACTAGGCCACTGGGCCACTGCCTCCCTATCCCAGATCCAAGCCTCAGTTTTGCTGCTGTTGTTTTAATTACTTCATTCTCAAAACCATCTCCAAACTTCTTAGCTAGGGTGAAGGGGAGAGCTCACTTTTGGCCCTCCCCGCCCCCAGCCAAAGAGTAATTACCAATTAAGATGACAAAGTTTTACTCTCTAGGGCCAAATAAGACAACAACTAATCAAATTACCTTCAGACGTTTGCAAAGGTCACCAGCTATAAAAAATGTAATGTCAGTGGCAACAAACTATTATTTCTCCTCCGTAAACTCGCCAGGCTTTCAAGGTCTTTGCTTTTCATTTTCTGCTCCCACCCCTCCTCAAATCTTCCCAAGTTCTAGTTAAACGTCCAGTATGGCTTAGGGAGCTTTGGATAAAATGAGAAAAAAAGAGAGAGAGACAGAGAGAAACCACCGTTCACTTTGTTTTTAAACTTTCTAGAAATCACTCATGACTGGAGGGCCGCGTTTTAGCACTCGAAAAAGAAAGCATTTCCACTTGAAATTCAACTCCATTTCCCCCCAATTACACTTGCTAAAATTCAGGGCTATTATGGTGCAGGGAGACTGAGAAAATCTGCACAAGGAAAGAGGCAACAACTTTATGAACTTTGAAAAGACACTTTTTCTCCTGGGGCCTTAGAATCGAAAAGCTCTCGAATTACTCAGACTAATTAGCAGGGAGAGGATGTGATCAGACCAACGGAAAGCCACTGCTTTCATATTGATTTTTCTAAAGGCCTCACAAAGGAAAAAATCAGGAGCTTTGGATTAAAATAAACAAACAACCTTTCCACCTCGAAACTTGTTGAAATGGCAACATCAGGGCAGCTTTGTCAGAGGAAGACAAGGAAAAATACCCACCGAACGCTGGGACAAGGAGGACCCCAGCTTTCGCAGGGTGAGGGCGAAGGTTGGGGAAAACCCGGGGCGCAGAGAGTTTTCAAGTTCCGAGCTCTGCGCCCAAGTTGGGGGCCAGAGCCTGGGGGCTTGATGGAAGCTGACAATCCTCCCGTTCGTCTCCGAGCTCCCTCGGAGCGCGCGTTCCACCGCCCGGGCCTGGCAGCTTCCTTCCCGGCTCCCGCTCCCTCGCTCTTTCTTTCGGCCTCCGGCGTGGGGCTGCAGTGCCGACTGACTGCTCGAGCTGGCGGCGGGCGCGGCTGTCCTGAGCGCTCGGGTGCCAGCGGATTCCTCGGAGCCCGGGAGAGCGCCGCACAAAGCCGGAGGGCGGGCGGGCGGCGGCGAGGCGAGCCGGCTCCCTCGGCGCTCCCTCGGCGCGCGGCTCTCTGCGCGCTCGCTGGGCCCGAGACTGGACAAAGCGGCCGGCGGCGGCCGATCGCTGCAGCCGTTCCTGGGCCTGTGGCACCGCAGAGCCTCTTCGTCCTCTCCGGCCGGCCGGGAGCATTTGGCAACGCTGTGGCCGGGAGCCGCGGAGGCTGCGGCGCCCAGAGCCTTGGTCCTTCCTGCGAGATCAACCCGCGCTGGCGCTGGCGCTGGCGCTGGCGCTGGGGTTGAGCGGGCCGGCCGCCCCGAGCCCTGCGCTGCTCCCGCTCACCGGCGGTCGCCCTCTGACGCCGGCTTTCGCTGGAAGTAGAAAGTTTGGGCTCCTGCGTGGAAACTTCTCCGGTCCAACTCTCCCGGCGTAGCAGTGGGGGAGGGGACGGGCGAGAGGGAGGAAGGAAGGGGGGAGGAAGGGGGAGACCTGCCTGAATATTGCAATAAAAATGAAGCAAGAAGAAAGAAGCGGACTCACCTTTCTGAGGCATCCTCTCTAGTCAAAGCTCCTGTCAAGAGTTTTGTTTGATTTTTTTTTTTTCTGTTGTCGTTGCTTAAAGACCACAACGGTTTGAAATGACGGTGTTTTAAAGGAGTTGCTGGCGAGAGTTTTCTCCACGGACGCTGCTGGTTTGGTGTGTGAGAGCAAATCTCAGATCCCTGGGAAGGAGACAGAGATTGACAATAAAATGGGCTGTCAGCGGCTGGAGAGTGAGAGATAAAGAGTGTGGGTGAGGGAAGTGGCTGCAGCCAGCACACCTATGCTGATTGGTGATGGCTCAAGTGTGTTAATGTGTGTGTGCCGGGCGCCCGGCCTCGCCTCCACCGCTCCTCACTGGCCCATTAGCGAAGCCTGACCTCTGTCATCATCCTCCAGCAAAACACTTCCTCCTGCGCCTGAACCAGAGCGGGAAATGAGGCCGAGCCACGGTTCGCTTTTCAAACCCACTAATCACTCCGCAACATGCAAATGCACGGATCGCTCCCACACAAAATATTGCTTTATGCAAAGCAGCGCCGGGGCCTCGCGCCAGCCGATTGGATGCTCCCTCTCCCCGCCTGGTGCAATTGGTCCGTTTGTTTGAATATGAATACACTTGTTTTCGGCCCCGCCGGTGTGTCCCCGCTGCTCTCCCCGGCGCTGGGCCCCCCGCGCCTGGGCTCTGGGGCTGGCGCTCGCGACATCTCTAAGGCTCAGAGCACTCCGGGAATCAGCGCGGCCAGCTCTGTGGCCGCGAACTTGAGGGGTGGAGTGAAGGCCGCTGAGCTGGGGGTCGCGCCTCCCACACACTTCAGCTGGGCGCGGGACTTATAGCTCATGGATGGAGCAAGTTTCTGTAGCTGCGCGCTTCTCTTTCTTGCCAACTCCTGTGCAGCGTGGCCTGCTGCCCCGTCTCTGCCCGCCCTCCCCTCGCGTCCCTACCCCATCTCCGTCTGGACCCTGGGACGCGAACACCGCAGTGGCCGCGCCCTAGCCCACCTGGCCGCGGAGAAGACGACGAGAAAAGGGCGTTAGCGTCACTGGGTCCCGGCAGCCACACTCGCGCTGAGGCTAAGGCGAAGCTTAGGCCGAGAGGAGGCCGCCCGACCGGGCACTTGGCGAGGCCAGGCGGCCTTCCCAGTGCAGGCTTTTGGGGCCTGCCCATTCCCCGACCCTCGCTCCCCCGGCCCTTTCTTCTGTTCGTTCTCCTTTCGGAAGGCGCGGTGCGCAGTGGAGCGGAGGCACAGCCGGGGCTGGAGAGGCCCGAGCAAACACGCCACTTACTTTGTGTACAGAGGGTTCTTGTGAAAAGCCTGAAGAGTCCTCACCAAACACTCACCAACTTCTCCCACGTGCCATTTGTTGACTAAGTGCGGCTGTTTTTCCAGGCGCCCGAGAGGAGGGGACGCAAGGGGGAGATAAGAAGGGGGGTGGAGGCCTGGAGTGGAGGGAAACGACCAATGCTGGGAGAGAGAGAGAGAGAGAGAGAGAGAGAGAGAGAGAGAGAGAGAGAGAGAGTGTGTGTGTGTGTGTGTGTGTGTGTTGCGCGCGCGCGTTCTCGCTCGCTCGCGATGTCGGCGTGTCAGCGTGTATCCGTGTGTGCCACCAGTTATCTTCTGTGGTGTGTGAGTCTTTCGCACGACGGTTCCCTCTCCTGGGTCTGCTCAGTCCACGGAGGCAATTCCCCTTCAGCTGTTGCCAGAAAACCGGGGAGGAAAGTAAGTAAATGGCTTTTCTCTTCTGACCACACACCACAAGTCCATTTGTTGAATGCCGGACGATTAGGACACACCTCAGTACACTCCAAAGGCTCCCCTCGGTGCCCGCAGTTAAGGTGACAGGGGAGGGAGCGGCTGCCCCTTCCGGCAAAATTCCGGGCTCTCTTGGAACTTGCAGGTCGCGAGGCAAGGAAAGGGGAAGGTTTGGGATGGGGCACACACCCCAGGATCCGACAAAAGAGGATGGGGTTGGAAGAGCTGAGGTAGGGAGGCTGAGAGGAAGCCGTCGCCAGGTAGACTTGACTCCTCTCCACTTGTGCAAAGTGCAAAAAGTCAGAGCTCATCAATAAAGTCTCTGCCACCTGAACTCACCGCTGACACGCGGCGCGACGGCTGCCCCGGGAGCTGGGACCCCGAGGAGGCTGCAGGCTGCCTTGGGCCGGCTCCGGGCCTAACGTGGGTCTCACGTTCTCCTCCCCTACCCGCGCCCACTAACGCCGCAGCGGAGAGGCCGGGCAGAGCTGCGGGGTGAGCTGGGAGGTCTCCCCTATCTGGGCCAGAGTTGGGGTAGCACAACCCGATCACCATCTCGGCCTGCGGAAGGCCCTTCCAGCGGCCCAGGAGCCATACAGCGCCGGGAGAAAACCCAAACCAAAGAAGCTAAGGAGGTGGCAATGGGCGCCCCGGTCGGCGCCTTCTGTGCGAGACTTCGTAGGACCGCGACTTTCAGAGGATCCCAGGCAGCGAGGCAGCGGGCCCATCCCAGACCAGCGAGAGCCTGCATTCTTTTTCTCTCTCCCTTTACTTCGTAACAATCAGTAAAGAAGCTCCAACTCAAGTCCACTGAGCATAAGCGGCGGGGGGAGGAATCCCAGAGACTGTCCGAATTGGAGGCGAATATCATTTTTACAACCTCTCAATTAGCGACCGAGTGGATTAGCACCTTCTTAAGCTTTGCCTTAGAGAGAAGCAGCCGTAATCTTGTTGCTATTTCCCCCCTGGGCACTAGCTCTTTGAATCAGCTCCTTCTCCCACCCTCCCACCCCCACCTCACCTCGGAGAAAAGTTTTAAACAACAACAAAAAATCATAAGAGGCGAGGAGCGGGAGTGAATGCCACTGACGTCATTGGGTGAAGGTGGGGGCTCAGAGAAGGACTCTTGGAAACCACTCTGCACAAACAAGAAACAAAAAAAGGACTTGGCAGCTTCCAATGTGTCAATATTTGGGGGAGGGGGGAGCTCAGCCCGCCGAGAGGCAGAGTTTTCAAAGTTGGAGGAGAGCAGGGAGGAGAGCTTGAGTTCCTGTCCTCTCTGGGCTAGCCTCAAGGAGGGCGGGGGTGCCGTTCTGCCTCGGGCTGCCTGGCGCCCTCTGCCAAGTACCTGTTCCGGGGGGGGGGGGGGCGGGGTGCGACAGGGCAGGTTGGGGGACTGGGACGGAGCTGCAGCGCGCCAGGGCCAGAGGTGTGCGCAAAATTGAGACAATTCCTAGGTCGCCATTTTAATTGCGGCTTCCAACAAGACCGAGGCCCACTTGCTGCCCTCCGAGTCGGGGTTGGAGGGAGGGAGTCGCGCCTTCCATTTCTTTCTCGCCTTTTCCCGCCTCTCCCTAGGTACCCCCCCCCCCCCGCCCTCACCCTTTGGCGTCGGAGGAGGACTTTTCTCTGGCCTATTCCCGCAGGGGCTGCCCGGGTCATCCCACCCGGTAGGGGGAGGCTCTCTTTGCCGAAGGAGTCGCGCTGGGGGATCGCCGCTCGCCTGAGTGCCCGGAGTCTCTGGTCAGTATTGGTGCGTAAGTGTGAGGTCGGGCAGCATCTCACCCCTAGCGGTCCCTGGCATTCGCCCCCTGCCCGATCTTCAGGTTTCCCGCCCGGAGGGCGGCCTCTGGCGAGGCAAAGCCATGCCCGGCTCGTGAAGAATGTTCGCTTGCTTCCCGGCTTCGGAACCAAGAGTCTCCCACCCGGTGCTGTGATACCTCTGAACTGCAGCTTTCCACCGCCTAGCAGAGGAGCGGGGCTGGCGTGCTGGTCAGGGCGGAGGAGAGCTTTTCTTTGGAGGAGGAAAGTCTCCGCCAACACCTGCGTCACTTTGCAGAGCCTGAAACGGCTCTCCCTCTCTCTGCAGGCCCTGGGAAAGTGGGTTCCCAGCCTCGTGGAGCTGACGAAACGGGTCCAACGAGCACCAAACGCAAAGGCGACCATCCTGCCGCCCAGCCAGGGGCGCCTTCTCCCCTCGGGCCTCTCTCTTTTCTCCAGCAACCTGCGGGTTTCCAGCTCACTCGGCAGCCTCGCCGAGCCCAGAGCGCCGGGAAGCGGAGGAGAGCAGAAGCCGGACGGGTGGCGCCTCCGGGCTGTGGCCACGCTAGGCTGGGGAAAGCCGCGGTGCCCTCGCCCTTCCTCGCCTCCTGCCAAATGGCAAGTGTGTCTCAGCACCCTCTGGGTTCGATTCTCTTCCATTCACATTAGGCGGCAAGCGTCTCTTTCTCACACCTCCCCCTCCAATACTCAGGAAAAAAAAAAAATCCCAACTGTGAGATCCCTGCTGCCCCGCAGGTTGGACTCTCAAGCCTTTGCTTTCTGGACCCTACATGCTGTTGTCTAGATAGGGACCAGATTTAAAACTCCTGATGTGCAGGACACATGCACATACTTGCAAGTAACTGCACTCTCCGATTTTTACAAATATGGTTTCTAGGAAAGTTTGCTGTTCATTTCATTACCCAGGCTCTCCATCGCTCCTTTCCCTGTAACCTCCGCCCTTCAGAGGCCAGAGTTCTGCTTCAAATGAAAAGCAAGCCAAGGCCACCTCAGTCCCTTCTCCCTGGAGATTCCCTCTCTAAACAGCTGCCTGTTTTTAAAGGCGAGGGACCGAGTCCTGCAATTTGTCCTGGATTGGCGCAGGGAACACGCGGGCTGGAAACTGAGGGCTTTGCTGTGGGGTTTGCGGCAGGGGAAGGAGGAGGGAGCAAATGTCATGGCTGGCTCGCTCGAGCAGCCAGGGAACCGGAGCTGAGCGTATTCTGACGGGCTTTTAAAATGACATTGATTGGGACAAGCTGTTCCCCACCCTGGTAAGAGTTAATCTGCCTGTTAATCAAGGCACTAAGGGGCTCAATGCGAGTTTTATTAGCGATTGGAGAACAGAGGCGGCAGCGAGGGATCAAAAACGGAGATCCCAGATACTGGTCAGCCCCGTCACCAAAAAAAAAAAAGTATTATCAATTAGGAAACAATTCGACGCTTTTCATCACTTCCTAACTCAGTTTCACAGATAGTGACTTACAAACCTGACTAGCAGGGAAAACCAAAGCCGAGGAGCGACCCGGGGCGAGAGGCGCGGGGGAGGAGCTGCGGGTTGGCTCCACCGAGTTCGGCCCTCGAGAGTTTTAAGAAAACTCAGCCCGGGGCCCTGAAGCCTCAGATTCATTCCTCCCGAGAGCAGAGAGAATGATGAATAAAACAATAAATATCGCCACCGATATCGACACCCATTCCTCCCGGCAACTCCCCACTGCTCCGGCCGGGCTCCAGCGCACGGTGGCGTCTGGCCCCCAGCGCGCCGCAGCGGGGCGGGCCGGAAAGTTTGCGCAGCGAGAAGGACTCTCCTTCCGTCTCTCCAGCGCTGCCCCCTTCTGCCTCGGAGGGGTGTTTGGTACCCTTCGGCTTTCCTTTAAAATTCTAAAATAAATAAACGTCCAGACCTTGGGGAAATTTGAATAGTAACTGATTCAATAATCCAAATTATATGAGTGGATCTGAGAGAAAAAATAAACAAGCCAACTGCATGTGCCCTCTGATCAAAGACAGGGGACGGAGAAGGCGACAGAGGAGGTCCCCGGCTCGCCCTGGGCGCGGGGCGAGGACTCTGGTCAGAGGTAATTATGTCAGTGCGTTTTCTCGCCGTGACAGCCGAATAAACACAATCTCCAATAAACATCTCTAATGAGGGAGGAGGCCCGAGGATGGCTGGGTTTGATTTATGACTGGAGGAGAAGGTTCACTTCCCACTGCGAAGCGGGTAACCTGCTAGCCGCCCGGCTCTGGAGAACGGAACCCGCGGAGGAGAGGACCCCAGGCCCAGGTAAGGCGCTCGGCTGCGTGGCCACTTCTCTCCTTCCCGGGCTTCCTGGACAAGGTGGGCAGAGGGCGGCCATTGCTCAGAGTTGGGCGGTGGTCCTGAGCACCTGTCACAGGTGCCTGAAATAGAAATGGCACCGAAGGTGCCCCCAGAAAGTCTAGAGAGGGGATGCCAGCAGCAGTGGGGAGAACCCAGGCCTCACCTAGAGGCCCCCCAACCTCTCAGGCGGGTGCTCCAGTGCCTGGCGTAAGCCTTTCTGGCATCTCCGGCTGCGTGGGGCTAGACTCCTGAACCAAGAGGTAGTTTGGGGTCGTCTCTAACCTGACTCACTTTGGAGAAACTTCCGGCGGTCGGCTTGGGTTGTCCTGGGACGTGAGAGTAGCTAGCTGGGCGCTGCTCTCCCCGGCACTCAGAGGCCCGACTACCCTGGCGCCCACGATCTTCCCACCCGGGCAGCTAGCGCAGCGCCCGCGGTAACCCGAGCCCGCGTTCTAGCTCAGTGAGAATCGCTAATTATTAGGTCTTCCGAAGTGAAGCTCAAATCGCACGCTGCGTGCTTTATGCGCTGCCCAGCTCTGTGGGCAGCATTCTTTCGTCCTCCTCTCCTTTCCGAGAAACGAACTCCTATCTCTAAGACTTTGTTTCGGCGCAACTATCTACACTTTGCAGCCGTCGGAAACTTTTGCTGCACTTCGCCCGACCCGCGCGGCGGGGCGTTTCTACGCACTCCTGGCTCGGGTGGGGACCTCTGCACGCGTGAATGTCGCGAACTGCTAGTCAAGGGAGTTCCAGGTACAAACTGCATCACCCCCACCCCCAGCATGTCTCACGATCGCAAGAGGCTGCAGCAGACAGTACCAGCAGATCCCTGTCTCCCTTTTCCCACTTCCCTCTCAACCCCTCCCCGCAGCTCAGCACTCAACTGGAAGTCCACTCAAAACACTGGGACGTTTTGCCACTATTGCAGAAAAGCACGCTCGGCAAGAACAAGATACCCCCCCCCCCAACCTCCCATTTTATCCTGCCCTCGGTAATTCCTTTCCACCTTTATCTCCTTTTAAAAGCAAAAATCAAGCCCCTGGGCTACTTGGGGCCTGCCGGCTTGGTTTGGGGACACCGTCATGGGCAGCAGAGGGACGGCACGGGTCCGAGCGGAGCCGGGGCCGGAGACCCGGCGGTTACCTGGGAACCGAGGGCGGGGAGGCAGGTGAGCTTGGCGGCGCGGGTTCCCACACTTCTCACCGCCGCTCCGCAGGGGGAAGTGGCAGATCTGACAGCCGCGTTCTACGCGAAGACCTGCCCCAGAGTTTAAATGTCAATGATAAGAAAAGAGGGTGCTCAGGCAGGCGCTAACTTTCCTTAATATCCATGCCAGCGAGGTCCTCATTGGCTGCCGGACCCGCGTGACGTCATGGCGACCAGAGTTGGGCTCTGCTCCGTGCAGAGTTGCGCTCGCGCCGGGCGGGAGCCTCCCCTCCCCATCCCGAGTCCGGCCCGCTCAGTGCCCTGCCACGGCCTTACTGGGCCCAGCCCTGGGCTGCCCACGCCCAACCCATCTTGACCCGTCCCGCCCTCCTTTAGGCCGTAGAGTCAACCGCAAGGAAACTAGTCCTCCTGAGTGCGCTCTTCCTCCCCGCCTGGCACGCGAGTCCCTTTCTCTGGGCTGGGCAACTGCATTTCCGGGTGCCCACCGATGATCCCCTCTTCAGATCCTCGGAGGAAATCACTTCATCAGAGGGACCGGAGGTGGCGCTGGGTTTGAGAGGGAGACTTGGCAGGAATCGTTTGCAGGAGGAGTTCGAGGAGAGATGGGTACCCCAACCTGGCCATGGCGCCTACAAGTCACCAGCTGGGTGTAGACGGGGCGGCTCAGGAAGAGCACGGACAATCCGCTCCCTCTTTGGCTAAGCCAAAGTTCTCATGGTCCGCTGGGTTCTCAGAAGGAGACACCCAAAAGGCGCCTGTCAGTCTGATCCGTCCGTGGATCCCCCTCACCACCCTTAGGTTCCAGTCACGTAGGAAATGTAGGTGATTTTATTACTCTTTGACTTAGAGGTTAACTGTTGACTTTGTGGCCTGGAGGAGGAAAATAGGAAAGTCCCCGATTCTGAAGTCAAGATTCCCCTTCCTGGAGCCGAGGACACAACAGAAATTGGAGCAGGATTGGCAGGATACTAACCTGGTGGTCTGTGCTTTTTTTTTTTTTTCCCCCCCTCCTTTCATGCGCTGTGGACCGGGAGGTGGCTTAGTCGAGCTGGGCCTAGCTGTCTTGTGACGGGGACTTAGACCCGCGTTGTCATTCTGGTGTCTCTCTCCCTCCTCCCTAGCAGGGGAGGGGGCTTCTCAGTGTCCAATCCCTTCCTTTTCTGCTTCCTTCCGGGTCTCGAACTTGGAAGTGACAGAGGTCCGGCCCGGAGGGGCAGGGGGCGCTTGACGAGGTGGCGGCAGGGAAAGCGGTGGGGCGTGGAACCGCCTTTAGGCAGCCCGTGGGAGGCCAAGCCCCTGAAGACCGGGGCGAGTCTGTGTGGAGGCCAGGAGGGGCACGTCTAGGCCAGAGGATGACCCGGGGGCCGGCTCCGGCAAGCCTTGCTCGAGCGGGGGCGGCAGAGGGAGAGCAGAGCACAGATGGCGCCGAGGCGCGCGAGGTCCAGCGGTCCCCGCTCCCGCTCCCGGCACACCTGGATAGGTGTGTGACTTCGCAACCGGCCGGGAGGCGGCTCCAGGCAGCCCGCCTGCCGCCTCCTCTCGATCCGTCCAGCTCCCTGCCGGACTTCATACTTTTTTCTTTTCTTTCTAATCTGTCCGTCGAGGGTAGGTAGGGGAGTGATGATGGAAAAGGGAAATGGGAGCCTGTCGGCGGTGAGGTCTAAGCGTGGTGTTTCACTGATTTACAAACACTCCCCACACTCCTCCTGGTTCCAAACCCCTGGTCTTCCAGTGTCGGGGGCAAGGAGCGTCCTTCCACCACCCCCAACCCCCTCCACCGGCCTCTCTGATCTGGCCCAGGACCCCACTGATCTGATCAGGGGTAGTCAGCCGGGGAGTGGCGCTCCGGGAGGAGTTTGCTCTGGTTTCTCCGTCGCCATCGGCCGCCTCCCGTGACCTAGTTTCTTGGTAAGCTCCCAGCTCACCTCCAGTATCTGGTCGAGGCCCCGGCCCCAGATGTCCTGAGGTCTCCCCCGCCCCCAAGGTCCGCCTTGGAGTTTGGACTGCGCGTAGGCCTCGGGCTTGAGTAGGCTTTCGGACTCCCTAGTTTCTGTCCGCGGCTCGCTTCCCACCTGCCCCCTCTGTGAGCCTCTGCCACGAAGGCTGCTCCGGGCTTGCTTGGAGTCCGGGCCATTAAGTGTGCGCGGATCCCTGCAACCCAGCAGGGTGCTCGAGAGCGACGCTGGAAACGCCACGGCCGCCGCCTTCTTATCTGCCTGTCAATAAAGGGCGCGCTCGGGGCGAGCTGGAGCACCGGGCGGTGGAGGCCAGGCCGGACTAGGCCCTTCCGAGCTGCCGGCCAACGCACAAGCCGCTCTCCATTTGCCCCGGGCACGGAAGCAGGGCGGGAGGAAGCTGGCGCTGAGGTGGCCACCCGGGAGGATGCGAGTTGTACGGCTGCCAGAGCTCAGTACCCCAGCTAGCTGGTGACCCAGGAAGACTCTGGAGATCCTTCCAGAACCCGAAAGCCGGGGCTCCCCTTCAAGCCCGCCTTGTGGGTAGCTTGTCTGGGCGAAAGTCTTCGTGGTGCCCAGTCCGCGAGGCCTATCCTTGCCCCACCTGGGCACAGGCAGATTTCTGTAGGCCGCACGGGCAGAACGGCAACACGGGCGGCCCGCGGCATCATCGACGACTCGCAGTCCCGGGATGGGGGGAGTGTGACCCAAGGCAGGCTGCAGGTGGTGTGCAAAGGGCCTGAAACTGGAAAGGAACCCCTGTCCTTCCAGGCTTCCCCCCAGCTCAGGCTAGCTCAGGCTGAAATTCGCCGACACCCAGGAGAGTCTCCGGCTCTGCTGCTCCACCGCAGCAGCGAGCCGAGCTCGGCAGCCGCTTGCCCAGAGGGTTTCCCTGGTCACCCCCGGCTTGTGACGGCGAGAAAACCCAGAGCCTCCCTTCCACCCCAGGTTGGGAGGAGGATGGGATTGAAGGGCCTGAGACTGCGGGTAAGAGTGGAGTGAGGGAGCGAGAGGAGAGATTACAGGGCGAGGCTTGCTTGGAAGGAGACTAGGGGAGAAGATAGCCGGTTGTTGGCTTGAAGTGTAGCAGAGATCTGTTGTTCATGTCCAAGGTATGTTTCTCGCTCTCTTTTCCCCCTCCCTCAACTACTTTGTGCAAATAAAGGCTTCCAGATTGGCGGAGCCCCTCCTGCCGGATCTGTGCTACAGGGTGGGTGGGAATTGGTTATTTGTCTTTTCACTGAGAATGACACTGAGTCTCCCGAACAATTGAAAAGTCGAAATTGATTTTTCCATCTTAGTATTTTAATTTCATTTTACTACGTCTGGACGATAACGCATGCTGTTAACTTCTGTTTTTAATTATTATTCCTGGGCGGGTGCTAGTTCATAAAGGGGCTTAATAAAGCTGTTCGTATAAAAATTAATCGAGGGAGAGGGAAAAGTCTGATTAATTGAGGAAAAATACTATATATATATATATATATATATATATATATATATAGTGTGTGTGTGTGTCATTTCAAACAGCTGTACAAGCCAGAAATCCATATATTATCTCAGAAATTAAGTTTACTGAGTAGTTAGTGTATGTGTTTCTTGCTTCCCTCCCTTCCACTTCCTTCCCTTTAAGCAAGATTCCATTTTAAATAAAAACTGGAGGAATGTTCATGAATCTGAGCATCAAAAAAGGAAGTAGAATAGATAATATTTGCTGTCCCTTTACCCAGATCTAAAAGACTGCATAAAGGCATGATTATGTGCAACACTGGTTTCTCTACTATTCAATTATTTTTCTGCTCTCATTCAAAGAAATGATTGGTTTCTTCTCTGTTAAGTCAGTTCTACCCCACCATAAACTTTTCTTGCACGTTTGAGAAAAATCTTCCAGTCTTTCCAGCTTGCTTTCCCACTAAGAAAATCTGTATTATAATCAATTGAAGAAAACTCTGACTTTTTTTTTTTAATATTTTCATGTGAAGTCAGTCTGTGGTACCATGTTTGATTTCTTTCTCTCTCTTGTCCGGGTGGAGACTGAGACATTAGCTGAATTCCCTGGGGGTGATTGGATGCAATTCGCTGAAAGTAGACAGGCACGTCCTGGATGTTAGAAATTCACTTTTTCTCAACATGACAAGGCCGCCTTCGATCTACAATTGTATTTGAATGGGCAATGAGCGGAAAGATCTCTCATCATTAAGCCTGTTTCTACTTTAGCAAAATAACTAGAGCCTTCATTTGCACACAAATGCTCATAAAACTCAGATTCTCTGCAACTCTTTAATAAAAAAGGATGGCTGCCTAATTTAAACTGGAGGTGAGAAGGCAGAGAGAGAGAGATGGGGGTTTCAAAGACATCCCCTCCCTTCCCCTAAAATGTCCATGTGATTGAGTTGACTTTTTTTTTTTTTTACTTTAAATCTTAAATAAGATGTGAGTTGTAACAAGAGGATTGGCACTTACTCCGTGACCCTTATAATTGGATTAAATATAGACTGAGACATACAAAAACACACCAAGATTGACACCTGCCAACTGGACTTCCTTATGATTGATTGTGATGCTTCGTGCTGGCAACAATAATGAAATAAATTGTACGGATAAAACAGCACATTTGTCATTTCCGTGCCATGAGTGAGGAAGTCAACGAGTCAGGCAAGCTGTTAGCTGACAGGCGCGAGCGGGAGGCAAGCAAAAGAGATAAATAAGGATTCCAGGCATTGACAGGACAAATTATGACTTGTCACAACCTTTTTAAATTCAGAAGTTTTCAATTAACATATATATTGCTGTTACATATAAGATAAGAGGGGCTGACATAAACATGAACGATACTCAGGGACCCCTACCACCACCAAGGGCTTGGGTGCCCAGGCCTCTCCAACTGTGATCTTAGGTGAGCCCTGGAGGGCACCCTTGGGCTACAGTGCCCAGTCAGTCCATAGCCTGGGCTTAGTAAGGTGGCTGAGACTGTGCTAGGCTGAGGGGTGGCTCCTTCTTTTGCTTGACCTACAAATTGTGGCTCCAATACCTCTTCTTCGCTGAAGCAGAGCACCCAGCCCAAAAAAGAACCCAGACAAGGCCTGCACCCAGGTCTGGCAGGATGAGCCCCACTCTCTGCCTTACTTAGTTGCTGCATAGGAAGTAAGAGGTAGAGGGTGGAGATGTCTTCTCCCATTTTACACTCCAAAGTCTTGCCCTCAGGAAAGAAACAGAGCTCCTGATTTTGAGGTATCAGCAATGGCCACATCCTGGGGCCAGGCCTAGGCTCCTGAACCCTGGTGTGGCCTCTGGGACCCCTAGACTCCTCCTCTAATTGCCCAGCCAAGTGTCACCTGGACGGAGGGCACAAACCCAGCTCTTCTAGTCCTACCCAGGATGACGGGCTACTTCCCCTATTTATCCCTCGATTTTTGTTCACAATTTCGGGAATTCCTTGTTGGCCCATGGATGGGGAGGAGCCTGGGCAACCCTGGGGGCCTGAGGCCATTCAAGAAGGGTTAGTGAGGTTTAGAAGAAGTAAAGATCAGGAGTTTTCAGCCAGGGCAGCTAGTTAGGGGCCACTTTGGAATTTCTGATGGAGTCCAGGGTATGGAGACCAGTGTGGGTGAAATTTGACCTGAGTTTGACAAGTGTGTAGGAGAGTGTAAACTTAACCATCTCCATTCCCAAAGGAGGTTGACCTCTTAGTTTTAAGATTAGTACTTCTCCCACCCCGACCCCCCCAGATAGAATCTGGACTTTAAAGGTGTAATACTGGTACTTGTCTGCCCGCATGTCCCGGCCCCATGCCAAACTCCGGCTGGAACTTCCCAAGTTAGCAGCAGGACGTGAGTCTCCCTAGGAGCAGAAGCCTGGGGGAAGATTAGGGTACAGAACACAGGGAGGGCCTGATCCTCGCCTGGCCTCGGAGCTTGAAGCCACTGCAAGTGGGGCACGTCCAGTTCCAGGCAGGCGGGGGAGGCCCAGACTCGGAGGGCACCAGGCTTCTTCCCCAGGCCGTGGTCCGCCTCAGACGCCTGCGCTCAGCTCCAGCCCGAGTCTCGCTGTGTGGTGCCGGGAGCCCGCGCCCTCGTGGGGAAGAGCCCAGCCTTGCTGTCGAGGCCACTACCTGTCATCACAAACACTTTTTTGAAAAAGCGCGTCAACCCCAAACTCCAGCGTACTAATCTCCTGCGCTCGCCACCAAATGAAACAGCGCGAAGCCCTCAATCTTTCCAAAGAAGGAGAAGGAGAGGAAGGGGAGGGAGAGAAAGGGAAGCAAAAAACAAGTTACACGGAATTAGCTGGTAGCTGCCGCATTCCCCAGCGACCGCAGCCATTAACATTATAATCTCAAACGCCATTTTTTATGTAACACTATTGTTAGTAAATCAACTCCTCAGGTCCTCTGAGACGCTGACCCCTGGCAATTCAGTGAAAGTGTAATTATCTCCCCGAATCTTGGACAGATTTAAGAGATTACATTTCAACTAAATCTATATCAATGCTAATTCCCTCTCTCCCCCTCTAGTCTGCAGGTGCTAGGCACTGGAAATGGCGTCAGGCCCCAGCAGAACGCTTCACAAAGAGAAGGCTTGCTGCGTACAGGGCCAAAAGAAATGAAACCCCCACATAAAATTACACCTATTTTTTTTTTTTTTTTTGCTACAAAACCTGGTTGTTATATAGCAAAGTTAAACAAAGCAGCTATGCTAAATTAGCGTTACATAAAGGCGAGTTTAATGCTCGGTTACAGTCAACTGGTGTATCTCTGATGGCTAATTGTCTATCAAAATTAAAGAGAAAAGAACAAATGATTCGTTATAAGAAGGTGTTAAAAGCTTCAACAAAAGCACATTTCACAAATATAATATCGGCAGCTCAGGGATTGCCCGCGGGGTTGTTCAGGCCCCAGCCCTGCGCAGCTATGAAAAGTGGGATGCGGGGTGCTATTTGCCTGGCAAGAGCTCATTTCCTCCCAAATGAGTGTAATAAAAACCCGAGAGGCGATATTAGTGTAAAGATCGGGATTAGTCCTAATCGGTGCGATGGACGTGGGCTTCAAAGGCGACCCCTACTCTCTCTGCCCGTTCCCGGGGCAGAGGGCGCTTTGCCATCCCCGGAGGACACCACATCCAGCTCGCCAACACTTCACGTTCAGGGACAAGAGAGAGCTAGGACGCGCTCGGGGTAGTTTCAACAAAGGAGAGCAGGTTCTGCGAGTCCTGGGTCGTTCTTGCCTTCTCTGGGTTGGAAGCTCTCCGAGGCGCGGGCACGTGCCTTTCTGATGCACAGTTCTGGCCTCCGGGGACGCAGGCTGCTGGAGCCAGTCCACCCTCCTAGGCTGGGGAGAACACACAATATAATACGGTGGCCCCCTTCCCCAAGGCGACACCAGATCTAGAACTCCAGGCATATTTGTTGTTCAAAGTTAATTAAACCTGAAAGCTACCAAAATGCGCGCGCCGGGCGCACGGAGGCCAATTCCGGACTCGAGTTGCGGCCGGCCGGCAGCGCTGGAGAAGCCGCGAGGGCCGCCCGGGCTCGCTCACTACGCCGGAGTCTCTATAAGAGAATCTGAGGCTGGGGAATAAATGCCGAAACCAAATTAGGCAGCAAGAGCAACAAACCGTCTGGAAAATGGACCCACAGAGCCGCAAGAATCTACTTTTTTTTTTTTAATCGTTGACAACTCGTGTCCTAAAGAAAGTGTACTGAAGATAATTGAAATGATTACAATTCATTTCTGCCTGACTTTGAATATGAACAGTCACATAACGACAAGCCCTCTGTACAACAACAGTTTAATTTCCATGATCCGACTTCGGGATCCTAGCGCCAGCCGCCGGGGCAACCCGGCTCTAAATGCAGAAATCTTGGCTCCTGCCCCTATCATTCATTTCGGGGACGTGGGGGTGGGATAGGGGTGGAGAATGGGTTTGTTCCCTCGCCCCTCGAAACTTGTTCTGAAAATCTCAGGGACTAGTGGACACGGAGGAATGGACAGTCGAGACAATCGCCGTCAAGGGGCCACCTTTGCCCGAAGGGGCTGCGGGCGATGGCAAGGATTGTTGTCCCCAGGAGTTCTAGGGCCCGCACGGGACAGATTTCCCCAGCTCCCACCCTAGCCCTGCTAGGTCTAGGGAGGACCTAAACTGGGACCCCATCTCCAGGTCTCCCTCTTGGGGGCAGCCGCCTTTCCCCCTTCCTTTCCCCCTCCTTCCAGCCCTCGTGTCGTTCCCTTCCTTCAGTTCCTGAGTTCCCAGGCTCGCGCGCGGGGCGGGCGGGGCAGGCTCCGGGGGCTCCCTCGCGGATTTGGAAGTTGCTTTGGCCTTGAACTTGCCGCAGCTTCCCTAGCACACCCTACAAGCCCAGGGAAAAAGCGAAGGAAGGCAGGGTCTCTTTACACGGCGGGGAGGTTGGCGCTCACCTTGGGGCGCGGCCTTGGCGGAGCCTCAGGGCTAACGCTGGGGGGCGGGCGAGGCGGGGGGATAGCGGTGGGCTGGGGCCGAGGCCTACGTAGTGCGCAAGCGTCGCTCGAGCCCGCCGCCCCCTCCCCAGGCGCGGGGTCCCTGGGACAGACCCTACGCCCCTCTCCGCGAAACTACCGCCTCTAAAAAAAGACCATCTGGTAATTGTCTTTCTTTAGATCTTCCCTTAATTATGCTTTTAATTAAAGATGGTTCAAGGCACCGGACCACATGAAGGGCAGTAATTACAAATTACATTACAAACCCGACAGATGTAGCGGGATCTGGTGGGAAAAAGGTACCGGAATAAAAATTTGACTAAACTTTGGGATAAATTAATCTGCGGCTTGGAGAACAGAAGCACAGTTCTGATTATGTAGGCTCCAGCCAGGATTTAAGTTTTGTGTCATGATTGTTTTCATATTTCTTTGACGTCTATTGATTTGGAGGCAGCTGCAAGCCTTTGTCACAGGAGAGAAGAGCAGTCACAATATATTAGCTTGATGGCATAACTCGAACTGGAGAGGCGAGGGGAGCCGGAGTAACGGGGGCGCACGTGACCCCGCCCGGGGCTTCCTGGCCCAACCCTTACATTAACTTGTTCTAACAGGAATAATGGAGTATTACTACTAATGCTTGGTCAGGAGGTGCGTTTCTGCCTAGGACGCGGGCGGCAAGAGTGGAGCGGCCCGGGAGCAGGCAGGCCACGATGTCTCCGCGGCCCCTCCTCTCCGGCCGGCCGCAGCCCGGCGCTTCAGACCCCGCTTCTGAACTCCCAGCTCCGCGCCCACGTCGAGGGGCGCCGCGATGGGACGAGCTCCACAGCTTCCGGGTTAGGCCCGCAGGCGCCAGGCCAGATCCCCACCTCGGCCTCTCTTGGGGGCCTCCTGGAGGCGGGGTCGGGGCAGGAGGACCCTGGGCCGGGAAGACGACAGCTAGGCGGGTGCCCTGCCTGACCTGGCTTGCGCGGCCGCCCGGCGCTGCGCCGGTTCGGCGACTCCAGAAGCGTGACGCAGATTGTGAAAACAGAAGGGAGGGAGTTGGGTCATTTCCTTCGCTAACCATCGACCCCTCTCTCGCCTGCTCCATCCTCCACTCGCACCCCATCCCTGCAGCCGGCCAGCCTCGAACTCGCTTCCAAGTCAGGTTCTGACTCACTTTGAGTCAGTGGCTGCACTTTATGGGAAAAATCTACATGCCCATCACTCACCCATCTATTTACAGCGCCGGTGCAGTGCCCAGGGTGGGGAACCCACATGGACAATTAAACACGCCCACTTACGGCTTTCGAATCACCCAGTGGCTTTCACAAATTGATATAACCCTGATTTTGACGCAAAATTTTACCCGTGCACCTTGCCAGAGACGAATGTTCACTGAAAAGGTGTGTTATCCACGCCTGATTTAAACGGAGAGAACAGGACTGTCGTTGGAGAAGACCCAGCGGCCTGACACTTTTTCTCGCTGCGGGGGAAGGAAAGTTTTTCTTTTGATTCGTCCTCTCACTTTGCTTCTCTTTTCTTTGGCGTTACAGTTTCCGAGAGGAATGTAAATATTTTGACTAGACCTCTGCAGGGGCCTTTTAAACACCAGGCACAATCATCTGTGGAATACTGTAGTTCATAGTTTCAAAACTTGGGTGTAAGAGCCTCGCTTGCCCCGGAAACCCATAGAAATAGCGGCGACTTCTTGACTTCCTATTTGTATAATGAAGTATTCCTCAGTATTTGTCCAAATTTTAAGGACGTTTCCTATCGCTGCCACTTTCCAGTTATTTGCAGGGAAGAAAAATCCCTGCAGGGTTGTAGCTAGATCAAATGTCACCTTGCTTCACTCTTAGCTCTCCTGCCTTTCTTGCTGTGGGTCATGTGCAGGAAGTGTGCAAAAACAGAAGTAATTTTTGAAAACATTAAAGCCCTGTTTAACTCTTCTGTAGGAATTTCTTTCTTTTCCTAGTTTAGTATTTGATACAAAACAGATAAGTTGAAAGAGAATGCAAAGTTCAGAGAAATTCAAATAAGGAGGAAAATTGTGCTAGGAAATCCCCCTAGCTTCTGTATTTAATGCAAATAATGTAATGAATGGCTTTTCATTCAAAATGAAACAAAAATTGCCAAGAGGCATAACACACCGTGTGTTTTTCACATGATGTGTTTTCCAAAAAATATATTCCGAACGTTCTCCAGTGTCAATGTACCTATGATTTTATAGTCTGAAAATATTTTAAAATATAGATATGTATGAAAACAGACTTCAACTCTGTTTTTGTTAAAGTTGTTATCTTATTCTTGATTTTTAAATACCTGCATTGTTAATGTCAGTCGTGGCCATTGTAGGGCCTGGATGCTCTAGGAAGACAACCAGTGTGTATATTTCTCTTTCTTACTCTCTAACAGTTTGATGAATATTTTATACAAAACGTTTGGGGCAACCTTAACTCCTTTTAAAAAATCAAATACTCTATATTTGTAACAAATAAAACTGAAAATTTTTGTTTTGTTTATAGTTACTTTAATGAAATAAGACATAATGCTGAGAATTTAATGTCTTACACAATGCTGAGAAAAATACTTGAATGCAGAGAAAAGATAATGCTGTTGGAACTGCCTACAATATTGCTTGTGGTCCTCCTTTTTTGTGTGTGTTTAAGGAATCTGAGTTTTTCAGTGGACAGTATTCCGCTATTTCATTCTATATTGCCATAAGAATGCCTGTGCTGCTTGCCTTGCTGTGTTCTCACAGCTTATGTGTGCACTATGAATTTCAATAAATATAGATTACTGCTTAAAAGAGTAAAGAATGGTTACTTTATGTCTCATTGTTCTTTCTTTACAATCTGCTCCAAAGTCTTTTTTTTTTTTTTTTAACAAATACCATTGCAGCTATTTCTCCTCAATTTCATGATGAAAGTAAATGGCAAGTGCCATTCAATTTAGTGGAACTCAAACAAAGGGAATATAAAGATTTTGTTCCATGCCTCCCTGAAATCTATTTTTGGACTTGAAAACAGAATTGGGCTGGAGGCAACAGCAGTACACATCTCTGACTCCATATGAGGTTACTTGAAGCAGGTGGCTTTGGGGTTCGTTTTGGAAACAGAAGACATACATGGAAGTATGTGTTCCTTAGGAACTCACAAGCTAAGGTGGACTACAGGACGAATAAAAAAAAAAAAAAATACCCTATGCTCTCCCCTGCCTCTGAGTTGCAGGCAAAGAAGAGTTTCTTCTCATCTTGCCTACATTACTTTGTGTGTGTGTGTTTGGCTACTGAACCGGAGAGCAGCCTGCAACATTTTGCCTTTGGGGACTTCCTGTGGCTTTGCCACATTCCCTGGAGAAGCTCAGAATCCTGGAATCGATGGAGGGATTAAAGAGCCACAGGCATCATCTCCCCTCTAATCCATCTGGGGCTGATGTAGTATTGATAACAACCTTTCTGTTGCTTGACAGTTTCAGACCATTCAAATGAGAACAAATAATAGGAATTTGGTAGTGGAGGTGGGGATAAAGTAGAAGCGACTGATATAGTCTTTGGGATTGAAAGGATTGGTTTCTATTCCAAAACCGTGGACCCAAGTACGAAATTAGACACTTCCCACTCATTTCTTTCACAGCAATGTCTCCTCTTTTGAATATTGCAATGCATTTGGATTGGGGCATTGACACATTCATTTACCAAGAAATCTTCCACTGTTGCCAGGACAAGACAGTACTCAGCTGCTTGAATTTTGTAGCTTCAGTTTTCTTGTCTCTCCCTGCTTTAAGCTACTATATTAGGTAATAAAGAAGCCCATTTCCATTAGACAATAAGAATCAGGGACAAGATAGATATAATACTAATTAAACAAGGACTCATATCCCATTTTAAAAACTCCCTGATAAGCAAAGCCACAATCACAGCAGTAGGTCAAGCAAAAATCTGAAGATAAAATCAATGTCAGTTTTCTGTCTTGGTGACAGGCAGAGACCCACCAGAGTCATATCCAATAGACTCTTTATCTCACTGTTGTCAGTGAATTCAGTTATGTTGTAGATCCTATCATGCCCCAAACTGCATGATGATGTTTATAGCGTCCTCGCTTTGAAACAGACTTGCATAGAGCGACAACATGCTAATAATTACAGCTGTCGGACAAATG
The DNA here is from genome assembly GCF_032452875.1 of Bos javanicus. Classification (NCBI taxonomy): domain Eukaryota; kingdom Metazoa; phylum Chordata; class Mammalia; order Artiodactyla; family Bovidae; genus Bos; species Bos javanicus. The sequence continues at coordinate 62,811,321 of NC_083882.1, forward strand.
AGTGGTCTGCTTTATGAAGAGAGGTGTGTGGAGACACTGGGAATGTTCAAATGGAATCTGGGTTGCAGCGAAGGTTAAATCTTCATGAATAATGGTTGGGAAAATTGACCTGTTTCCCAAACTCCTGTTCAGGACTAGCTATGTCAGGATCCTTCAATGAACATTTCATTATCTACTGGTTAATACAGTAAGTAGTTTTAATATGATTACTTTTTAAATATGATTATGTATTCATGTCATTCTAAATCTAAAGTTTCAAAAAAATGTTGTGAAAATCCTCCTTATCCTGCCACCTGCTGCTGCTGCTGCTAAGTCGCTTCAGTTGTGTCCAACTCTGTGCGACCCCATAGACGGCAGCCCACCAGGCTCCCCCGTCCCTGGGATTCTCCAGGCAAGAACACTGGAGTGGGTTGCCATTTCCTTCTCCAATGCATCAAAGTGAAAAGTGAAAGTGAAGTTGCTCAGTCATGTCCGACTCTTTGTGACCCCATGGACTGCAGCCTACCTGGCTCCTCCGTCCATGGGATTTTCCAGGCAAGAGTACTGGAGTGGGTGCCATCGCCTTCTCTGATCCTGTCACCTAGCCACCCAGTTTTTAGCTACTGGAAGTAACTAATATTACCAGTTTCTTGTGTATGTTGTTGTTGTTTAGTCACTAAGTTGTGTCCAACTCTTTTTCGACCCCATGGACTATAGCCCGCCAGGATCCTCTGTCCATGGGATTACCCAGGCAAGAATACTGGAGTGGGTTGTCATTTCCTTCTCTAGGGGACTCTTCCCCACCCAGGAATTGAACCTGCATCTCCTGCATTGGCAGGCAGATTCTTTACCTCTGAGTCACCAAGGAAGCCCTTCTTGTCTAAGTAAAGTGAGTGAAGTCGCTCAATTGTGTCCAACTCTTAGCAACCCCATGGACTGCAGCCCACCAGGCTCCTCCGTCCATGGGATTTTCCAGGCAACAGTACTGGAGTGGGTTGTCATTGCCTTCTCCAAAGGGGAGCTTAAACACAGAATCCCGGGGCCTGCTTAATGAGACTCTTTGGAAAGAAGGGCCTTACCACCATCTGGGTTTTTCTGTTTTATTTTTCGGCACTAGCTTGGCTTGTAGGATCTTGGTTCCTGGACCAGGGATTGAACCCAGGCTCCAGGCAGTGCAAGCATAAAGTCCTGACCACTGAACTGCCAGGAAATTCCCATTACCATCTGTCTTTAAAACCTTTCTAGGTAAGTCTGTTGTATTGGGCACAATGGACTTACCTCACTGCTTTCAAACACTGATAGTTCATGGAAACCTCTAATATAACAGTATTCATTCCATATATTTCCATAGTATGTGCAAAATATTTTCAAAACCAGTCTTTTTCTTATTCTCCGTTCAACTCTATGGTTTATATGATTATTCAGATATCTGGGGTCCGCTATCCCCTAGGCCATTGCCTTTGTTTACAAAACTCACGGCTTTAGCTTTCTTCAGGTTCTGGCTCATGGGAAGTGAAAAAAGGATTCAGGAAGCATGCCATGGTCTGCAGGTCTGCAGTGGAAGGGGCACACAGCCCGTCTTGCATTTCATTGTCCAGAACTTAGTCACAATAAACTACAGGTAGAACTGGGAAATGTATCAACCCACATGCAAAGAAGGAAAGGATGATGGATTAGGTAGACAGCCAGCATATCTACAACAACACACGATGTAGTCAGGAAATGGTGGTAATATCCAGGTAAGAGCTAAAGATGATAGCAGAGGAGAGTGTGAGAAGTGATTGGATTCTGGATATATTAAAAAAATTTTTCCCTAATGGATTGTATTGGGTTGTGAGAGAATGAGGAGTCAAGGTTTTAGCCTGAGAAACAGAAAGAATAGATTTGCAACTTATGGAGAAGAAGAAGACTGGGGCAGTGGCAGTGGGATGAGGATTATGGAGCAAAATGACTAACTTGGTAGTAGGTATATTGAGTGTGAGGTGTCTGTTAGACATCCAAGTGAAAATATAATGTTAAGAGTTGGACTTATGACTCTGCTGTTCTGGGAATCTGTCCAGGGTGGTAAAATTGGGAATAGTTAATGAAGAGATACATTTGAAAATTCATTATTAATAATTAATGTGTGGCTGTTCTAGACCTCTGATGCTGTGCTCAGATTTTGTCTAGATACGGTGAGCGGGGGCCACTCTTTGCTGCGGCGTGCTGGTTTCGTGTCAGGGTGGCTTCTCTCGTGGCGGAGCACAGGCTCTAGGCATGCAGCCCATGAGCTCAGTAGCTGTGTCGCCCAGGGCTAGGTTGCTCCAAGGCATGTGGGATCTTCCCAGACCCGGGATCAAACCCATGTCCACTACATTGGCAGGCGGATTCTTATCCACTGTACCACCAGGAAAGTCCCTGGGATAATTTTTTAAACCATGAGATTGAATGAAATTAGAGAGGGAGGCAAACCAGACAGAGAAGTCTGAGGATCAAGCTCTGAGCTGTATCAGTGTTTAGAGTTCTGAGATTTGAGAAAAAAAAAAATCAGCAAAAGAAATTGAGAAAATCAGCTTGAAAGGCAGGAGGAGAGCCCAAAAAGAGTGACACACAGGAGGCGAAGTGGAGAACACGTGAGAGAAAGCTGACTGTAGGATTTACCAATGGGGAGCCTTGTCAATGGGACCTTGTCATGAACCGTTGCATAACGTGAATAGTGGGAATAGAATCTTGTTGGAGGAAGATCCCTGCACAGTGAGAGGAGAGACGTTTGGAGCAAGACAGTACATACAACTATTTCAGTGATTTTTGTTGTTGCAAAAGGGAACAGGACAATGAGGCAGTAGATAGAGGTCAAGATCTATCTTTAGGGAGCTCCCTGGTGGCCTAGTGGTTGGGATTTGGGGCTTTTACTTCCAGCGCCCAGGGTTAAGGAGAGACTAGTGTGAAAGTGTGCGAGAGAACAGGTCATGAGGTGTGAAGGGCATGGAGAGAAGCAGCTACCACCTGAAGAAGCGGCAGAGGAAGATTCAAGAGTCAGAAGAAGAAAGTGAAAAGAGGATGGAGGTGACTGTGCTGAGACAGACCTGGGGGTGCAGCGGAAGGCGATGGGGCAGGTAAGGACAAGGACTCAATTGCATGGGATCCTGAACCACCCAGGTGGCACAGTGGTAAAAAATCCACCTGCAGTGTAAGAGATGTGAGTTCGATCTCTGGGTCAGAAAGATTCCCTGCAGAAGGAAATGGCAACCCACTCCAATATTCTTGTCTGGAAAATCCCATGGACAGAGGAGCCTGGAGCTCCCCGTAGTCCACAGGGTCTCAACGAGTCAGACGCTACTGAACCTCGCATATCTTAGTCTCTCTGGGAATGCCAAGACTTTATGACTTCTAACATACTCCTTCCCTCCAGGAGGCTTCTCTCTTGTTTCTACAGGACCATCCTCTCTAGTCATCCCAAATTCTTCTGGTCCTCCCTGCGTCTTCTCTTTCATTCACCTTCCAGGCTTTCCACTTACTTTCCCATTTCTCTCCTCCCTTGCTCTGTCCCTCCCTGGTTCTAAATACTTGCCTCCTTTATTGGTTTCTCCATCTCACCCAATCTCAAAATGCTGGTGTTTCCCAGGTCTTAATATTGGAACCTCTCTTCTCTAGTCATGTTTTTACCTTGAGTGAGTAGCTTCATCCATTCTCATACTAATTTATCACAGATGAATATTTCCAGCCCTCATCTCCTTCTTCCTTCCTTTCTTCTTTCCTCTCTTGCCTATTCCTTTTGTTCTCCTTTCTTACTTAGAACATGAAGTGTAAAATAGCAGAAAGAGAAAAGAAAGAAAGAAATGACAAGTGGCTCCATCAGCTGTTAGCACTTGGTGGACACAGGGAGTATTGTTCCCAAGAGGACTCTGAGGAAGAGGTCTTCCTGCCTCCTCCTTCGCATCTGTGTTCCTGTACATTCATGTTCTCCTCACGTTGCCAGAACTGAAAGAGGGAGAAAAACACTCTCTCAGGAATGAACATCAATGGCCAAGTTTGGTCTAGTCCATTCAGAACTTACTAGACAACCTCCTCTACACACAGCCACGGGAAGAAGCTTCAGGAAGCTGCACAAAAGATGCAGAGAGTATACTTTACTTCTCAAGAAGATAGAAGAGGAAGGAAGCCTTCAGAAACCGCTGATGGGAATGTACAATGCTGCCCAAACAGCACCATCATCACCATCACCATCACCACCATCAACTCCCACCATCATCACTCTCTGACTTAAAGTGCCATGTTCTAGCCAGTCGCTGAGTTATCAAAGGTCACCCATGACTCCCAATGGGGAGAGAGTTTTTGTCTTATGGGCTTATTAACCTTAGTTTATATAGACTATAATTACTGAATGGTAGACTTACAAGACTGAGAAGGAAATTGCAACCCACTCCAGTATTGTTGCCTGGAAAATCCCAAGGACAGAGGAGCCTGGGGGGCTGCAGTCCATGAGGTCGCAAAGAGTCAAACACAACTGATTGGCTAACACACACGCACACAGATTTACAAGAGGGGCTTCCCAGGAGGCATTAGTGGTAAAGAACCTGCCTGCCAATGCAGGAAACATAAGAACTGTGGGTTCGATCCCTGAGTCAGGAAGAACCCCTTGGAAGAGGGCATGCCAACCCACTCTAGTGGAGAATCCTGTTAACAGAGGAGCCTGGAAGGCTAAGTCTGTAGGCTCGCGGAATTGGACATGACTGAAGCGACTTAGCATGCAGCCATCCAGACTTACAAGGGACTTCCAGAGTATCTTTAGAAAACATATTGTTCAAATAGATACAATGTCGTTTCATCGTTATTTTTCCCACCAAGTCGCAGTAATTTTTCTCAAGGCTGCCCAGAGAGCAGATAAGAAGACTGGCTGCAGGGCCTTCTAACCCCACATGCCTCCTACTTTCCCCCACCATGGGCTGCTTCCCTAAACAGAGGACACTGTAGGAATCAATTAGATTCATTGAGAAATTTGTCTGTGGCCCAGTGGCTAGATAGGGCTGGAGACTGGATGGAGATCCAGTTTCCCGAGGCAATGCCCTCTGCCTTCTGGCCCAAGTACTTCCATCCTGGTCTTACAGTCCACTCAGCCCTCCACTGTGAGCTCAGCCCCACACCAACCTTGGGGACAGATGGGGTTCAGAGACAGAGGAAGCAGGACGTGACGGGGATCAGGGGTTCAAAGTCAGTGGTGATCCTGCTCTGAGCTCAAATCTAGATTCGGTAACAAGTGGCCGCTTAGTTCGCCACACTGTGACCAAGCCCCTGCCTTGAAACTCATTGTAATATCATTGGAGCCTGAGGCTCTCCCTTGGCTTCTGCCCAGCACTCACATCCTCAGGGCTGGGGACAGCTAAGGGGACAGAGTCGGTGTCACCTTGAACAAAACATCAACACGAAGTATACTAAGTGAACAACAGGAAGTATACTAAGTCAGTTTGGGCACCTTTTTAAAATGTATCATTTAACAAATGAACTTACAAAAGAGAGACTCACAGACTTAGAGAAGGCTGCCAGTAGGAAGGATGGGGGAAGGGATAGTTAGGGAGTTTGGGACTGAAATATACACACTGCTATATTTAAAGCAGATAACCAGCAAGGACCTATTGTATAGCACAGGGAACTCTGCTCAATGTTATGTGGCAGCCTGGATGGGAGAGGAGTTTGGAGGAGAATGGATTCACCTATATGTATGGCTGCATCCCTTCGCTGTTCGCCTGAATCTATCACAATACTGTTTGCTAATGGGCTGTATATCTCAATAAAAAATTTAAAAATTTAATAAAAAATATGTAATTTAAGAAATAACAGTAAACTTCATAAGGAAAAAGTTTCTAATTTAAACAATACAGAAGTTTATAAAAGTTGGAAGTGAGTTTCTTCTATTTCAATCCTAACCACATCTCTAAAAAAGAGAATTCTTGAGAATTTCCTGGCAGTCCAGTGGTTAGGATTCCACGCTCTCATTGCCAAGGGCCCAGGTTCAATCCCTGGTCAGGGAACTAAGATCCCAGAAACCATGTGGCATGGCCAAAAAAAAAAGAATTCTTATTAACGGTTTAATCATCCTTGGGGGAAGAAAAGGGAAAGTGTTAGTTGCTCAGTTGTGTCCAGCTCTTTGTGACCCCATGGACTGTAGCCCACCAGGCTCCTCTGTCCAATTATCTAGGCAAGAATACTGGGAGTAGCCACGCCCTTCTCCAGGGGACTCTTTCCTGCCCAGGGATCGAACCCAGGTCTCCTGCATTGCAGGCAGATTCCTTACCATCTGAGCCACCAGGGAAACTTAATAATCCTTAGTAACTATTTCAAATTCTTTTCAACACTAGCCAGACATTTACATTTACATATACATATATCTATGCTAATTTGTGGAGATAAAGGCTTCTTTTTTCCCTCCAAAGGGATTCATTTAATAGGGATATCCTTCCAAGTCATTGCCATAGTAGTTCATTTTTAATGGCCACACAATATTCCACAATGTTATTTAAATGGGCCCATAACGATGGGCCTTTAGGTTGGTTGGAACTTTTTCCATTATAAGCAATGCCGAAGTGTGCCTCCCTGTATAAATATTCTTGTGCTAGAAGTTTGGAAGTTAGACTCCCAGAAACAAAGTTGCTACTGCATGTGCATTGTAAAATTTGACAGACACTGCCAAATTGTCCTTCTCATCAAATCACGTACTAACCTCCACTCCCACCGGCAGTGCATGAGTGTGTCCCTTTCTACACACCCTACCCAGTAATTTGCCTCCTTCTGGAGGTCTGCAAAGAAGCAATCTGTCAGACAGCGGAAGAGGCAAATGAGAATCTGTGTACAATGAATACACCTGACACCTTGTTGAATCCCAGAGCTCATTCTGCTGATTGGGCTGCCTAAGGGGGGTCCCCCCTCTCTCTTGGCTCCATGGGGAGCCTAGACGAGGAATGGTTGATGAGGGGCACTGGGGCACTCTCCTTTGCTTTGATTTAAAGTCTGCTCCTCAGTCCACTGCTATTCAGAGACGACATGCTCTGATGGCTGATAATATGCTCTATTTGTATTCTAGCTGGGTATAGTATTAGAGCCAAGTGTTTATTCATTTCCATCAGGCAAAGTCTGCAGGCACTGGGTGCTCACCTTGATCTTTAATTGTAATCACAAAATCAAAGTCCCACTGTCATCTCAAAGGCTCACTCAGACTCCCAACTTTAGAAGGTCTATTGGCCTTCATTCCAAGTGTGTAGGACAGGTGGATGTCTGGGTTACAGGGCTCCCTTCCCATTGCCTTCTCCAGTGATTTAAAATAAAGTGCAAAGGAAGAGAAAGCCGTGCTCGCTGAAGCTCAGCACTTTTAAAGCCAATGATTTGCATTAACATTGATGCCCACTTTTGTTTTTAGGACCACTTAATAGACTTCATTTCTTAAACCAAAACCACAGATTAATCTCTCCAGACTGAGTCTTTGGAAGAGAATGCTCACAAATTTATTCAGAGGACTTCAAGCAGTAAAAATAATGTGCAGTTCATTTTAATGGGTAATAAGAGGCCCCAAGAAAAATGAATCTTTCCACATATGTAATAGATGCTTTCCAAAGGAGATTAATTTACTCCTTTATATTATTAAAGAGAAGAGCCTTTTGGGTTTTGTGAAACTGACATGGTTACAGTAAATAATCAAATAATGCAAAAAACTACAATGAACAAAGTTTAAAAAATAATCCATGAAATTATAAGAGAATAACGTTTACACTTTAATGAAGTACATTGCTAGAAACAGTCTGATTTTATATGGCCTATATTCTTGTAAACTGCTTTTTTCCACTCAAAACTATTGATTGCCATTTTCTTGTGTTTATTATTTGGACATTGAGAAACATTTTATCCTATGGCTTCATCACTATTTATTCAGTCAGTTCTGTAATGATTCCATAGCATATTTTGAAAATTTATTTCCTCACTGGGTAGCAGACATTGACTATGAAACATTAATATTTATCTTTGCTGACATGATAGGTGAAATGGCACAGATTTTAATTTGCTTAATTTTAAAAAGTTGAAGTGAAATTGGCACGAACATTACATAAGTTTCAGGTGTACAACATTATGATTTGATCGCCAGCAAAAGTCTAGCTGTCACCCATCACCATACAATTGCCCTCCTTCACCCATTGCGTCCACCCATCAACTCCCTTCCTCTCTGGTAACCACCAATCTGTCCTCTGTGCCAGTGAGCTAGTTTTTGTTCTGCTTGATTAGTTTTTTAGATTCCACATATAAATAATATCATATGGTATTTGTCTTTCTCCATCTGACTTGTTTCACTTAGCATGATACTCTCAGGAGTCATCTGTGTTGTCACAAATGGCAAGATTTTCTTCTTTGTTATGGCTCTGTAGAGTACCATTTCATTATGTATACATTCACATCTTTATCCCTCCACCCATCAATGGACACCTAGATTGCTCCCACATCTGGCCTGTGGTAAACAGTGTTGCAGTGAACACAGGGGCTCATATGTCGTTTCCAATTAGTGTTTTCATATTCTTTGGATAAATACCCAGAAGTGAAATAGCTGGATCATATGGTAGTTCTTTTTTCAGTTTTTCTGAGGAATCTCCATACTGGTATACATAGTGGTTGTATAAATTTACATTCCCACCAACAGTTGTTGAAGGCTCCCCTCTCTCCACATCCTCCCCAGCACTTGTTATTTCTTGTCTTTTTGATAATAGCCATTCTAACAGGTGTGAGATGATATCTTACTGTGATTTTGATTTGTGTTTCGCTGATGATTAGTGATGCTGAACATCTCGAATATCTTCTTTGGAAAAATACCTGTGCAGATCCTCTACCCATTTTTAAATCAGGTTATTTATGTTATTTTGTTGTTGAGTTAAATTTGCATTTCCTTATCAGTGAAGTTTGACAGTTTTTCATACATTTAATGATCAGTTTGTATTCTGTGTTCATCAAAAAATATAGAATATTTATTTATGAAGAATAGTAACCATGTCACGTTTTGCATATGTTTCTCATTAGTTTTATAATTTTGTTTTTATTTTAATTAATTATATATTTGCATTCCCCTTTAAAAGTGAAAAATGCACTTTAAAAGGGGAAATTATACATGTTTCATAATGTTACCAAAACTCTGACTGGAGGAAACAAGGGGTAAGCGGTACCCTCCACTGAGGACGAAAAAGGATCCACTTGGCAGTTCCTCTGCCAAAGCCTCTAAAGATATTCTAACACTATTTGCTTATGCATTTCCCAAAAGTAAGGAAAGAAAACCCAGTTTCATTCCTTTTTTCAATGTTTCATAAATTGCTCAGAGCACTTAAGACTAGGGTTGTTTGGAAGGAGAGTAGTTAGTGGTTATAGCACCAGGTTATTGAAACTAAAACATAATTGAATGATTTCTCTTTTACTATCATTTGCTTTCTTCTTTTTTCCCTCAAAAGGCTTCATATCTAAAATCTATCTGAAGATCAAATGTGTGGTCCTTTGTATAAGGAATTGACCTAGATTTAGCTTTACTTGACAATAAGTGGTTAAAGACAAGGAATCAAGTCAGAAATAAAACAACCTTGGAAAACACTATCTCAGATTTTGATGTGCTGGCTTTATAGTACTTAATGGATAGAGGTGTCTGCATAGGAAATCTTTATTCAATTGGGCTCAAATTACTTTCAAAATTGTGGGGAAGATATGTTGCCTACTCAAAAGAATGCTCTGCTTTGAAGGATATTAAGTCAAATTTCTAGAAACAAACAAATATTGTATAAATTTGGGGGACATTTACTATGAGACAGTGTTCATAGTAGTGGTTTACAAGAATATATAGATCTATATATCTTAAAATTTTTTTAAATGAAGTATCGTTGATTTGGACTTCCCTGGTGATTCAAATGGTAAAGAATCCACCTGCAATGTGGGAGGCCTGGGTTCAATCCCTGGGTTAGGAAGATCCCCTGGGAGGACGGCAGGGCAACCCACTCCAGTATTCTTTCCTGGAGAATCCCCACGGACAGAGGAGCCTAGAGGGCTACAGTTCATGGGGTCCCAAAGAGTCGGACACGACTGAGTGACTAAGCACAACACAGCATAGTTGATTTACAATGTTGTGTTATTTTCTGGTGTACAGAAAAGTGATTCAGATATATATACATACACATATGTGTGTATGTGTGTGTGTGTGTGAATGGGTGCTGTGTGTGCTAAGTTGCTTCATAGTCTCCAACTCTGTGCGACCCTATGGACTGTAGCCCTCCAGCTCTCTGTCCATGGGATTTTCCAGGCAAGGATACTAGAGTGGGTTGCCATGCCCTCCTCCAGGGAAACTTCCCAATCGAGGGATGGAACCTGAGTCTCCTACATTGCAGGTGGATTCTCTACCATTGAGCCACCAGAGAAGTTATGTATATATATACATTTATATACATGTATACACACACACACACACACATTGTCTTCTTTACCTGTTCATCTGTTGATAGATATCTTGGCCATTATAGTGCTGCTATGAACATTGAGGTGCATGTGTCTTTTCTGACCAGAGTTTTCTTCTTTTCTGAATTATACCTAGAAGTGGGATTTCTGGATCATATGGTATGATATATAGATAGATAGATAGATCTTTATATTTATATCTATGCTTAATTTGTTTGATATAGTCTTTTTCCTTCTGAAATTGTTACTAAATTCCAAACTTAAAAGAATTCATGAAATTGAATTTTCTCTGCTTTCTTCCTGAAATTGTCTTCTTCCTCCCCTTGCCCCAGACTTGAAAGAGCAAACTGAGGAAACTGAAATTTGAGTGGTCTAGGAGTTTCATGTCAGGAGAGGTATGATCCTCTGTGTAAATACCTCAACCTTTTGTCAAGAAGAAGCAGGAGAATATAAGGCATGAGAATCAGTGAAAGGGACTCCTCCTTCTGTCAATATCAAAGCAAGACTGTGCTCTTAATTCTTAATCTTACTGATGAGAAAAAAACCTAGTTTAAAAACATCACATTTATTTTTTTAAATAAGTAATTCATGCACACGGTAGAAAATTTGCCATGTATCAAATGATGTACACTGAAAGATTAGTCTCCTCTCCTTACTTGTACCACCCAGTTCCCCTACCAAGAGACAACCACCATTTTGTGTATCTGGAGATTTTCTATACAATTTCCATGCAATTACACATACACATATCTTCTCTGCACTACTTCCTCACAGAAGTGAAAACATACCAGAGCACCATCTTACTTCTTCACTGAAAGCCATATCTTGGAGGCACATTATTCAATCCACTGTATTGATGTACCACATGGATTTAATCAGTTAAAAACAGTCTTTTGCTATTACAAACCAAAGTAGCAATGAATCTTCTTAAATAGACATCATTTTGCACAAGTGTGTATACTTGTTGGGCAAATTATCAAGAAATAGAATTGCTAGGTCACAGGGTTCATGAATTTTTTAAGTTTGAAATATAATCAGTGTGTGACTAAGAACTACTTAGTAATTCTCCTTTAATAAGATCATCCTGAAGGGACCTCAAAGTTCCTTTGTGCAAGTTTCTCAATTAGGTGCAAACTACAAAACTCTGGAAAATATGGAAAAGGTTTAAGTAGGGCCCACCTGAGCTTCCCAAATGGCTCAGTGGAAAAGGATCTGCCTACAATCGCAGGAGAGGCAGATTCAATCCCTGGGTTGGGAAGGTCCCCTGGAGAAGGAAATGGCAACCCACTCCAGTATACCTCCCTGGCAAATCCCATGGACAGAGGAGCCTGGCAGGCTACAGTCCACGGGGATGCAAAAGAGTCGGACATGACTTAGTGACTAAAGAACAACAACAAGGCCCACCTGACCAAAGCAATGTCAAGGTAGACCACTGCTGCTGCTGCTGCTGCTGCTAAGTCGCTTCAGTCGTGTCCGACTCTGTGCGACCCCATAGACGGCAACCCACCAGGCTCCCCCATCCCTGGGATTCTCCAGGCAAGAACACTGGAGTGGGTTGCCATTTCCTTCTCCAGTGCATGAAAGTGAAAAGTGAAAGTGAAGTCGCTCAGTCGTGTCCGACCCTCAGCGACCCCATGGACTGCAGCCCACCAGGCTCCTCCGTCCATGGGAGTTTCCAAGCAAGAGTACTAGAGTGGGTTGCCATTGCTTTCTCCGAGGTAGACCCACAGAGCCCTGCAAATCCTGATGGGCAATAGTCAGTGACCTTGGGGCTTATAGGGGCTGCCAAAGCTGCAAACTGTAGTGGGTGGTGCTGCCTGCTATTAATTAAGCTGACCCAGACGATGTTTTAGATGTTAGACCATTTTTGATCTACAAAAATTGCAGCCGTCATTTTCATTTCATTAGCCGCTCAACTAATATTAAGTTTATTTTTTGGTATCTTTAAGGGAAATTCCTTAGCGAACTGGAGAAGGTTTCACAGGGAAGGTGGATTTTGGAGCCTGGGAAGCAGAAAGAGAGGATCGAGGGTCAGGAAAGTGGATAGGAACATCACAAATTAAGGGTATCAGAGACCCCTGGGAATGAGACTGTGTAGAAGATAAAAGTGTGACTCAAAGGACTGATGTCTCTTTTCTGTGAATTTTCATGAACTGAAGCAGATGCCCCAGGTCCCCTGCATGAAACAGAAAACTGTAGTGCAACAAAAATGATGAATCAGGGCAGCACTGGCTCCCATCTCTGCCCAAAGTACATGCATCTGGATCAGGGTTTTCACCTCACAATAGAAGCTCATGAGGGTTGAAATACTGGCTCATTTGGGGATTTAGTACTGAAAACTTCAGTCCAACATGGTGGTCAGTATCTGCTCTGCCAGCATAGACTTAAAAGTGGCCCTGAAGTTCATTATTTTAAATGGTTGCTAAGGGGATGATTATAGGGATTTTGCCACACTTGGAGCAGAGTCATCCCAGAGCACTGGGATAAATATATAGTGAAGGAAAGTGTGCTTCCTTTTAAAATTATAGATATGGTATAACAATGTTAGAGAATTCAGCCACAGAGGGGGAAACCCCACCCTAACAAAACAGCTCTGAATATTTACACAGGTCTTCCAACTCCGTGACCATGTGCCTTCATATTTTCACACAGTTGCAGTCACACGCTTTTCTCATTTTACATCTCAGCTTTGCTAATTATTGTTTAGAATGGTTGCATACTAGTCCCTGGAGTGGTTGTACTGTAATTTGTCTATTTAGTCCCCCATTTTCAAACATTTCAGGTTGCTTTCCAATTTCTTTCTTGCAGGGAAAAGCAAGCTTTAAATCTCATGGTCTGAAAAGAGTTTTCTGTCTGTATTTTAGTTTCTTCTAAGTAAGTGATCCTGCCAACTGACTTCCCTGTGTCAGCAGAGAAATCTATTTCTCTATTTTACTGGTATTTGAAGGGATAATGGGTTAGCAAAGCACTTAGCACAGTGCTGGGGAAATAATGAGTGCTATAGAAATGTGAACTCTGATGGTCATGAGTCAGTGTCTTTCAGAAAAGGTATCAGAAAAAGACCTGCAAATAAAAACATAGTTGGGAAGATGTTGGATTGCCTACAGGGAATTAGGATCAGTGAATGGGGAGGAGCCAATGGGAGGCTGGTGACAGAATCAGGGCCCATGTCATGCCAAAGGACTGTCTGATTTCTGGATATCTCTGCTGGTACTGCTGCCGCCAGTGACTCTAGACCTGGTTGCCAGCACCTCATCCCCAGGAAGAGTTCTAGATAGCCCTCGTGTTTTTGCTTCATCCGATTAAGATTCAAAGATCTGAATGGGGAGACCCAGATAGCTGAGTCTAAGTCATGGGCATCTGTAGCAGAAGATAGGGCCCTGGCTTCTACCAAAGGTCTGACAATGAAGAGAGTGCTCACAAATGGAAGGCCGTCTGAGTGCAAGGGAACCAACTGGCAAATATCTTTCCCTGCTCACCCACAATATGGCTCCGTCAATAAAGGAGATGTCAACGCAACTCGTTGCTGGAAGATAGAGATGGGGTCGGGGTGAAAAATGGTACGTTCTTATGCAAAGTCACTAATAATTAGGAATTTTAAGTCATTCTCAAACATGAACAATACTGACTTAGGAAGCTAGGAAATAGACAAATTAAGAGAAATAGATTGCAATAGAATTACAAAATTCACTTAAAACACTCTGGTGATTGACCCATTGCTTTAGGATGAAGTCCAAAATCCTTTCCCTGACCCATAAGACCTAGAATGATCTACCCCTGCCTTTGTATAGCTAGATCCCTCTCTCTACCTTTTAACTCCACTTCTGGGCTTTCTTTTTGAGCCCTCATTTCTGGCTTGTCACGCTGCTCCTTCTGCCTGGAAGGATCCCCTTTCGGTCCAAACAGCTCCCACGCCATCTAACACTGTGCTTCTAATCTCAGCCGAATCATCCTCTGTTCTAGGCAAGCCTTCCCTAACCCTCAGAATAGGATGGGACCCTGATACATATGCACCCAGGGCAGCCTGTCCTTTGACTCACTTATTGTGCTTGTTATACCTGTTAGGCTGTAAGTTCTGGGAGTGTGCAAACCTCATTCATTTAGCACTGTTTCTCCAGTCCCTAGGCTTATGGTAAAGAACCCGCCAGTGGTGCTCATGGTAAAGAACCCGCCTGCCGAGGCAGGAGACCGAAGAGATGAGGGTTAGATCCCTGGGTCAGGAAGATCCCCTGGAGGAGGGCATGGCAACCCACTCCAGTATTCTTGCCTGAAGAATCAGAGGAGCCTGATGGGCTACAGTTCATAGGGTCACAAAGAGTCAAACACAAGTTAGCAACTAGGCAAGCATGTGGCTAAAACAATGAGCAACTGAGCAAGTACCTAAAACAGTGCAGAAAGCTGACAATAAATATCTGTAGAATAAATTGAATGAGTAAATGTAAATGTTTATGATTTCTTTAAACATAGGCGTAAACATACAGACTATATAATTTTTTTAAATATTTTGAAGGAATTTTAGATTTACAAAGATAGTGGAGAGTTCTTGTAAACCTTTTAACCAGCTTCCTCTAATGTTAACATCTGACATATCCATAGCACATTTATCGAAACTGAGAAATTACCATTGATACAATACTAGTAAGTGAACTACAGACTTTATCAGATTTCACCAGTTTTCCTTTTTTGGTTTCAGACTCCAATCCAGAATAACATCTTACATTTAATTAGTGTGTCTTCTTGGTCTCAGTCCAGAATTTTTCCCCCTTTTTTCTCTTGACTTTTATGGACTTGACACTTTTAAGCAATAGTGGTCAGCTATTTTGCCAAATGTCCCTTAATTTGGGTTTATCTCACATTTTATGATGATTTCTGGAGTTATGGATTTGCGGGAAGTATACCACAGAGGTGATGTACCTTTTTCACCTCATATTAGGGAGATACAAAACGTTGATATGTCTTATTACAAAAATGTTAACCTTAGTCCCTTAGTTCAGTGGTGTCTCTGTAAAGTTACCATATGAATTTACAGTTTTTTCCTTCCCATTCAGGTAGAGACATGTCATTAAGTTGAACTCACATTCAAAGGGAGAGGAGTGAAGTTCTACCTCCCAGGGACAGAAGAATCAAATGATTTGTGGACACATGTTGACGTCACAGTCATTTATTTGGGGGGAGATACTTTGAGTCTATGCTACCATTCAGTTTTTTTTTTAAATTTCACCCACTAATTTTAGCATTGCTCAGGGATCTTACCTGCCCTGTAGCAATTATTATTGCAGTGTTCTGGTGTTCTTGGGCTCCCTTTTGTATAAAGAATGCAAATTCTTGTTCATAAACTCATTTGAAATTTAATTTTTTAATCAACTAAAGACGTTGTTCTTGTGGCAAAAAGTATTCATTTTGGAGGCATGAGTATTTTGAATATTACGTTTTTCCCCCCTTTTTAAGCCTTAATTTTGAAGTCAAACCACAATCCTTAATTTATAAGAAAAGGTCTCAATTTTAAGCCCAGATATTTCTTATGAAACTTAAGACAGGAGAGTTAAAAGAACCAGAAGAGGTGCTATCCACAAAATGGGATGATTAAATACTTTTAGGCAGAAATTAATAAGACATAGAGAAGCTTTTTAGCTATCAGTTTCATCAGCAAATGTTATAACTCCTGGAGTCTTAGATGCTGCTTAAAAGATGAAGCCCTTATCCTTCACTTATTTTCTCTCTGGCAGCATGAAGCACATTTCACAGTCAATTCTCTCAAAAGAGACAAAGATGGGGAGAGAATGGGGGAGCAGAAAACTATATAAATGGTAAAGCTCCTTCAAAGAGGAGAGATTGGTATTATTATTATTATTTCAACTGCTCAATACAAAAAAGCAAAAACTTGGCAACACAATATTGCCTTGTTTCTTGGAACAAAAGTAGGGAATAACTTTGTCTCCATCTGCTAGGGACACCGAAAACAGGCCGACTCTTTACTGAGTGTGTAATCTCCATGGGAAGTGGGATAGAATGAGGTGGAAGCCACACCAGAAAGAATCCTGAATTTGACGTTTTAAAAAACAACAGGGGCTCTGGAAGAACTTCAAAATCAAGAGAAGAAAACCACAGTGTTGTCTGAACACTGAATTGGTATTGTTAGATATTCAGGGGATGAGAAACAGGCAGATAGGAAGTGATTCAAAGGATCAGGAGAAAGGTTATTCTGTGACTAAAAATTTTTTCTTTAAAAAGAAATCTTTTCATAACAAATACCTCCTAACAGGATTGTGGAACCTTGACTCTTGACTCTGGGCTGCACCCTGCGTTCCAGATGACTTGTAAAGCAATGATTTATTGGTCCCGGAGCCAGTGAGCTTGGGAGCAGTTCAATAAGACAGTGTGGTCTGTGGATCCTGAATCATTATTCTACCTGGCAACCTTATGACAGCTGCTGAATCCTGGAGGGGGCCAGGAGGAAATGATGTTGATTTATAGAGAGGTGAAATTGTTTGTCAATGAAAATATAATTGTGCTTCTTTCAGGCTCATACATCTATAGGAAACCAGATTATCCAGTACTGATCATTTAACATAGACGAAAATTTGGAAAAAGGAACATTGCTTTGCATTTTCTTAAGAACTTGTGCTTGTTGTTAAATATTTTACCACGGTTCTATTAATATACTTTTTATAAGACAATTGGTGTAACCTTCTCCTTTATAGTTTATAACCTTCTCTGAAATGTCAACAAATTAGTACCCTGTTGGTGAGTGTGATACACAATGTGTATATCATTTATCTTTAAAGGAATGGTTCTGTATTTCATAAATAACCATAATACCTCCATATATGTACATATGACAGGTGACATACATCATTTCATTTGTTCTTTATAACAATAGTATGTGTACGCACATTTTGAAAGATAAGGAAACTGAGACTCAGAGGCTTTAAGTAACTTGGATAAAGTTAACCAGATAATAACAGAGCTGGTAGCCAAAGACTAGAATGTGGCCCCTTGACCACTCTTTCCACTGCACTGGCTCCTCTGGATAGAGAGTCTTGTCCCGCCAGCCTCCAATGACCCACTGAACAATAAAAGGAGTACATGCATTGCAAAGTTCAGCAGGATCAATCAAAAGCAATTTTATTTTCTCTACATTAAGCATCAAAAAATTAGAAGTCATCCAGGCTTGAATCTCAGATAGACCGATAATAAGTTATGATCAAATAGAGGCCTCTTAGGAAGATGCTCTCAGCTCTGGGTGACAGACACATAAATAGTAAAACCCCATCATAAAATTATTCTGCCCAGGAGGACTGGAGATGGGGTTGTTTGGAGAAAGTAGAAACGATGGGCCAATGGACTCCAGAGTCCAGAGGTTCAAAGCCAGAGCAGAAAGAGCCTTGTGTGAGGTTCAGAACTTGGGAGCAGATTTCAACCAGCAGAGAATGTAATTACCTGAGTTGGAAGTGGGCTGCAATTTACCTTCTCCAAGAGTGCACAGTCTTTGGTTACTAAAAAGGTGTTTGTATTCAGTACAGTAATTGGAGTTCAGTACAAAAAATGGATTTTCTCATCCTTGTAGTGGACTTTAAAATCTAAATGTGGCTTGGACTACAATGTTTTTCAATCATACTATTAAAGATACACACACATATTCCAATGGTATATATTCTTGACCTTATATTCAGTAAATTAATGTTGGATAGAATACTTGATAAAGGTACCAATTTCATTTGAATTAAGCCAGATATCTGAAGTTGCTTGTCAGAGTAATAATGACAAGATTTAAGCAATTCCAATCAGAAACAACCCTTATTAAAAATAAAGTTTGGTGGATAAAGTGAATGGTGTAACCAAACTGTAGTAATTATGTACACCTACATGTTCAGTGTTTGTAAACTAGTCTTCCAAGTACTTTCAAATGTACAAAGGAACTTGTATTTATTGAAGGCCTTTATCAAAGATGAACTCAAGATGCTGGTAAGGCACATGCCTTATTTAAAATGTGAATATTTAGTATTCCACATTAGTAAAGAAACTACAGCTTAGGGGTCAACTGAGTCCCAGGGGCCTGACAATAATTCTGGGTTCTAAAATCAGTATCTCACCCAGTGCTGTGAGTTCACATAGCTTTTGCTTGTGGCCCCTGGTTTTAGATCCCCTCCCATAATGGAGTTACCATTTCCAGGGAGGTTGCCAGGGAGGTCCCTGAATGCCAATCCCTGGTTGGCTAACTCCCTGACTGGGCTTCCTTGGGAAACAGAGAGCAGAAGGAGACTAACACCTCTGCTAGGATTCATGGGGTGCTCAGATTCCCCTCTCCCCAAGACTAATGGAGCCTGGAACCATTCAACTCATTTCCGAGTCCTTGCTTTCTCTGCTTGCACAAAGCAGACATTTAAACAGTTAAGGATGTAAGAAGTTACCGGAGGAAAATGTAACATTGAATATTTCTGAGAACTTAGAGTAGTTCTAAAGCAAGTCAGTGAATAAGAAGATCATTTCACAGTAAAGAGAGAATGCATCCTGTAGTATTCATGATATTTCTCTCTGAGGCTTTCTTTTGAATCCTCATTATCAGAATTTATTGAACGTTCACAGTCAGTCCTAAGTGAGGGGCAGGGGAAGCCTTGGGACCTCTACTCAAAACTGAGGCCTGTGGTCTGCTTGCTGATTGGCAGTCCTGGGGATGTTCTCTGAAGAATTTTGCAGTGCCCTGTGGTGTGAGACCACTCACATCGTCAGCTTAAAATGCCAGTCAGGGCAAACAGAAGCCTGCACTACTGGTCTGGGTGCAACTGGAAGGAGGGGAAATGGGGCTCAAATGTAAATGCTGTCCTTAGATACAGTATTATTGGGAAAACTCCAGAAAAACTCATTTTCAACAGGGTTTTATGTGAAAGTTGTTTTCCCCTGCTTCCTGAGACCTGTCCAAATGAATTTCGGAAAACTTGGAGAGATATTTGCCTATCACCCTGATATAGGAGAACATCATTCGTCTTTTGCAGATAATGACAGCTAGCTGTGTTTCCAGTCGGCTCTGATTCCGCATTTTCTGCAGCATAAAGAAAAACATCTCATTCCTTTTATAGAAATGCAATCCCCTGAGGTTGGCTCTTAAAAGCTGTTTTCATCCATGGATGTTGCTGCTGCCAAATTCTTCAACTCTCAAACTACCATTATGCATTTTCTCTCGGACAGGGAATTTTAGGATCATCCCTCCTGACCCCATAATGAAGCCATTTATTTCTCCCTGAGTTGGAAGATTCATTTGTTTTTTTCCTAGTTTCTCCTTGGCAATTATCTCTATTGCTACCCAGAATCTGCCCAATCGTTTTTGATAACATCCTGTGATTACAGCCAATTGGCTCATGTTGAAAGCTAAAGAAAAGTTAACCAGGCACAGAAATATCACTCTTGGATTAAAGAAGGCCAACTTTCAGTTGGCTTGTGCTTGAGAGATTTTTGATGGGGAATGGTGGATGTTAACCTGATACTGAGTTCAGTTAAGAAAAAAAAGCGCCAGTGCTCAAAATAGGGCTGAGTACCATATGGTAGTTCCTTACAGCAGACCAAAGGACAAGATCAGCCTGCAAATGAGGTCAAAGAATGTCTTCCTGATTTTCAAATATTGTCCCAATTATTATACTAGGCAGCATTTCAGAAGATAAAGACTAGGGAATCTTAATCATGATGATGAAGATAATAATAATAGTAGCCACTGCTTATTTAGCTGAGTCAGCTGCATTTATTAACTCACTTTATTCTTTCCACACCCCTCAGAGGGAGGGAGGTTACGTTAATTTCTCAAGATCATCCAGCTCGTAAGTAGCAGAGTAAGGATTTGAACTTGGATCAGAATGCTTGAGTTATTGTATTCCCAGCCCTGTGCTTGGCATTGGCAGGGAATATGAGAGTTAACAGTCTGGTTTGAAATAGAAAATACACCAGGAATTCTTAAAGGGCAATGACCATCACTTACAATTACATGTCTCAGTACTTAATCTTCTGTAACTAGCCAATAATTTTTTTATATTAGATTGTCCCTGTTCAAATTACTAGTGTGGTTTCTGTCTCCCAATTGGACCAATGGCAAGAGACATACACACCCACAGGAGCCCAGAGATGATGAGAAGAATTAAGAAGGCAATATTTGAAGCTTGGAGCCCCTGCTTTTTAGCTGTAAAACCTCAGGCAAGTCACTTACCCTCTCAGCCTGTTTCCTCATTCGAAATGTATGAATGAAATACCTACCTCAGAGGAATGTTGGCCAAAAAAGTGAAATAGTGTGAGCAGTGGTTTGCACACAAAAAGGTCTCCTGTAACAATGAGAAAACAACATCAAGAGTGATAAAAAGGCTTAGAAACAATGCTATTAAAATTCGCGTTGATTACAAATGAGGCATACCATCACCCCCAGTTGTTTTCAGTACAAATCTTTGCTTTCAGGCTGGTTTTTGGACCTGCGAATCTGCCTATTATTTCAACGCCTCTGTGTCTCCTTTGACAATGCTAAAAACCATGTGATGGGCTGCTTTATCACTGTGATATGATGTTGTGAGTGCTTCATTTTTCTGACCAGATGATACATTTCTGAAGGAAGGAAGTGACAAAATTTATTTCTTGGTTCTTAGCTCTCATTTCCCCCCCATTTTTACAAATTGAATTATTGTTGATTTACAATATGTGTTAGTTTTATGTGTACAGCACAGTGATTCAGGTTTTTTTTTGCAAATTATATTCCATTATAGGTTATTACAAGATGTTGGGCATAATTCCCTATTTTTTTTTTTTTTTTGAAGGTTGCTCAGTCGTGTCTGACTCTTTGTGACCCCATGGACTATACAGTCCATGGAATTCCCCAGGCCAGAATACTGGAGTGGGTAGCCTTTCCCTTCTCCAAGGGATCTTCCCAAGCCAGGGATCAAACCCAGGTCTCCTGCATTGCAGGCGGATTCTTTACCAGCTAAGGCATAAAGGAAGCCCATAATTCCCTATGCTATACAGTAAATCCTCATTGGGTCAGTTATAATGCCTTGTGCACACCAATTCACATGCAGTGAATGATTTTTAATAGTTTGCTTTTCTGTTTAAGGGTCTCTTTCTCAAATATCTTTCCCATTGTGGTGCAACACTGACTAAATTCCACCATTTTTGTGTTTTTGGATAAATACTACTCCCTTTAGATATTCTTTTAAGAATAGATTTATTCCAGGAAATTATCTGAAGGTCCAGGGTCTAAGACTCTGCACTCCCAGTGCAGGGCACCCAGGTTCGATCCCTGGTCAGGGAACTAGATCTCACAGGCCACAAGGAAGCGTTTGAATGCTGCAACTAAAAGATCCTGATGCTTCAAACAGAGACCAAAGATCCTGAGTGCTGCAACTAAGACCCAGTGTGGCCAAATAAATAAATAATAAATATTTTTTAATGGATTTATTCCTCTAAGATCCAACATGTGAAGATGTTATTATCATTCATTTGTTGCTGTTGTTTTTCAGTTGCTAAGTCACATCTGACTGTTTGCGACCCCATGGACTGCAGCACACCAGGCTTCCCTATCCTTCACTGTCTCCTGGAGTTTGCTCAAACTCATGTCCATTGAGTCGGTGATGCCATCCAACCATCTCATCCTCTGTTGTCCCCTTCTCCTCCTGCCTTCAATCTTTCCCAGCATCAGGGTCTTTTCCAATGAGTCAGTTCTTTGCATCAGGTGGCCAAAGTATTGGGGCTTCAGCTTCAGCATTGGTCCTTCCAATGAATATTCAGGACCAATTTCCTTTAGGATTGACTGGTTTTATCATTCATACCTTAGAGTAAATTAATACGATCTATCAGGTAATTTAGGAATAGGAAATGAGCAGATAGCAGGAACCATGTGAAGAGAAAGACTGCTGAAAGTTAGGGGAGGAGAGTAGGAAGGAAGGAGTAAGTGAACAACAGCCTAGTTTTCTGGTTCTGATCAGAGCTGGCGCTGCGCATTTGTTATTGTTCAGTTGCTCAGTTGTATTCAACTCTCTGCAACCGCATGAACTGCAGCACGCCAGGCCTCCCTGTCCCTCACCATCTCCTGGAGTTTGCCCAAGTTCATGTTCATTGCATTGGTGATACCGTCCAGCCATCTCATCCTCTGACACCTTTTCTCCTTCTGCCCTCAATCTTTCCCAGCATCAGAGACTTTTCCAATGAGTCGTCTGATCTCATCAGATGACCAAAATACTGGAGCTTCAACTACAGCACCAGTCCTTCCAGTGAATATTCAGGGTTGATCTCATTTAAGATTGACCGGTTTGATCTCCTTGCTGTCCAAGGGACTTTTAGGAGTCTTCTCCTGCACCAGTTTGAAGGCATCAATCACTACTTCCACCTTTTCCTCTTCTGTTTGCCATGCAGTAATGGGGCTGGATGCCATGATCTTCGTTTTTTAATATTTAGCCTTAAACCGGCTCTTTCACTCTCCTCCTTCACCCTCATCAAGAGGCTCTTTAGTTCCTCTTCACTTTCTGCCATTTGCTGCACATTGGATACGCACAAAAAAATATTCTCTTATTTTGCATATCCAGTCATTGGAGCAGAAAACAATCCACGGATTTGGAGATGATATGTTACAGTTTAAGTCAGACTTTGTAATTAGCTAGGTCTAGGTTGGAGATTTGGAGAAGGCAATGGCACCCCACTCCAGTACTCTTGCCTGGAAAATCCCATGGATGGAGGAGCCTGGTAGGCTGCAGTCCATGGGGTCGATAGGAGTCCGACATGACTGAGTGACTTCACTTTCACTTTTCACTTTCATGCACTGGAGAAGGAAATGGCAACCCACTCCAGTATTCTTGCCTGGAGAATCCCAGGGACGGGGAAGCCTGGTGGGCTGCTGTCTATGGGGCCGCACAGAGTTGGACACGACTGAAGTGACTTAGCAGGTTGGAGATTCACCTCTGTTATTGACTAGCTGTATGATGTTAGGTAAATAATTTTACCTCTCTGATCCTCAGTTTCCTCATCTATGAAATGCAAAGGGTGATGTTACCTATGTAGAAAATACCAGTTAGGATTTAAAGAGATAATGCGTGTGTGTGTTTAGCACAGAACCTAGCATACAGTTAATGCCAATAACTATTGTTGTTAATGTTACATATCACCCAGAGTCAGGCTAATGGAAAAAAGTTATCTCATTGTGGTATTATGAATCCAATTACAACCACAGGATAAAAACTACAGTGGTCAGGCTAGAATGGTGGTATTAGGTGTGGAACATTTCCCTAGAAATCTTAAGTCACTAAAACATTTTTTTTTAATGTTATTGAAATATGGTTGATTTACAATGTCGTGTTAATTTCTTTTGTACAGCAAAAAGATTCAATTATATATGTGTGTGTATGTGCATTCTTTTTTCATATTCTTTGCCATTGTGGTTTGTCAGGGGATATTAAATAGAATTCTTTGTGCTGTACAGTAGGGACAGTGCTTATTCTTCATCCATCTTATATGTAATGCTTGCCTCTGTTAATCCCAGACTCCCAATCCTGCCCTCCCCTCCCAGCCACACTCTTGGCAACCACAAGTCTGTTCTACATGTCTGTGAGTCTGCTTTTGTCTCATAGATACGGTGATTTGTATCATATTTTGATGCAACATGGAAGTGACATCATGGTATTTGTCTTTCTCTTTCTAAGTCACTAAATTCTAAATTTGGAAAATTTAGAATTTAATGGAAAGTTGATAAGGTAGCATAGTGAATTTCCATGTATCTTTTAACAGTGTCTCCTAATGGTAACACACTAAGACTGTTTTTAAATATGGGTTTAGGTATAACAGAATTCTCAGGCTAATAAATCTGGCTCTTTTCTCTTGCTCATGTCCCTTTCTAGTGTTTGTCTACAGATACCTAGTGTGGTAGAGGGAACGGTTATTCTCAGGTCTTCACTGCAGAGAGTATTTTCAGCAGTCACAGCCTTGTCATGGCCGCATTGGTTCTCAATCCCTCTACACACCTGATACCAAGACCCCACCCCCGGAATCACAATTTTATCATCTGAGTTGGTGCCCAGCACCAGTTTGTTTCTTTTAAGTCCCTAAGATAGTTGTGACATGCAGCCATGTTTAAGAACCACTGCTTCAGGGTATATTTTGAAATTCTCAATATGTAGTTTCACACCCAGGTTCTTTTTCTGCATCAGGCTGTTTCAATGAGCCCATTCATTGCCGCATGCAGCGCTGATGGCCCTGTCATTGCAAAGACTGGTAACTGTAGTATCACCTGCACTATATGAAACCTTCAAGTAATGCTGCAAAAGTTGAAAAACAGGAAACGCAGTCCCTTTGGAAATTGACACCCTCTTGGAAGAAGAGGGAACTGCAGTGTGAAAAAGGAGCTCAGCGAGGAAGCATGTGGGTACATTTATTCTATAAACTACCAATTATATTACTATATATATTTAAATTCAGTGTAGTCAAGGTTGACCTCACTGCCTGATTCACCTGTGCACTCTGGCTTGCCACTTCCTGGAGGAAATACTTCTGGGGGGAAACAAAGGGCAGTTGATTGTCTCAGTCATGCAGAGACACCTCCCACCTGTTCACATACCTGCCCAGGTGAGAGGATGTGGTTTAGAAAAAGAACTAATGGTTAAGGTCATGCACTCCTTTTACACAGCGTGCGAAAGCAACCCAAAGGAAGACTCGTAGGAATGTGTGCGCATGCGTCAAATCAGCGGCTTATTGGAATCTGATCTTTCCTTTTTTTAACTAGGAGCTAAAAGGAGGTGGATTTGGGTGTTTAACTCATTTCACACCTCCTGCCTTTTTTTTTTTTCCCTTCAGATCTACACAAATATACATGGGTATTATGCATATTAGGTATACATGTGTATTATGTAAACCTATCTATATTTATATATATACCTACTGTGGCTCACAAATCAAAATCAAAATAGTGAATAATGATACTTGTTTAGTGATTACCATTTTCTGAGCACATTTTATGCCCTAGGGTCTTTACACACATTTAGTTCTCACAATAATCCCATGAAATAGTTACTATCTCCATTTTATAGATTTGAAACTTCCCAAGACCACCAGAGGAGGAGTTATTTAAACTTAGGTTTATTTTACAAACTTTCCCCTTTTTAAAAAAATCGAAACGGAGTGTATTTACAATATTGTGTTAGTTTCAGTTTTACAGCAAAGTGATTTGTTTATACATATATGTGTATATCCCTATAGTCTCCTTTTTTTATTCTTTTCCATTATAGTTTATTAAAAGATGTTGACTATAGTTCCCTGTGCTATACACTAAATCCTTGTTGTTTACCTATTTTATATATGTATGGTACATCTGTTAATTTCAAGCTTCTAAGTTTTCCCTCTCCCCCTTCCTCTTTGGTAACTGTAAGTTTGTTTTCTATGTTGTGAGTCTGTTTCTTTTTTGTAATTAAGTTCATTTGTACCATTTTTTAGATTCTATATATAAATGATATCACATTTGTGTTTCTGTATCTGACTTACTTCACTTAGTATGATCATCTCTAAGTTCACCCATGTTGCTGCAAATGGCATTATTTCATTCTTTTTCATGACGGAGTAACATTCCATATATCTATATCTATATCAGCACTTCTTTATCCATCTTTATCCTAACTGTTGATGGACACTTAGGTTGCTTCCTTGTTCAGTTCAGTTCAGTTCAGTGGCTCAGTCGTGTCTGACTCTTTGCGACCCCATGAACCGCAGCACGCCAGGCCTCCCTGTCCATCACCAACTCCCTGAGTCTACCCAAACCCATGTCCATATAGTTGGTGATGCCATCCAACCATCTCATCCTCTGTCGTCCCCTTCTCCTCCTGCCTTCAATCTTTCCCAGCATCACGGTCTTTTCAAATGAGTCAGCTCTCTGCATCAGGTGGCCAAAATATTGGAGCTTCAGCTTCAACATCAGTCCTTCCAATGAACACCCAGGACTGATCTCCTTGTATTGGCTATTAAAAAAAAAATGTTTATTTATTTGGCTGTGCAGGATCTTCGTTGCAGCATGCAAAATTAGTTGCCACATGTGGGATTTAGTTCCCTGACCATGGAGGGAACATCAGTCGTCTGTACTGGGAGCTTGAAGTCCTAGCCACTGGACCACCAAGGGAAGTCCTGTCCATGTCTTGGCTATTATAAAATGCTTCTGTGAACATTTGGATGTGGGTATCTTTTGAATTAGAATTTTCATCTTTTCCAGATATATGCTCAGCAGTGGGATTGCTGGACCATACAGTAACTCTGTTTTCAGTTTTTAAGGAACCTCCAACAGTTTTCCATGGTGACTGCACCAATTTACATTCCCACCAACAGTGTAGGAGGGTTCCCTTTTTTCTATATCCTTTCCAGCATTTATTGTTTGTAGACTTTAAAAAAAATAATAAATTTAGTTAGTTATGTCTGGCTGTGCTGGGTCTTCACTGTTGCGAGAGGGCTTTCTCTAGTTGTGGTGTCCGGGGCTACTCTTCACTGCAGTGCACAGAATTCTCATTGCTGTGGCTTCTTTGTCTCTCAGCACATGCTCTAGGGCACACAGACTTCAGTAGTTACGGCAGGAGGACTCAGGAGTTGCAGTTCCCAGGCTCTAGAGTGCAGGCTCAGTAGTTGTGGCACACGGGATCTTCTCAGACCAGGGATCGAACCCGTGTCTCCTGCACTGGCAGGAGGATTCTTTACCTCTGGGTCACCAGGGAACCCCTATTGTTCGTAGACTTTTTGAAGATGGCCATTCTGACCACTGTGAGGTGGTACCTCCTTGTAGTTTTGGTTTGCATTTCTTTAATAATTGAGTATCTTTTCATGTGCCTGTTGGCCATCTGTATGTTTTTTTTTTGGAGAAATGCCTAGTTAGTCCTTCTAAAAAAATGTTTTTACATTTATTTTTACTTGGAGGAAAAAAAAATTTTGTTTACAATATTGTGTTGGTTTCTGCCTTACAACAATATGAGTCAACCATAAGTATACATACTTTTTCCCTCCTGAACCTTCCCCCGACCCCACCCCATGCCATCCTTGTAGGTCATCACAGAGCACCAGGGTGAGCTCCCTGTGCTATGCAGCACCTTCCCATTAGCTGTCTATTTTATACATGGCAGTGTACATATTCCAATGCTATTCTCTCAATTCGTCCCACCCTCTTCTGCCCATTTTTTGATTGGGTTTTTTGTTTTTTTGTTGTTGGGTTGTATGAGCTCTTTGACAATTTTGTAAATTAAGTCCTTGTTGGTCTCATTGTAAACATTTTCTCCCAGTCTGTAGGTTGTCTTTCTTTCTTCTCTCTCTCTTTTTTTCTTTTTTCTTTTGGCCATACGGAGCAGCTTATGGGATCTTAGTTCCTCAGCCAGGGATTGAACCTGGGCCCATGGTATCTTTTCATTTTGTTTATGGTTTCTTTTGCTATGAAAAAGTTTCTAAGTTTGATTAGGTCTCAGGTGGCGCAGTGGTAAAGAATCCACCTGCCAACACAAGAGACACAGGAGATGCAGTTTTGGCCCTTGAGTCAGGAAGATCCCCTAGAGGAGAAAATGGCAACCCACTTCACTATTCTTTCCTGAAAAATTCCATGGACAGAGGAGCCTGGGGGCTATAGTCCATGGGGTCCAAAGAGGCAGACGCTACTGAGCACACAGCACATTTATTCTTTGTTTTTATTTCTATTGCCTTTGGAAACTCACCTAAGAAAATATTGCTATGATTTATGTCAGAGAATGGCAAACCTTACACGTCCAGGGTCTCAGCTTTTCTGACTTCCTATTTTGCTTTCTTTGTTATTTAGTTGCTCAGTTGTGTCCGGCTGTTTGTGACCCCATGGACTGTAGTCTGCCAGGCTCTTCTGTCCATGGGATTTCCCAGACAAAAATATTGGAGTGGAATTTTGCTTCCTCGCACAGATGTTTGTCAGAGGTTCCGTGTGTGTGTGTGTGTGTGTGTGTGTATGTAAAGTGTAAGGGATGGGGGAACTTGTCACATGATTACTATAAAGAAATGAAAGGCAGAAGTCTTGGTTTATCATCATGATTTGGTGGAAAGCTTTGACATGTTACTTGGTATTTTCTATGTTGTAAAAAATATACGTATGGTTGATTCATGTTGATGTTTGACAGAAACCAACACAATTCTGTAAAGAAATTATCCTTCAATTAAAAATAAATAACTTTTTTTTAAGTGGGTAATATGGATCCAATCTCAAAAACAAAGATTTTTGTGGATCAAATGTGATCCCAGTCAATGAAGATTTACCTAGCTAAAATTTTGGAGAGATTTCTCAGGTTCTTTACCAAGAAAAGAAAACAAGACATTTCCCCATCACAAATAGCAAATGTGAAATTAGCTATTGAAACTAGAAAGGATTGTTGCAAGGGACAGACACCCGTGAAACCAGCTGAAAGGAAGAGAGAGAAGATATGAGGAGAGGCAGAGGTGTCTAGCTGAACCCAGAATGACGCAGTGGGCTATCAGGAGAGAACATATCCACCATATCCCTAGCTCTTAGAACAATGCCTAATTCAGAGTTAGGGTTCCATACATATTTGTTGAATGGGAGAGTGAATGAATTTCTAAATTTCTAGGGGACAGAATCCGATTTGCTCAGCTTGGATCCAATCAGTTTTGGCCAAGGGGCAGGATTATATGGGGCCGTGGTCGGGGAAGGGCATATAGTTCTCAGAGAAGAGGACCGTGGATGGGGAAGACACTTCAAAGCATGGCTTTTACAGAAGTAATGAGTACCTTGCCTTGATGGAGCTGCTGGGCCCACCTTTCAAGGGACACGACATGCCCCTCTTTGGGAAAGCACTGTGGAACTGGGCAAGGTCGAGGTGGTTGAACAGAAAAATCTTGATCTTATTTTTATACTGTAGAATATTGGGATAATGGAAATATTCTGAGAATATGATGGAAATGCTTCTTTCTTTATGGAACTAACCTACCCTGTTGAAAGTTGTCTTGTTTACCTTTCAGTAGAGAGAATGTTACTAAGGCACTAGTTTATTGGGCCAAGGTTGAAGTGAGTATCTGAGTTTGATTGACAATTTGCAGATTTTGGTCAGACCTGGACAAATCACCTGAGTCTGGCCCTAGTGGGGAAAAGGCCCAGCTTCTAAGAGCCTAAGAGCCCATTGCTGGGACTTCCCTGGTAATCCAGTGGCTAAGAATCCACCTGCCAATGCAGGGGAAATGAGTTCAATCCCTGGTCTGGGAAGATTCCACATGCTGCTGGGCAAATAAGCCTGTGTGGCACAGCTACTGAGCCCAAGCTCTAGAGCCCAGGAGCTGCAATTACTGAAGCTGTGTGCCCTAGAGACTGTGCTCTGTAACAAGAGAAGCCACTGCAACGAAAAGCCTTCGAGTCTCAACCAGAGAAAACCCACGGCTTGCTGCAACTAGAGAGAACCTACATGCAGCAATGAAGACCCAGAGCAGTGAAAAAAAAAAAAAAAGAGAGAGACCCTTCCCAGTCTGGCCACTACCTACCTTCTTATTTCTTAGTTCATTTGTCTTTGTCCATCCCTCCCTTATCTTCAGCTTATTCACCGTTGCTCCAATCACACTAAATTCTCATTTTTCCCCAAGCATGCTTGTTCATTTACACCCCAGTGCCTTATCTTAAGACATCCCCTCTTCCTACATTTTCTTTTTCTTATCCTTTGGGTGAACACCTACTTACCTTCATACTTTGTCAGCCATAAAGTCTCTTCTGGCCTTCTCTCTGCATCCTCAAATTCCCCCACTCCTCACAGCCTCCTAGTTACATCTCCTGACACTTTCGCAGTAAGCATAAATATTTGACCAAGTTCAGTGGCACCTAATGTCTGGAGGTAGAAGTGAGCAACACAGATGGAAGCCACATCTGGGGAGATGGTTCTGGAAAGTGTGATGGTAGAAGCATTGGGTTCTTCTGAGTGGCAGCATTCCTAGTGTTCAGTCTCGAGCATCACAGAGGGTGCAGAAGTGAGGGGACCTCTAGAATAGTCCTGTGGTATGTGCAGTAAGATTATTTTTTCTGGATGTATGGCATCCAAACTTGATCATCCTGGAAATTCTGTCATCTGCCCAGTATTCTCTAGCAAATAGCTCTGTGCTTTGATTATGGAGGAGTCTGTTGTCTGCAACTAAAACCCCTCACTAATACTGCACTCCAGCACAGGTTCTAGATCTTAATAAACTTTGGGTTGCCAATGCTGTGGATATGGTAAGCACTCAATAGATGAATGGGAGAATGGATGGGTGTGTCTCAAAGCGAAGTCTCTAATTTTCTAGGTTGCAAGGTAGGAATGGGAAAACTCTTGGTGAAAGTAACATGGATTTGGAGAGACACAGGCTGAGTGGTAAGGGCACAAGGGAACCAGAAGGAGGCTGAGGAAAAGTAGTCTTCACTCCTGCCAGACGGAGCACTGGGGCGCTTTCATTTAGAGTAAGGTCATGCTGTGCTTCCCCATACCATATTGATTCAGTATCTCCAGCAGAAAAGTATCTGGTTAATTTCAAAGAAAATAACTAAACCTGATGCTCGATGGTGTGCTGACTAAACATGCCGTGGACTGACAGAATCATATTGAATGGCTGGGTTGGTGGTGCATCAATATACAGTCCCAGAGACTCAGCCAAGTAGAAGGGTGTGAATTGGAGATGAGATTGGGTCTGGGGAGTGCACCAAGCTTAGGGGTGCTGAGCAAGTCTTGAGGTGATGGGAGGAAATAAAAGGAAATTTGACTTTCACATCTTGTTTTCTCTTGTAATTGTGTGTGTGTGTGTGTATGAATACTTTGGCCACCTCATGTGAAGAATTGATTCATTGGAAAAGACTCTGATGCTAGGAGGGATTGGGGCAGGAGGAGAAGTGGACGACAGAGGATGACATGGCTGGATGGCATCACCGACTCAATGCATGTGAGTTTGGGTGAACTCCGGGAGCTGGTGATGGACACAGAGGCCTGGCATGCTGTGATTCATGGGGTCGCAAAGAATCGGACACAACTGAGTGACTGAACTAACTGTGTGGCAAAGAAATCCATTGTCAATATTTTTGCATGTTGTAACATATATTAATATATACATAGATGTAGCTATACAGATGTAACTGCTGTATGCTATGACACTAGTCACCTAATTCTCTGCTCCTCCCACCCCCAGTGCTCAGATGAGCCTCAGGAGAGACAGGTGACGTGGAGAATAGTGGGGAGTCCCTGGGCACCAGTGGTCAGTAGGATTCAGATCCTTTACAGCCGCTACCAACTGTTTCTGTCTATAGTACTTCAGTTGGGACTTCAGGCTTTTAAAAGGCATGTTTGAGAATAAATTGCTCTCACCATGGGAAATTACCTAAACTTAACAAAAGCTAAGTTACACATAACATTCTAGGCAGGTGTAAATTCAGTTTTGGATCTTTCCCCCTAACGCCCCCTCTCCCTCTGCTATCACAACTCTGGAAGACTCAGGGGCAAGGTGCATTGGCACTGTGGCCTCACAGTGGCAGGGGAAAGGGGTAAAAGGCTGTTGCCTGTTTGGAAACTAAGCTGGCTACAGAAACAATCCCTAAATTCAAAGCACAGTGTCTTGAGCAAAAGTTCTTCATCTAGGTAGTACATCAGAATCATCTATAGAACTTTCCCAAAATACAGACATCCCTGGACCCTCCCATAAGAAATCCAGTAGGTTTGGGTGGGGCCTGATCACCAGGATTTTGAAATAGCCCCATGAGTGATTCTGATATGTTCCCATTGACTGAGAACCACTGATTGATGCAGCAATCTTGGGCCTTACTTGATGACCATCCTTACGGACAGGGACAAGATCATGGAGCAAGGAATGAGGGGAGTCCAGTTGGCCATGCAATTCAGAGGAAGCAGTTACATTATGAAATCAGTCTATAGGTAACAGGATCCCTTGGAGCAGGTCAGGACACTAGGGAACTGAGTCTAGCCCTTACAGAAGGGAGATGGTCCCACACAGATTCAGGTTGAGATTCTTGGTCTCAGGCAGAATTCCAAATGATTGTCAGGTTACCCTGAGAAAGCCCCTCAGCTGGTTCCTCATACACAGGATCTGGGTAATTCCATGGGTAACTAACCACGGTAGTAACCATGGCTGGGACTGTGAAGTAGATTTGGGGAGTGGTCAAGAGTTCCAGAGTGAAGCACTGGGAGGAGGCCATCAATATCTGGGTCAGAGATGGATGGGGAAGTCCCAGGGCTTGTGGGTCAGACTCACTTGGGGGAGGAAGGAGGAGGAAAGAAGGCAAGACTGACATGAGCTGTAAATGGCTGGTCCAGGATGGCTTAGCTATTGCCTCAGCCAGCCTGTGCCTCCTCTGTAGGGCTGGATGGACCAATCCTGCAACTTGGAGTTTGATCCAGACTGTTCATTTAGAGGTCCATGCACTTCCAGGGATTTGTAAACTTTTTGACAGTTGTGAAAGTGTTAGTCGCTTAGTCATTGACTCTTTGCAACCCCATGGACTGTAGCCTGCCAGGCTCCTCTGTCCATGGAATTTTCCAGGCAAGGGCACTGGAGTGGATAGTCATTCCCTACTCCAGGAGATCTTCCCGACCCAGGGATCGAACCCAGGTCTCCTATATTGCAGGCAAATTCTTTACTGTCTGAGCCACGAGGGAAGTCCTCCACTTTGTAAACTTTTAAAATTATGAGAAAACTTGGTTCATCAGGAAAGTTGTAGAAGCCCTTCTGGCTACTCTGTTATGGGATTTCTGCTTGGCTGCAGATCTCCATGGCTTTCTTGCTTGCTTGCTTGTGCTGCTGCATTTCTGAAACCCATTTCTTTTGCTTGGAGGCTGCACCTTCTCTGCAAAGTGTGCTGGTTTCCCTACTTTCAGTCTTTTTCTCCAGGTCACAGGTGCTCTCTCTTTTTCAGCTCCTGCTGACTTGCCTCTTTGCTCACCCTGGTTGGCACTGACGGCTTGTACCACGTCTACATGAGATTTACACTGCTCCATGGTTCATTCCCAACTCCTGACTCTCTTCTCCATGGCAGGGACTGTTCATTTCACTGCTGAAACCCTCTTGTGTAGGAAGGAAAGGAAGTGGCTTCTTGGCATAGAGCTGCTAAAAAGACCCACTTTCTACACTTTAAGGTGAAAAACACATACTTGTTTCCTAATATTTCCATTTCTGGTCCCTGACTACATAGGGTTGTCAGATGTAGCAAATAAAAATACAGAACACTATGTTAAACCAGAATATTTAGGGCACACATTAAAGAATTATTGTTGTTTATCTAAAATAAAATATAATTGAGTATCCCAATCCCCATGACGGCAGCAAAGCAGCTGAACTTTAATTTTAGTCGAAAGAATACTGAGATATTGAGTTTTATACACACACACACACACACACAGGTGCATATACAACTTTACGAATCTGAAGGTACTAGGGCCAAGACTGCTATTTGTCATCCAACATCTGTTTTGTCTTTCTTTTAGTAATTGGCCTTCTGAATTTGTATTGAACACAGAAAAAGAAAGAAAGGAATACATTCCTCAGCTTCCTTTGCAGGTAGAAGTTGCCAGAGAGATCTGAGTGTAAGTGATGGGTAGAACTTCAGGGTCATGCCCTTATAGGGAAGGGGTATTTTCTCTACTCTCCTTTTTGTCTCATCGACTGGAAACATCTGTGTGGTGGCAGGAGCGAGGGCAGCTGTCTTGGGATAGGAGATAGACACTGCATATTGCATTTTGGAGGGCAACAAAATAGAAAGATGCCTGATATCACACTGGTCCTGCCAGCTTACATCCAGACTGTTATGCGAAAGAGAGATAATCTATCTATTTTAAGCTACCATGTTAATTTGGCGTTTGTAGGAGCAGCCTGTCATTCTAACTGCCATGAATATCATTATCAATGTTCTTGAGGACACTTTTAATAATTACAGGAGAACCAGATTTGAAGAGTGTCCTGTAAGCAACCATGTTTTCATTTCTCACAGCTTTCCCTGCTGCTTATTCAGAGCAACACACAGGACAAGGATAAGGCAGGGAAGTGGTTGTATCAGTGACTTTACACTGTGACTGAGACTGACCCCAGGGAGTGTTTTAAAATTTGTATTCAGTGGCTCCATCCTCCGGGATGCCCCTTTAGCAAGTCTGGCATGAGCCAGGGAGCCAGCATTTCTAAATTATCCCAAGACACTCTAATGCAGTCAGTTTTGGGGCTCTATTTTGAGAACCACTGGTCTATGCATGGAGCCCTCCACAGTGCTGGACTATTAGGAAACTCTTCAGTGAATTAACTCAGGGGAAATTCTTCAGTGAAATAACTCTTTGTGACCCCATGGACTATACAGTCCACAGAATTCTCTAGGCCAGAATGTTGGAGTGGGTAGCCTTTCCCTTCTCCAGGGGATCTTCCCAGCCGAGGGATCGAACCCAGGTCTCCTGCATTGCAGGCGGATTCTTTACCACCTGAGCTATCAGGGAAGCCAAAAGCTGTGCCCAACCTGGGGCTTGAACCCAGGAGCTCAGGGCTTGAACCCTGAGATTAAGAGTCTCGTGGTCTACCAACTGAGCTAGCCGGGCAAACTCGGGGAGCTTTTCAATTACTGTTGATGGTGGTGTTTAGCAGTCTAGAAACAGTGCCTTGAAATGAATACTTAGCAATATTTGATGGGACACTCAGTGAGAGGCAGACATTTAGAAAGTTATGAAGCTTTACTCTCGATGGCCTGTAAATATACATGCACAAATTCACATATACATGCACTCATTCGGTAGCAAGAAGTAATTAAATTATTTGGAGTGATGATTGAAAAGTAAATATTTTAAGGGGCAAGAGGGCAAAATTTAAACACTCTGCTCCTCATGCTCATTTCTGTAGTTCCCAATGTTGACTGAGGAGCAGGAGTAATTACAAGTGGTAATAATGCTTGATAATTATATATTTGCCTGTGTTTACACTGGCCGTGAAATAGGGGAACTCAGTTCATAAGTGAACCCTCGTGGGTATCCTTTTGCTAGAAGGCCGTCAAGAATGAAGTTCATCTCACACCCAAACAACAACTGGAGCTAATCGTGACACTAACCTCAGGAGGAGAACAATTAACGATAAACTTCCAGCCCAAGGGAGCAAGATGGGGACTGGAGAGAGGATAAAAGTGCCAACTAGTCGGATCAATAGCAGAGATTCTTTTGAGCATCTGTATTTGTGCAAGGACCCCGTGCTAAGTACTGTGGGAGGCAGGGAGGGGAGAGGAAGGGGCAGAGAGACAAGATGCAGGATCTTACAGTGTCACCTCTGATAGGAGAGTGCCTCTCTAAGCAATGTGGGATTCGTGCCAAGTCAGTACTTTGGGAGCTCCCTGATGAAGAAGATGGAGTGGATGGGGGCAGCCAGGAGAAACTTCTTCGAGTAGGCAGCATGCAGATGTCAGTCAAAAAATGAACCCTTCTGGGTATTGGAGGAACAGGAGTGATCAAGAAAGAGGGCCTCTTGTCAAGGAGCTCCCATTCTGGTGGAGGGAGATAGACCAGAAATGATGTTACTATGATTATTAGAGCATTATTAGGTATTATTAGATAGAAACGTCAGATGTATTCATCAACGTCTTGTTGTTCATTCGCTCAGTCATGTCTGACTCTTTGTAACCACATACACTGCAGCACACCAGGCTCCTTTGTCCTCTGCTACCTCCTGGAGTTTGCTCAGATTCATGTCTGTTGAGTTGGTGATGATATCTAAGCATCTCATCCTCTGCTGCCCGCTTCTCCTTTTGCCTTCCATCTTCCCTTGTGGCTCAGTTGGTAAAGAATCCACCTACAATGTGGGAGACCTGGGTTTGATCCCTGGGTTGGAAAGATCCCCTGGAGAAGGGCAGGGCTACCCACTCCAGTATTCTGGCCTGGAGAACTATAGGGGTCACAAAGAGTCGGACACGACTGAGCGACTTTTACTTCACTTCACTTTCTCTATTATGTCCTCTCACATAAAAATGTATTTATATAAATCCTATTTATATAAACAGGATTAGACTACTGATATCTTTCAAAATGCATTATCTTTTTTCCACTTGAGATTATGTTAATTTTTCTATGTCCCAAGAGTAAGGTTGTTTTCTTACCCTGAAGCTATTGGTCGTCTCTTCCTTCCTTGACAGAATCTCTGTTTTAATCTAGGCATCCACCCTTCTTTGGGTGGAAATTTGTTTCCAGGAAGACAGACTCCATCTCCAATCTCCAGGGTAGAAGATAATTGGACTTAGCTAAAATAGCAGTCCGTTCTCCTGGCCAGTGACTGGAATAATTAATGGACATAATTCTGGCTAAGATGAGGGTGAGACTGGTGGTTGGTTTTGGAGAATGGGTTTCCCTGATGATACAAAGAGACTTTGGAGCACACCCTTTCTACTTCTGTCAGTAAGTATCATTCCTACTTGGGATGGCTAAAACTATAGCAGCTTCAGTTCAGTTCAGTTCATTTCAGTCGCTCAGTCGTGTTTGACTCTTTGCGACCCAAAGGACTGCAGCACACTAGGCTTCTCTGTCCATCACCAACTTCCGGAGCTTGCTCAAACTCATGTCCATGAGTCAGTGATGCCATCCAACCATCTCATCCTCTGTCATCCCTTTCTCCTCCTGCCTTCAATCTTTCCCAGCATCAGGGTCTTTTCCAATGAGTCAGTTCCTCACGTTAGGGGGCCAAAATATTGGAGCTTCAGTATCAGTCCTTCCAATAAATACTCAGGACTGATTTCCTTTAGGATTGACTGGTTGGGTTTCCTTTCTGTTCAAGGGACTCTCAAGAGTCATCTCCAACACCAGAGTTCAAAAGCATCAATTCTTCAGCACTCAGCTTCGTTTATGGGTTACTGGAAAAACCATAGCTTTGACTAAATGGACCTTTGTCAGCAAAGTAATGTCTCTCCTTTTTAATAGGCTGTCTGGATTGGTCATAGCTTTTCTTCCAAGGAGCAAGTGTCTTTTAATTACATGGCTGCAGTCACAGTCTACAGTGATTTTGGAGCCCAAGAAAATAAAGTCTGTCACCGTTTCCATTGTTTCTCCATCTATTTACCACAAAGTGATGGAACTGGATGCCATGATTTTCATTTTCTGAATGTTGAGTTTTAAGCCAGCTTTTTCACTCTCCTCTTTCTCTTTCATCACGAGGGTCTTCAGCTCCTCTTCACTTTCTGCCATAAGGGTGGTGTCATCTGCATATCTGAGGTTATTGGTATTTCTCCCAGCAATCTTGATTCCAGCTTGTGCTTCATCCAGCCCAGCATTTCACATGATGTATTTTGCATATAAATTAAATAAGCAAGGTGACAATATATAGCTTTGACATACTCCCTTTGCCAATTTGGAACCTGTCTGTTGTTCCATGTCCAGTTCTAACTGTTGCTTCTTGACTTGCATACAGATTCCTCAGGAGGCAGGTAAGATAATCTGGTATTCCCATCTCTTTCAGAATTTTCCACAGTTTGTTGTGATCCATACAGTCAAAGGCTTTAGAGTAGCCAATGAAGCAGAAGTAGATGTATTTTTTGGAATTCTCTTGCTTTTTCTATGATCCAATAGATGTTGGCAATTTGATCTCTGGTTCCTCTGCCTTTTCTAAATCCAGCTTGAACATCTGGAAGTTCTCAGTTCATGTACTGTTGAAGCCTCACTTAGAGAATTTTGAGCATTACTTTGCTAGCATGTGAGATGAGTGCAATTGTGCAGTAGTTTGAATATTCCTTGGCATTGCCCTTATTTGGGATTAGAATGAAAACTGACCTTTTCCAGTCCTGTGGCCACTGCTGAGTTTTCCAAATTTCCTGGCATATTGAGTACAGCACTTTCACAGCACCATCTTTTAGGATTTGAAATAGCTCAGCTGGAATTCCATCACCTCCACTAGCTTTGTTCATAGTGATGGATGTGAGAGTTGGACTAAAAGAAAGCTGAGTGCCGAAGAATTGATGCTTTTGAACTGTGGTGTTGGAGAAGGCTCT
Organism: Bos javanicus; assembly: GCF_032452875.1. Classification (NCBI taxonomy): domain Eukaryota; kingdom Metazoa; phylum Chordata; class Mammalia; order Artiodactyla; family Bovidae; genus Bos; species Bos javanicus. The sequence goes on from NC_083882.1 coordinate 62,849,692, forward strand.
TGAGAGTCCCTTGGACTTCAAGGACATCCAACCTGTCTATCCTAAAGGAGATCAGTCCTGGGTGTCCATTGGAAGGACTGATATTGAAGCTGAAACTCCAATACTTTGGCCACCTGATGCAAAGAGCTGATTCATTTGAAAAGACCCTGATGCTGGGAAAGATTGAGGGCAGGAGGAGAAGGGGACAACAGAGGATGACATGGTTGGATGGCATCACCGACTCAATGGACATGGGTTTGGGTGGACCCCGGGAGTTGGTGATGGACAGGGAGGCCTGGCGTGCTGTGGTTCATGGGGTCGCAAAGAGTTGGATATGACTGATCGACTGAACTGAAGTGGTGCTTCCTAAGGCTCACTTTACTTCTCACTCCAGGATGTCTGACTCTAAGTGAGTGATCACACCATCATGGTTATCTGAGTCATTAAGATCTTTTTTGTATAGCTCTTCTGTGTATTCTTGCCACCTCTTTTTAATATCTTCTGTTTCTGTTAGGTCCAGGAGATTGCTCTGTCCACTCCACACATCGACCTGGTATTGCAGATAATACATTACTTGTTGTTTAACTTAAACCGACTGAGTTGCATCTTTCTGTTACTTGTAGCAAAAAGCATTCTAACTGATACATGTCCATAAATAAAACTACATAATTACTTTGAATGGGTGCCTATTCTATTGCATATAGAACTAACACTGGAACATTCTTAATTGTTTGACATTTAGGCTATTTAAAATATTTTTGCCATAATAAACAACCCTGATGAGTATCAGTACCTTCGTTAATTCAATCTTCAAGCAACACTTTGTGTGTCTATATACCCTCCATCCTCTGACAATAAGTCTCTGTCCCACAAGATTGGTCTCACTGAGGTGCAGGTTCTTATATCTGACAGGTTTTGTCAAAGATGTCCATTTTTTTCTTCTAGCAGAAAGAGTATGGACTTTGAAACCAGACAGAAATGGTTAAAAACCTCTGCTGCTTCCTAACCAATCTTATGAGCTTCAGTTTCCATGCTCTGTACAAAGCTGTTGTCAGGACTCAATGGGATGGTACATATTAAGCAGCCAGTCTGGAGTCTGATGCATGGTAAGTGCTGAAATGTACTTGCTTTTGCATTTTGTTACTTAGAGGAATGTACATGGAAGAAGAGGAATAGGCGTACTGCTCACAAAATGTGGCAGTAAGATGCTACTTGCTTTCTTTCCAGAAAGGCCAAGACTTCCTGCTATTTTTTTTTTTTAGTTTATAGTTTAACATAATTCAGATTTACAGAAGAGTGGCAAAAGAATAGCACGAAGAGTTCCTGTATACCTTTCACCCAGCTTCCTCTAAGGTTAACATCTTACATAACATGGCACACGTATCAAAACTGACGAGTTACTACTGGAAATATCAACTATTGACTTTATTTGGATTTAACTAGTCTTTCCACTAACATGCCTTTTCTCCTTCCAGGATGCAATCCAGGATACCATGTTGCATCAGATCTTGCTGTTTTTTTTAATAGACTCAAAGCCTCTGAGGGCTGAGCGGAACACACTTCTGCCGGGAAAATCTCCAGAGCTTGCATTTATTGTGTGCTTAAGGGCAGCCATCCTCACCACACTATGGCAGAGGTATTCCCATCCTCATTTCACAGATGGAGACTCTGAGACTCAGAGAAGTTGAGAGGCTCCAGCAGGGTCACTCAGAGGCACAGCCGGGCAGCCTGGTTTCTGCTTAGCTGTCTTCCCTAGAGTACACACTCCCCTGACCGGAGCCAGTGTTCCGTGGGTGGCCATGGGGAGCAGGGTCCCAAATGAAGTCCTTTCTGAGGACCCCTCCTCGCTCTGGGTTACCTCCTGGCTGGCAGGCCCCTGTACAGCCCTTTCTCCCACTCCCACCCATTTCTCCCCGGCTCCCAGCAAAGCTGCAGCCTGTCCATCCTCCCACCGTGTGCTTGGCAAAGGCGCCTCCTGGTGTTTGCATTTGAATAGAGGCTCCAGCCTGAAAGCAAACAATGAGGCCCATGAGGGATGGGAGAGGGCTCAACCCAGCACGTTCCTGCAGCCTCTTCACCAGCCACTCTAGGGCTGAAGGCAGTTCTCCACTTACTCAGACGGCTTATTTCTCCACTTGTGGTATCATAGACAGTGCCCTTCTCCCTCTCATTCGGGGACTGACCCTGCTCCTGAGGACAGTTCAGTTCAGTCCAGTCTCTCAATTGTGTCCTGCACTTTGCGACCCCATGGACTGCAGCACGCCAGGCCTCCCTGTCCATCACCAACTCCCGGAGTTTACTCAGACTCATGTCCATTGGGTCGGTGATGCCATCCAACCATCTGATCCTCTGTCATTCCCTTCTCCCGCCTTCAATCTTTCCCAGCATCAGGGTCTTTTCAACTGAGGAAGAAAAGGGTCTTTTTGACATAGCCTGAGGTCTCCCACCCAGTAGCTCTGCCCACTGCCATGAGGCACACAGGCAGCTTCAGCCTGCTGTCTCAGCTCCCAGCTCCCTCACCACCACCATGGCCTCAAGGGGCTTCTAGTGACCTAACTGCATGCTAGGTGTCTCCTCGCAACAGTGCAGCCGGCAGCTACAAGCATTAATTCGTTGAACAAGAAGATGCGGGTCTGAGCTACCACACTGGTAAGTGGCCAAGCATGGGCCCAAACCTCAATCTGGCTGGCTCCAAACTATAATCCTTCCACTACACCAAATGTTCCACAGTGATTATTCTCGAAACAAGATCATTGCCAAAACCAACCTCGGGTTCCTGGTGCTGGGAGGACCCGTGCTGGCCCAGATCGGGCCGCGTGCAGATCCCAGGCTCTGGAGAACCAGGCTGGGAACAAAGCCCTTTTCTAAGGCACCTGCCAGAAGGCGGATGAGGGTTCTCGGCCTGGCAGGCAGGAGGGCATGGGTAAGGGCTTGCATCCTGTCAGGGAACAGGCATTTCCTCGTTCAGGTGACACAGTTTGAAGAAAGCTGATAGTGAACCGTGTCTATTTATCTGGCAAACCTGGCCTCGCCAGGGTGGAGCAGCGTTAATCCTCCTGTTTACCTTAAGTGAAACTAGCATTGTCTTAAGCGGGAACCACGTTTCAGGCGTGGGTCTGACCTCAGTCCTGACATAGAAACCAGCAGTGGGGGGAAATCGTCACAGCATTGGGAGCTGCCATCTCAGAGTCACCGACCAGTCGTTTGTGCCATCTTGGTCACGGGTAGTTGGAGTGGCTGGATGGGCCCCGGAGATCTTTAGAGCAAGAGTAGAACAGCTAAGCTGTGCTCGGCACTGTGTACCGCGAATCAAGCGCTTTACCCGTAGTGACGCGGCTAAGCCTCGGAACTGCAGTGAGGGAGGTGTAACAACTGTCTCCACTTAACAGATGAGATAACTGAGGCGCAGAGAGCTTAAAGACACTGCTAAGTTCACCCAGCCATTCAGTGGCAGAGCTGCAAGTTGAACCCAGACAATCTGGGTGCATGTAATCATTAGTCTATATGCTGGTGACCAACCTAGACAGAGGTCTGGAGGGACCTAGACCAAAGCATTCACACTGGCTGTCTATAGGTGATTTTCCTTTTCTATTTGGCTTTCCTATGTATGCAGTGTTAGCTGCTCAATCGTGTCCGACTCTTTACAACGTCATGGAATGTAGCTCGCCAAACTCCTCTGTCCATGGGATTCTCCAGGCAAGAATATTAGAGTGGGTAGCCATTCCCTTCTCCAGGGGCTTTTCCCGACACAGGATCAAACCCAGGTCTCCTGCATTGCAGGTAGATTCTTTACCCTCTGAGCCACCAGGGAAGCCCATTTGGCTTTCTTAGTTTTCTACAAAAATATATGTTTTGTGGGGAGAGGGAAAACAATACAAAGAATTATCCTAGAGAAAAGAGAAGGTCCTTGGTGAGTGCATGCTGCCCAGGGCTCTGTTCCAGAAGGCTTTCACAGAAAATCAGTTTGGAGAGACCGCAGTAGCTCAGGTAGACAGATGGCAGATTTGTCTAAATCATTGATATAAAATGAGAGCTTTACTTATTTACTCATTCGTGTATCGCTTCAATTAGTCATTCATTCCTTCAAAAAAAATATGGAGCTCCTGCCCTGTCCAGGTACTGTGGTGGGTGATGGAGACTCAGTTATGCTTAAGACAAGGTCACTACTCTCCAGGGCATTTTGATCCCAGGGTAGGGGTGGAGGGAGCTGTGCTTTCAGTTAAGCACCTGGTAACATATTAAGGAATAAAAGGGTTTGCAAGTCTCTTTCCTCCACCAGAGTTTGCACCCTTGAGGGCAGAGACTGGTACAGATGAATACCTGCCACATATTTCAACCATCCATTCATTCATGTACTTTTGCATTACCATGTGGCTTTTGAAAAGATAGGGTATACATCGAAGGAGCAACCCAGATGGTCATTTCTCCAGGTTGAGCGAGGCAGAGAAGAGGGTGGTTAGAAAAATCTCCATAGAGACTTAAGCAGAAGTGTAAGAATGGAGAAGGTCTTCTGCCAGGTGGGGAGGGTGCTTCCCGGTAGAGGGAACAGCATATGAAAAATGACCGTGGTGTGAGAAGTTGCCAGTACATTTAAGGAACCACCAGAAGTTCGGTATGGCTGAAACACAGACTGTATGTCAGAGGGAGCGAAGACTGGGGGAAGGATAGGAATGGAGGGGTACAAGGCCCAGACTCCAGTGGCCTTTGTCATGCTAAGGACCTGGGACTTACATGTGGTTAAGACACAAGGAGAAAGACTCAAAGGATGGAGGGAGGGGTACATGTTCTGATGTGGTTAGGATGTGTGAAGCCTTCTCCTCCTCCTCCTCCTCCATTTCCTGTCTCATAAGCCCTCACCTTCCCTTTTAGAAAGGAGTGAAATGGTGGGAAATGAATCTTTCAGGACCTACTATGTGTACCCTGTGCCACCTTTAATCCTTACTCTGGTAGACATCACCAGCCCCATTTTCCAGATGAGGAAACTGAGGCTCAGAGCTGTTAAGCGGCAGAGCTGAGGTTTGCACAGACATGCATTCAGTTCCAAAAGCAACGCTCTGCACACTGGGCCAGACAGAACCACTTAATGTGGAACGAAGCTTTTCTCTTCATTAAGTGTTTCATGTACCTAGGCTCATTGGATTCTTGCCGTGACATGGAGTGGTAATTTGGGCAAGCATCATCATTCTCTTTTTCAGGAGGAAAATTGAGTCAGAGGGGTTCATTGACTCCGTGACAGTGATGTGAGAGTTTCAGGATTAGAGACATCCAAAGTACAGAACAGATATCTATCTGAAAACCACACATGGAAACAAAAATAACCCGGAGACGGTTCTCGGTGCAAAGGGGCAGTTGTGGACATGCCACATACCCACAGGAGATCCTCGGCGTGTGGAGGTTTGCAGCTGGAACAGCCGGAGGGGCCAATCCAAGTGGCTGAGCTAATCCCTTCCTTTGCCTTCTGCCTGCTTCCTCTGTCACCTCCAGGGCCCCTCCTGAGGGGACATCTGTAGATTCTCCACGGAATCCCTCATTTAGCCTGAGACCCAGCACAAGCCTGGGTGCAGAATGTTGGTGCAATTTTGACAAGATGCTCACAGAGGTTCAGTGACTAGTTTTAATTAGGCCATCTTTGTTTACGTTTGATGTTTATCAGCTAATTGGCATGGCAAGGTGTGAGTCACACAGCTTTCCCCTGGCATGGAATCAGTTTGTCAGAGAAAAAAACCAGGAGAACAAATGATCCCAATTATGAGAGAACCCACTGGGCTAATTATCCTCCCACTAAGGACAGAACCTCCCCCCTCCTGCTGTTGCTGCTGCAACTGCGGCTGTGGCTACACCAAGTGCCCTGGGTCCCCCGCACCCTGCCCCCAGCTCCAGAACTCCAGAAGCCCGGGATCCAGGCCCCCCGCTGGCCGCCTGGACATTTATTCTCTTAAATTCAGAACTCACATGTCCCCTCCACTCAGACACAGCCAGGCAACGTGTGTCCTTGGACTCAAGATCCTTCTCCCTGTAACCTCTTCCGCGAATAATAGCTCATGTACGTTGTGCCTTTCCTGTGTGCCATACACTGTCGAAAGCAATTTATAATTCTTTCCCCAATAGCATGATGTCAGGTCTTACTATTACCTCCATTTTACAGATGAAGAAACTGAGGTCAGTAGAGATTAAATAAACTGTCCAAGGGCAAGCGACAGAACTAGGATCTGAGCCCACATGATCTTTCATCACAGCACTGGCTCCTGACCATCCTGGATTCTTGCAATGTCAGAAAGGCCCCAAATCTGATCAGTTAGGATCCTTAGGCAGATTCCTGGGGGGCAACTCTCCTTCTAACTACAAAGGTACCATCACCTTCTAGAACAGTGCTGTCCAGAACTTTCTGCAGTGTACTGCTCTGTCCAATGCAGTTACCACTAAGCCACGTGTGGCTACTGAGCATGTGATATTGTGGCTAGTGGGACCAAGGAAGTGAATTCTAAATTTTATTTCATCTTAATTTTAACTGAAAGAGCTGCGTGTGGCCCGTAGCTACCCTGATGGATAGGACAGTTCTGGCTGGTCAGCCCTCATTCTTCAAAGGCAGCCGTTCCCTAATCAACCCTGTGTTTGTGACCCTCCCATCCCCCGCTGCAGCTTTCTGGCCTCCTAGGGGGCTTTCTTGGTGCAGACAGAGGAACGGAGGTCTCTTCCTTTTCTGCATTCTCCCCCTCCTGCTCTCTAAGCCCCCTCCAGCCGAGAGGGGCTCGCGTGGAGGAATGCGGCTCGGCTGCCCTTGAGTTGAATGATGATCGTGGACCTTTGGAATGTCCACAAAGCCCCACACCCTCGGCCTCCCCAGTCTCCCTCCTTTACCGGGTAACAGATGGCCCCAGCTTTCACCAGCCGGGCCTGAGCACATTGTCACTCCCAGCTGAAAGTGAAATATTCAGTGGCATTTAAATTAAATAGACTCTAATGCTTCAGTAATATTAATTACGTTTTCATTCATCCCTGGCCTAATAAATCAATGCGGAAAGAGGGGAAGCTCAGGAGGCTGGCAGCCGAGTGGGGCCACCGGGCCTTTGTGTGAGCCCGCACACAATGCCCCCATTCTTACCGGGCCGCGCTTGCCCCTGCAAACATCTGTGCTCAGCCCCTCTCGAGGAGGAGCCAAAGGGGTAACATTTACACTCTGCTCATCCAATTTGTCCCAGCACCAGGGCCTGAGTCAACGGGAAATGTGAAGGCCATGCTGAAAATAACATGCAGGACTCCAATGCCTGTGTGTTTGGAAGCTGGGATGTTTGCAAAATCTCTGGGCCAGAGGGTTAGGGGGCTGATGGAGAGAGGAGGTGCTGTCAGACTTCGAGGTGCAGGACTGTGCTGGCTTAGCTTTGACTGTGGGAGGAAGGTAGGAAGGGGGAAATAACAGCTACCATGAAATGAATGCTTATTATGTGCCAGGAACTGTGGCAAGCACTTTATCTTTATTTTTTAAACAAGGTTTGTTTACTTATTTATTTCTTGGCTGCGCCACGTCTTAGCTGTGGCATGCAGGATCTAGTTCCCTGACCTGGGATTGAGCCACAGTCCCCTGCCCTGGGGATGTGGAGTCTTAGCTACTGGACAGCCATGCAAGTCCCTGTGCTAAGCACTTTTATTTTATTCATTCATTGTATTTATTTATTTCATACGATAATCTGGCATTAAATACCAACTATTATTGGCCCATTTTACAGATGACAAATTTATCTGTGGTTGAGTCAGAGAAATTGAGAAACTTGCTATGGTTCCAGCTCATGTCTTTGTGACTCCAAAAGTCCACAATCTTCACCTCTAGATGTACTCTTACCAGAAAAAAAATACAGAAGAAAGGAAGGGGTCGCAAGGGGTGTGTTTTAGGCAGAGGGCAAGAGGCCAACATTTGAGAAGTTTGCAATGCTCCTCTTGGTTTCGGAGGGATTTTGCCTTTGGGGAGGTCTGTCCCTACCCACCGGAGTCCCCACCCCACTCCGGGGCTATACATATGTAAAAGAAGCCAATAAAACAGTGAGAGAGGCTGCCCTCCTAAATCTTCAGGGGACAAAACCTCCCACTTGTGATGCTTCAAAGCTGCCCAGAGCTACCAGTTTACCTCCAGAAGTCCTCACTCAATGCCTCTGATTGGAAAATAAATAGCCTTGCACATAAAAACCACAGGCCAATTGTAAGCCTGGGGAATGGGAAAGTGCCGGGCATGGACCACTGCGCACCAGCCCAGGGCCAGCTCTCCCCAGGCTGCCGAGGCGAGGGCCCAGTGGAAAGGGAGATTTCAAAACGGCCCCTGAGATTTCTTTAAAGAGATATAACTGACCTATAACATTGTTTTTTGTTTGTTTGTTTGTTTTACTTTACAATATTGTATTGGTTTTGCCATACATCAACATGAATCCACCACGGGTGTACACGTGTTCCCCATCCTGAACCCGCCTCCCACCTCCCTCCCCATACCATCCCTCTGGGTCATCCCAGTGCACCAGCCCCAAGCATCCTGTATCCTGCATCAGACTTATAACATTGTATTAACTTCATGTGTACAACATAATGATTCAATATAGTGTGAAATGATAGAAAGATTTAAAAAAACAGGTAAACAAATGTTAAATTCTACAACTTATTGCAGAAAAACTAAGAAACACATATAAGCAGAAGGAAGGGAAAACATCACCTGAGTCCTCCTGCCCCATTTTGAACTTTTGGATGAAATGTGGTTTACTGAATTAATCCCCACTGTTGGATATTTGACTTGTTTTTATTTTTCCTATTTCACAAACAGTGCTATAATGAATTTCTTTGTGGCTAAATTGAGTTGTATAACCTCAGAGGTGCATAACCTCACATATGCAGATGACACCACCCTTATGGCAGAAAGCAAAGAGGAACTAAAGAACCTCTTGATGAAGGTGAAAGAGGAGAGTGAAAAGGCTGGTTTAAAATTCAACATTCAGAAAACTAAGATCATGGCATCCAGTTCCATCACTTCATGACAAATAGATGGGAAAACAATGGAAACGGTGACAGACTTTATTTTCTTGGGCTCCAAAATCACAGTAAACTGACTGCAGCCATTAAAAGACACTTGCTCCTTGGAAGAAAAGCTATAACCAACCTAGACAGCATATTAAAAAGCAGAGCCATTACTTTACCAACAAAGGGCCATATAGTCAAAGCTATGATTTTTCCAGTAGTCGTATATGGATGTGAGAGCTGGACCATAAAGAAGACTGAGCACCAAAGAATTGATGCTTTTGAACTGTGGTGTTGGGGAAGACTCTTGAGAATCCTTTGGACTGCAAGGAGATCCAACCAGTCCATCCTAAAGGAAATCAATCCTGAATATTCATTGGAGGGATTGATGCTGAAGCTCTAATACTTTGGCCACCTGATGCAAAGAGTCAACTCATTGGGAAAGACTCTGATGCTGAGAAAGATTGAGGGCAGGAGGAAAGGGGATGACAGAGGAAGAGATGGTTGGATGGCATCACTAATTCGATGGACATGAATTTGAGCAAGTTCCAGGAGATAGTGATGGACAGGGAAGCTTGGGGTGCTGCAGTCCATTGGGTCACAAAGAGTCGGACATGACTGAGTGACTGAACAATAGCAACAACAAAATTGAGGTGCACACACATTCGGGATAAGTATCTTAGAATAAATTTTTCAAAGAGAAATTGCTAAGTCAAGGCAAATATACATGCGTATTTTGAAGGCAGAAATCCCAAGTGTCTGTTGTGTGTGTTTGTGTTATTCGCTCAGTCGTGTCTGACTATGTGCGACCCCATGGACTGTAGCTTGCCTGGCTCCTCTGTCTGTGTAATTCTCCAGGCAAGAATACTGGAATGCACTGCCATTCCCTTCTCTAGGGATCTTCCCAACCCAGGGATCGAATCCAGGGCTCCCACATGGTAGGCAGATTCCTTACCATCTGAGCATCTGTTAGGAATTTTTTAAAAAATGATATGGAAAGAAAGTATCAACCCCAGACCCAATTCCTACCCAGTGTAAACATCCTCACCCTCTGTCACTGAGGCTTGATACTTAAGGCAGGTTTGATTGTGCAAGTTCAAGCTCTGGAACCATCTAGTCAGCATGTTGGTGATTATGATTCAGCATCTGCAGCTCCAAGATGAGGGCAGCAGCAGGTCCTGAAACTCTTCCCTTCAGTGTCCCACAAGAAGCAGCTGAATAAAGTGTCCCAGCCTGTGGTCTCTGGAGTCAGCCTAGATTCAGCATGAGCTCCACCTCTGACAGGCTGATGTCCCAAGGGAAATCATCCATCCTCTCTGAATCTCAGTTCCCCGTCTGCAAATTAATGGGTAATGATGGTGTCTTATCTTATCTCTGTGAAGATTTTACATGTAAAACACTTAGTACAGCGCCTGATACATGGTAAACATTCATCCAACGTTGGCTACTATACTGTTATTAAACTGATCAAAATCAACCCTGAATATTCATTGGAAGGTCTGATGCTGAAGCTGAAGCTCCAGTACTTTGACCACCTGATACAGAGGTGACTCATTGGAAAAGACTCTGATGCTGGGAAAGATTGAGGACAGGAGGAGAAGGGGGTGACAAGGGATGAGATGGTTGGATGGCATCATTGACTCAATGGACATGAGTTTGAGCAAGCTCCAGGAGATAGTGAAGGGCAGGGAAACCTGGCGTGCTGCAGTCTATGGGGTCACAAAGAGTTGGATACGACTTAGCGACTGAACAACGACAATTAATGTGCTATTCAACCAACCTTATTTATTCGAGTCTTGGAATTTTCTTGAAGGCAGCAAGAGATACCATGAATTGCACCCTATTTAATGTAATGCTTACTTTACATGGGAGGCGATTGAACTCAATCTAATATCCATGGAGGCCCTGCCACGAGATGAATAGTGTTATGCCCTGTGGGGGAAGAGGAGATAAATGTGTCTCCAGGAACCCACTGGCTGGGTGTGGAGTTGGAAACATGCATTAGTAACTCAGGCCTAAGGCTGCATGCTGCCAACGACGTAGAGAGGTGTAAACAGCGTGTGTGGCTGAGGCATATTTGAGCTGTACCATTTCTTATGGAAGGAGGGACTTGACGTGGAAATCAGGGAGGTCCAATAACTTGTCTAAAATCACAGAGTTACTAAGACATGAAGCTGAGATTAGACTTTGGTCTGTCTGGTTAAAAAATTCATATTTGTTTACTTCATACTAACAAGCAGATAAAGGTCAAAACCACTCTAGAGTAGAATGAGACCATCTAACAGAATTTGCTGTGATGATGGAAATTTTCTCTATCTACGCTATCCAATATGGCAACCCCTAGCTGCATGTGGCTACTTAGCACTTGAAATGTAGTTAGTTTGAGTGAATCCAAAATCCATTTATGATTTTTCAATTTTATTTAAATGTGGTTAGCGGCTGCTGTGTCAGAGAGTACACCTCTAGACAGAGAAAGCTGATTTAAAGAGTTAATGTTGATGATTAATGCTTTCAATGACCAGGAAGGTAAGACATTTTAAGAAATAAAAAATGAAAAGGAAATCAGACTGTAATTTGAAAGGCACCATTCATAATAATTTAAAAAATAGTTTTCATGGAAGCCAAATATTTTTCCACCCTTGGAGCAACGCATCCATTTGGTTGATGTGCTCTGACCATGCCATCTTTGTGGCTCTTTGTCAAACAGCTTGGGGCCAAGCCAGAGCCCATGGGGAGGGTTCCCTTTGGCAAATGCACTCTCCCTTCTTTTCTGTTTTGTATTTGGCATTAAACCGAGTAACTGTCTCATGCTGAAACCACCACACGTATCTAATTCCCATTTTGTTCTCTGTCAGATTCAGGCAGAGAGCTGATAGAAGAGCTGACACTTTCAGGTCAGAGAAGACTTCCTATCTGTAGTTCTTAATGGCTGGAGCTGTGCAAAGACGCACTAGGCAACCTCAGGGGGAGGTGAGTCTCCCATCAGGGAAAGTGTTCAAGCACGGACTCAACAATGATGGGTACGTCGTATCAAGGTTGTGAATGTCAGATGAGAGCGGAGGGGCAGTTGGACTAAAAGGGCTTTTATGTTATTTCTAACTCTCAAAGTCAGGCTCTTTGTAAAGCAGGCAACTTTTGTCCTGTAAAAGTCTTCCTCTGTCCATATCCCACTGTTATGTTCCGACTAGGAACCCCCTGAGATCAGGATTGTCTCATAATCGCCCCTGTGTTACTGGGCCAGGCATGGAACTTGGCACACGGAATGTGTTCAGAAAACGCTTGTTGTTGCTGAAAGATCATTCAGATCTTGACATCTTAACCTAAACATAAACTGGGAGTCTTCATTTGCTCTGATGAGAGGAAACACCCAGCCCTAGGAGGTAAAAGAGAGGGCACTCTGAGTTACAGAGTGTCTGCTATAGGCTGGGTATTGTGGTGGTGCATTTGCACACATTTTATAGCACAATATCCATAAACTTAGAAAGCAATTATCCTTCAATTAAAAAATAAATTAAAAAAAGAAGAGGCATTAATATACCCATTTTATAGATAAGGGAGCTGAGGCTTGACAAGGAAGTAATCCGTAATCACATAGATAGTTAAGCAACTGGGGTGACAGTCAACAGCCTTTATTACTAATCTTAAACTGGTTTGTGGGGCAAGTGAATTAAAACATTAGGAGGGATCACTGTTGATGACACCAAGAGACTGGAGAGACATCTTAGGCAACATGATGATATCTCAGTGCTGAAGAGGTAGGGAGATATCTTCTGCTTCTTTACCAAAGAAACCACCGTGTCCTAGGGGCTCACAGCGATACAGGACCAGAGCAGACAACACCGTCTCCTCATCTCACCCCTCTCACCCCAATTCTGAAAAATCTTCACCTGACCATGGGAACCCATAGATTGGTGTCTTTAAACTTCTAAAGAATTACTTCAAATGCAAGACCCCCCTTTTTTTCAGCTCCCTCCCACTGACCAAATTTTCAAAGTCCACTTAAGATGTATTAACCAAGACTCTGTAGTAAGTGGCAGAAACCCATTTCAGAGTGGTTTAATGATAAAAGTGGCTCGTGGTGCTGCGAAGGCAAGCCTTCGGGTGTGGCTGCTGATGTGCCCAGGTGATGGTATTATAGAAATCTCTCTCATATATCTTTGACTCCCCTTCCTTCTGTTTTGGCTCCATTATCAGGGATGGCCAGTAGGGACTCCAGATTTACTTCTTACCTGCGTAGCATTTTCAGCCAACCTTCCTCCAATAGTTCTAGAATTGAAAGAAAGGCAGTGCAATACACACTGTTGAAACCATGAGCTGCCTCGTGCCAGTCTGTGCGGGGTTTGACAGATGTCAAAGATGACTGTGTTTCCCTCGAAATTTTAAAACATCCTGAGGCAGGCCTGAAGGTCCTCGCGGCACTCCAGAGCATTTTGATGCGCTGCTCGGGACAGAAGGTTGTGGGGCTCCCTTCTCCCATATGACCTGCTGCTTCTCTCCCTTCCCTAATCCAAGGCCTCATCTCTTCACGCCAGAGAGTAGTGTTTGGAGCTTTTGTAAATTTGTCACTTGAAGTAGGTTACTTTTTCTTTTTAATCCTTAGTTATCTCTTGGTAAGTGGTAATTATGCTATCTACCTTGTAGGGCTGTTGTGAAGATTAAATGAGATTCTGTATTTAATGTCGCTGAGCACAGTGCCTGGAGATATCGGCGTTCAGAGTTGGAGCTATTGTTTTCCTTCTTTTTATTATTACTATTAATATATGGGGCAGATATATTAGTCAGCATTTGGTTCATCTAAGAATAACAGAAAACACAAAATAAGTGGCTTAAATAAAATAGATGTTTACTTCTCTCTCATGTAAAAGTCCAGGAAGATAGTCCAGGGCTGGTGTGATGTTACCTGGCGCCAGGGATTCACACTCTTTCTATCTTATTTATCTACTATGCATAGTTCCATTTCTGAGGTCGTCTCGTAGCCCAAAGAGCTGCTCTAACTCCAGCCATCATGTCTCATTCCAGCCAGAAGGAAGAATGAAATGGGAGGAAAAGTTCATGCTTTCTTTCTTCCTAAGAGTTACATACCCCAGTCCTGCACAAATCTCTATGCCAGAACTGAAGTCACACCTAGCTGCAAGAGAAATGGAGCGTTAGGATGTGATTTTGAGCAGCCAGGGTGCCCAGCTAAAAATTGTATTACTGTGGGGGAAGGGCAGGCTCCGCCCCAGCAGAGCAGTGGGAAAGGACCCAGAAGCCAGACTCACTCTGGATGATGGAGCTCAAAGAAAACCATGCCTCTGCAAAAAGGGACAAACTGCGCACCTTTTGCTACCTGAGGAATGCAAGACTGACTCCAGAATTTTTAAGAAAGCTAGAAGTTAAAACTCGAGTCTGGAGCTGTCTTCCCTGAGCCAAGGAGCTTTAGCCCAGTCTTTCCCCACTCACTGCCAGCCAGAGCTGGGGAGACATAGAGCACGAGCCCCAGGGCAAACTTGGTTTGAGTCCAAATTCCAGGACTCTTGGGGCTGACTGGCAGCCACTCTGTCTGAGCAACCTGGGGGATCCTGAGAAAAGAATGAACATCCGAATCCCAGAACAAAATCCGCTGCGATGATGCTCCTGCGGCCCGGGGTCTGGCTGGGAGGCCGCACAGTGGGGAGGATGAGGTCATGGTGACAAATGTGAGAAGGGGGAGGGCTCCCGAGGGCAGCAAATGTGCCCAGGAGCCCGCGGCCCACAGCGAAGCCTGCCTTGGGGGCTCCATCCCTTGTTCTGCCATGGCTCTGCTGGGTTTTTGGACTTCAGTCTATCTAGTTAGAAGATGGTAAATACATCTGCTGTCCTCTCTGCTTTGTAAGGCTGCTGTCAGCAGCAGCTAGGCTTAGGAATGTCCAGAAAGTGAATAGAGTGCCTAAAGAAAAAGGGGTTTGGTTGCCAGGCGTTGGTGGGGAGGGAGGGATGAAAAGGGAGAGCACAGAGGATTTTTAAGGCAGTGAAACTGCTCTGTATGACACAGTAATGGTGGATGCATGTCATTATACATTTGTCCAAACCCACAGAACGTACAACACTTGAGGGCGAACCCTATGTAAACTATGGACTTAGCCTGATAACAAGGCGTCGATGTTGGTTCATTGATTGTAACAAATGTACCACTGATGTGGGATACTGTTGATAGGAGAGGCTGTGGGAGGGACTGGGGAGGGGATGGGAGGGCTGTGTGGGAACTCTCAGTGCTTTCTGGTCAACTTTTCTGTCAATCTAAAACTTCTCTAAAATTTAAAATGTAAAGTCTATTAATATTCTTAAAAAAAAAAAAAAGATATGAAAGAGCTTGACCTTGGGAGTAATACTGCCAACTTGGGGGCTGAGTAAACATTTACTGAACAGCTGTTGAAAAGAAATCAACCATGGATATGCATCATCTGGTCCAAAAGCCAACTACTATACAGGGCTATAAAGACGGGCAGTCAGATACTAGGTAAACAGTGATTACCAACATTACTACATTTATCAAGGTAAATGTACTAAAAGAGGTTAGGGAGACCCCAAACATCTATATAACACAGAATTGCTCACATCTTGGTATGGAGTGGTCCATTCGATGGGGGTGGTATTTTAATTTGCCACGTGGAAGTAAAAAAATGACCAAAAATATAGCTGCCATGTTATCTGAGTCTTACTGGTATTCCTTTAGGTCATTCCATGATTATTGCCTTTAATTTTTACGTTCAGGAGATAAAACGTTTTAAAAATCGACTTTTTCCCCTTTCTTTAAAAGTGAAATATGGTCGATTTACAATGTAGTGTTAGTTTCAGTTGTACAGTGAGGAGATTTGGTTACACATACATATACATTTTTTTTCAGATTCGTTTCCCTTATTACAGAATGTTGAGTACAATTCCCTGTGTTATATAGTCAATCCTTGTTGATTATCTATTTTATATATAGAAGTATGTAGATATTCATCTCAAACTCCTAATTTATCGACCGCCCCCCACCACCTCCATCGCTCCTTGGTAAGCACAGTTTGTTTTCTGTCTGTGGGCCTGTTTCTGTTTTGTATATATGTCCATTGAGACACAATCAGTTTTTGACAATCTGTGAGTACTTTTGTTCAACATTCGGGTTTTTCTGCTCTATAAAGAAAACCAGGATTGTACATTGCTCTGAAGAAAATGCAGCAAGGTTCCTGAGTCTAGTGGTACTGGGGATGGGTCTAGAGCTGCTGCTGCTGCTGCCAAGTCGCTTCAGTCGTGTCCGACTCTGTGCGACCCCAGAGACGGCAGCCCACCAGGCTCCCCCGTCCCTGGGATTCTCAGGCAAGAACACTGGAGTGGGTTGCCATTTCCTTCTCCAATGCATGAAAGTGAAAAGTGAAAGTGAAGTTGCTCAGTTGTGTCCAACTCTTGGCGACCCCATGGACTGCAGCCCACCAGGCTCCTCCGTCCATGGGATTTTCCAGGCAAGAGTACTGGAGTGGGGTGCCATCGCCTTCTCCAGTCTAGAGCAGGGCTGTCCAATAGAATTGTTTGTGACAGTAGAAATGTTTCAATCTTCACTGTCCTCTATGGTAGACACTGCTTACGTGTGGCTACTGAGTACTTGCAGAATGACTAGTATAAGGGAAGAACTGAATCTTTAAAAAAAAAATAAATTTAAACTACAATGTGGAATAGCCACACGGGGTGAGTGGCCAGTGTATTGGACAGCTTGGGTCTGGGGTCATATTCTTCAGTAGTTCTTTGCTGCTGACATCCAGTGCCTTGGAAGTTTGTTTGGTATCTATGTGCCTGTGTAAGCATATGTGTGCATGTGTTGGGGAAGTGATGCATGCATTAATGAGTGTACAGGAATGCTGCGGAACTTCCCATAGACCCACTTAGGATTTTATCCTCAACACACAAAAATCACAGGCCCAAAATGATGGGTCTGTGACACAGAAAACCCACACAGAAAACCTCTGACCTGAAAAAAGCAGAAGACACCAAGGAATCCAGGAAACAAGCCAGGGGTTACACAGAATTTCTTTGCTGTACATCATGTGTATATTTTTGTTTTAAAAATAGGTCACAACATTCATAGTCACATTAGGTATAATGGATCAGGGGATCAGACTGAGCTTTGTCACCAAGTTGCTGTGTCGGTCTGGCATGTGACATCCCTCCCCGGGTCTCACTTTCCCCATGGTTACTACAGAGATTGAATAAGATGGTGTATAACAATTGTCCGGCTCTTTGATGATAAGGTCTAAGCCAAATATATTCATTTTTTTAATTGAAAAACATGAAGATGGAAAACCTTACTGCAGACGGGTCTAAATTGACAGCAGACTAGGCCAAAGTGTGTACCACATTTTGTGGAATGCTGCAGAGGAAAGAAGTGTCACTGCGGTCCGATCATACACCCAGCTAAGGTTAAGCAGGTTTCTTGACTTCAGGACTTCTCAGAACCTTTAACACTCTGCTGTGAGTCATGACTCTCCAGGGGGGGATCCAGTTGCTGCTTTTCCCAAACTTAGTTGACTCCAAAATTTATTTTGGTTTGAAGAACATCCTATAGGAAGGACTAATGTTCTGCGAAACACACGTAGGGAAAAGCTGACCTGGAGACAGGTCAGTAGTTCTTAGGTGAGTAGTTCTTAGGGACCCTGGTGTCTCCCCAACTTTTGGTGTCCCCCTGCTTCTCTTGCTGGGTGTGCAGGGATGGGATTCTGTACTCAGCAAAAAGTCAAATTCTGCTCTCCTTAGTGCAGGTGCGACTCCCCATGGCCCCAGCTCGCCAGCTGCCCCGTGCAGCCTGTTTTGATATGGGGCTATCGTGATTTGCAAATTCCCTCTCTAGCTCAAGTGCACGGACCCGGAACATGCTCCTTGCTGGAGGGACAATGTCAACCGAGACCCCCAGCAGTATGGTGACCTCTGTGGAAGCTGGCAGCACCTCGCAGAGGGCAGAGTTTGGCTCTGTGCTTGTACAATCAGTTGTAAATTCTGCTGAGCTCTATGGATCCATCTGGATGAAAAGATCTGTATAAATGCAAGATCATTATCATTATCAGCTGTCCCAGTTGGAGCCCAGCGATTCGCGAGCCCACAATCAATGGGGCTTTTCCAACAATCCCATTCTACCCAGCTTGAAAAAGGTGTAATTACACGGGGCTGCACATCCTCTGGACAGACAGAGGGCATGTCTGTCCCCGTGTCCATGGTCCCCAGGGTTATGGGGAGAGGAATATCCTAGGCCCCTCACCAGACACATGGACAGAGGTGCCCTCTAGGCCCCGCCCACGTCCAGGGCAAGTAAGACACTGCACCCCAAGCTTCCTCCACCCCAATCTTTGTCCTGGCGGACGTGAGGGGTAGCACTGTTTTTGCCTCTCTGCAGCTCAGGCGGTCTCAGGAGGCATGTGAAGGCTGCCTTTCCAAAGCTGCCTGCCCACAGCACGCAAGGATAAGAGAGTCTTCCAATCAGGGCAACTCTGAGCTAGAGGACATACGCCCTACTTCATTCTTTCCTCGCAAATCTCTGGCACTTCTAACTGTGTGACCTGGGGGGAAGTTTATTTACCTTTCTGAGCTCTCTGAAATAGGGATGGCAATTCTTACCTACCTGAATACAGATGGTCCAAGACCAATTGGGTTTTTGAGCACCCTTGCTTATTAGGAGAGCGGGATCTTTTCATTCTTACTCAAAGACTTTGGGTACTGTAGGAGGATACACTTCCTTTTTTAAAATGATTTTGTCTGGAAGTCATCCAGGGTACTCAAAGGCCAATTCGGAGTCAGAACCTTCATAAGAGTCAGGCTCCTAGGAAGTTCACCAAGGCTGACTTTTCTGTTTCACACTCATCTGACCGCAGCCTCCCATCAGCCTCCGGGGCCTGTGTCCTCACAGATGTGGGAGTGGGTAATGAGCGGGTGGTCCCCACAGTGGCCTGTCTTGCCCCTAACCTCTGGTGCCTGGACCTCTAATGAGGCAAGAGGCTTTTGTTGTTGTTGTTCAGTCGCTCAGTCATGTCTGACTCTTTGGGATCCCACGGACTGTAGCACGCCAGCCTTCACTGTCTTTCACTGTCTCCTGGGGTCTGCTCAAACTCATGGCCACTGGGAGACATTTTCCCATCTCCAAATGTGCCTCCCACACAACGGCTGAGACGTGTCCCGTCCTCTTTGCCCCTCCCCACCCCCAATCCTCTTGAGAAAATTACCAGAGAGCTGAGAAGAGAGATGATGCGGCTGGAAAGGGAACCAAATGGGTAGGCGGGGAGGTGAGGCGGGGGAACGCGTCCCCTGTCAGCTCTAGAGGCACAAAGTTCAGGCCACTTTCGCTGCCTGCCCATCCCCCACCACCACCCCCAAATAGTCAGTTCTGACCTCAGGCTGGGGAGTGTCCCAGAACAATGAGTCCTTCACTCGGGTTCATTTTTAACTTTTAAAAATGGCCTCTGTGACCTGGCAGGGTGAGACTTTGGCCTTTTGGTGTGAGGGAAGTGGCCATTCTGAGGATGTGCTTGACACACACACAAGATTCTCCTGCGTGACCTTGGACCACGTCTCTGATAAGTAGACTGGCTGGGGGAGGTCTGGCCCACTGACCTCCCAGGTGACCAGAGTCCTCCACGGGCCATGGCTGACTGGACGTTCAAGGGACACCCTTGGCTGCGTCTGGGCGAGCAGAATCCAGCAAGCTCGAAGAGCGTGTGGACCTGAGATCTGGTACTGTCTGCTGCACTAGTGGCAAAAACCTCCTGAGCAGATGTAGGCATTTCCCAAAGCATGTCTGAGTTCGGGGCAGGGAGAACTGGTGTGGCCTCTGCTTTAGGACAGACAACTGGGGGCTCCAGCCAGCCAGCTCATTCATTGGGGTCCAGTCTCCAGGACTCTGGCATCCCTGGATCGGTGGACGTGAGTTTGAGCAATCTCCAGGAGATAGTGAAGGACAGGGAAGCCCGGCATGCTACTGTCCATGAGGTTGCAAAGAGTCAGACACGACTGAGCTACCGAACAAGACAAATAGTAAAAGAGCCCATCTTGGTGGGCGTTGTTCATTTATAATGCACATGGACATGTTGATGAAGTCTGAATATATAATGCTTTACCAGTCTAATAATAAAAAAATTAAGACGCTACCTCCTGTCATTCTTAAAAATGAGCCTGATTTATCCCATTCATTAGGCCTTTATCTGGGACCTGGATGTCAGCTCTTTAACACAAGGAACACTTAGAGTATGTAGAAAATGTAAATAACACCCAAGGCTACCCTAAAAACATCATAAAGAAGTCAAGAGGCTGCCCTCAGTTTATTAGCACATATTTCACAAGTCATGTTTAGCAAATTCAGTCCTCATGAGCCCTGCCTTTTATCTGTCAGTAAACCTTCTCCTGATGCCATTTGTCATCTGGGTGTTTCCAACATGAAAAATCATATGAGCTAACTCAACTGGCTTCAGCGAGCTGGCCCAAGAGGACTTTGAGTCATATCTCAGAGGAAGGGAGGTGCCTGTAGCTAGAGGCAGGTGGGCAATGATGTGTGTTAGGTCTGCCAGACGCTGCGTGAGGTAGTCATTCATCCTTCCATATAAGGAATCCTGGAAGTAGATTTTGTTACCCTATTTTTGCAGATGAGGAAACAGGTTTAGCGTAAAGAACCCCAGAACAAAGGTTACTACCACAGCATTTGCCTCTCATCCTCTGGTTCTCCTGATGACACCACATGGCTTCTCTTTACCTTTTGTCTCTTCCTGGTGCCATCACTTCTAACCATGGGACGTGGCTTAGTGGTTGGTTCACTTCTCCAAACTTCAGAATTCTGACCTTGTCGATGGAAATAACTGTGTTTGTCCCACTGCCCTCACTGGGTCGCTCTGTGGATGACATGAGATAATATATAAGAAGGGGAAAGTGAGAGTCTTTCTCTGCCTTCTCTTTAAGGTTTCAGGCCAGTCCTATCCAAATCAGTCAAGGAGAGGAGAGTAGCTCCAGGTATGTAGAGAGAAATACTATGACAAGTGCAATTCAAGAGTAATAAACCACCTTTTCCACTCCATACAAGAACATCTCAAGCCATAGGAGCTTTCAAAAGCCCACCACTTAAGATGAAACTGTTCCTACTGAGACCCTGTAGAGAAGAAAGATATCAACTACCTTCCCTCAAGCTTCCTCAACCAGACACAGGAAAGGAAAGCGGCTGAGGGAGTCTGGAGGTATTGATGAAGAGGGTGGAGGTGCTGTGGTTTTAATGAGTTTTTCGCTGGGTCAGCTCGTGGCCTCCATGACAGTGGAGGCAAAGTTTTTAAAATAGAAACACCTCTGAGCCACAGCAGTTAGGAATAACACTCAGTTGTAACATATAGGATGCTTCACAGAATCCATATTTCTGTTCAATATGGGAATTTTTCAGATTGAACATCAATCCGGAAGCTATTCAACTAGCCAAGGAGACGATAACATGGGACAGGATGTCAGTCCCACAGGACACAGGGGCTGTGAGCCAGGACATACCACGTATGGATTAGAGGAAGTGGAAAGCCTCGGGGCAAGCACAGATAGAGGCAGACAAGAGTCCTCACAGAGAGGAGCGAGGGAAGTGCAATGGGGATATTATGGAGCATATGGAAAAAAGAGGATATCATGGGCATTATTTTTGGCAAAGCCCAGGTTATTTTTAAAAACTCTATTTATTTTGAGAAAACGTTCAATATCTAGAAAAGTTGCAAAAATATCCATAGAACTCCCGACAGCATATTCTTTACCCAGAGTCACCAATTGTTGATATTTTGCCTCGTTTACTTTACCACCCTTCTCTCCCCTACCCTACCCTGTCCTTATATGATTTCTTTCCCTGAACCTTTAAGAGCAAACTGCAGACCCAATTCCACTTTACCCCTAAAAACTTTAAATTTCCTAAGAATAAGGGCATTTTTTACATGACCTCAATACAATTAATTACAGAATTTATTAAAGGTTTTAATGTAACACAAGGGTAGGAAAATTTTTTTCTATAAAGGGACAGAGAAAAAATTTTTATTAATTTTTATTGGTGTATAATTGCTTTACAATGTTGTGTTAGTTTCTGCTGTACAGCAAAGTGAGTTAGTTATACATATCCTCTCTGTTTTTGATTTCCTTCCCATTTAGGTCACCACAGAGTACTCAGTAGTGTTCGCTGTGCTATACAGAAGGTTCTCATTAGTTACCTATTTTATACATAGTAGTGTATATATGTTCATCCCAGTCTCCCAAGTCATCCCACTCTCCATCCTCCCTTGATCCCCACACATTTGTCCTCTATATCTGTGTCTCCATTTCTGCTTTGCAAATAAGATCATTTATACCATTTTCCTAGAATCCATATATATGCATTAATATATGATATTTGTTTTTCTCTTTCTGGCATACTTCACTCTATATGACAGTCTCTAGATCTCTCCATGTCTCTGCAAATGGCACTGTTTCTTACCTTTTTAATGGCTAAATAATATTCCATTTCCTATATGTACCACATCTTCTTTATTCATTCCTCTGTTGATGGACATTTGGGTTGTTTCCATGTCCTGGCTATTGTAAATAACGCTGCAATGAACATAGTAAGGGTTAGGGACAAGGTCTGAACCCAGACTCCAAGGCCCAGGTTTTTATCTACTGGCTTTCTTTAGCACTATGCTGGTTTTTGGACTCTTGTATTATTCATAAATAATCACTTATGCTAACTGAAGTCAGGGTGCATATCATATGACAATCTCCTGGCTTTAGTTCCTCTGTAGAGTGTAGTTCTCTTCACCCTCATGAGCATCTATGCCCAGGAATGCATTTTTGTTTTGGTTCCCACTGTCTTGATTTGTTCTTGCCACCTCTGTTCTTAGGAATCGGGCCCTTTCTCTGAGCCCCACTATAGCAGGTTGGCCCTAGAGAGACTTCTTGGTTGATAGCTCACTATCATCTGACTCCCAAATCACTAAGATGCTGGATTCACCACTAATGAGTGCTTGAGGCCTGGCAGGTCCCCTTGGAAGCCACTGCGTTGATAGTGGTCTAATCTTTGTGAGCCGCCTAGGTATACCTTTCCTCTGTGGGTGGAACAACCAGCAAAGGTTTCCTGGGGGAGGGAGAGCATGGGCTGTGAAGCACAGTAATCTGAAAGATGTGAGAAAAAAATCAGTCAAGAGCGGAGAGAAAAACTCTAAAGAGATTACTTCCAGGAATATAAGCCTGCATTGATTTAGCCACACAATGATGCTTTGTATCCACCATTTTGGTGGAATCTGTCCTTCTTGAAACAATTTGCTTTGTATCATAGCCCAAGGAAGAGGCCCAGTTATTAGACACATACAGACAATAGAAGACTGTCCTTTAGGTAAACCATACATGTGGAGCTGATAAAGAGACACATTGCCCCTTTATTAGAGACAGAGGAAACCTTGATAACTAAGAGGTCACCAAAAAAGGTCAAGTCTTCTAAGGTTTTGTCTTATTGCATTTTAATCGTTCTCTCTCTCTCTGGTCAAATAAGGACAAATGTTATCTAAACGGAGGGGCAGCTTAATGGGATGGAAAGACTAGCAGTCAGATAGTACTAGGGAAGTCATTAGATGTTCACTGGGAAAGGCTGAAGGTGTCTCAATCCAGGGGTCTGATGATTTGCAATTTTGAAAGTAGCCAAAGGTGGCAAGGAAGACTCCGTTGGTCATATTGACATGTCATGGGACACTGATGAACTTGCCAGACTTTTCAATGAAAACAAGGAGTTACCCTCATCATCTGGGTCATTATCATATGGTCAGGGAGCAATCTGGTCACCTCAGACAATGTGGACTAGTCTTTTTTTTTTTTTTTTTTTTTAAGTATTTATTTATTTGATTGCATCAGGCCTTACTTGTGATGTGCAAACTCTTTAGTTACAGCTTGTGGGATACAGTTCCCTGACCAGAGATTGAACCCGGGCCCCCTGCATTGGGAGCATGGAGTCTCAGCCATTGGACCATCAGGGAAATCCCAATGTGGGCTGATCTTTAAGACCAACACAACAAACCTAGGAGCAGTCTAATTTTCAGTGTGTCGGAATGTGGACTCAGGTTTGAATTGTAGGTGAATTGCGAGGTTATCAGTCAATTTGTTATATCTTCATTACTTTGCCAACTGCCTTGAGGTGGGGTTGGAGCTCAAGAGAAGTAGTTGGATTTGGTCATAAGCAGAGAGAACCTGACTCCTGCATCCCTCTTTCTCACTGAATCCTACACTTGATGGGATAACAGTATTTCTTTAGCTGGGGAGCAGGGGGAAGGAGTAGGGTTTAGGGTAGGGTGGGATTTGTTATTTCTTTACTTGCCATCTCTACCAAGTAACATTAGCTTCCTGTTGGAAGGAAGAAGCATTTTTAAATTTTGCCTCTTTTCTCTTAAACTGAAAATTTTAAAATTTGTCAAACTACTGAGAAAAATGCTTCAATCTGTTTTTTTTTTAATTGTTCAATCTGTTTTTAAGATCCAGAATTTCCATAGTTTTCCTCCCAGATTTTGTTTGAAAGCTAAAAATAGCAAGAAGAGTTCTTAAAGCAAAGTTAGGAATAGCGGAACTAATTTCTTGACTCTCAAGAGACCTACAGGCAGCAAGATGCAAATGAGGGCTAAATTGATCACTGATACACTAGGAAATCTTCGGCCCACAGGATTTCTTGGTAGTTTTCCTTGATCTCCTAGTTTTGACCCACTGAAGAATGAAGGGCCTCCCCACCTTTCATCCCACTGTGCTTTGCATGTATGTATGTACGTGTGTGTACGTAGATAGAATTTACCATACTGCATTACAATCAGTTACATATTTCTTCATTTTTGTGATCCTGGAATGCAGTAGGTGCTCAGAAATTAATTGTTGGTTGATTTGAATTACATTTTCATTCACCTGCTGAAACTAAAAATTCTTTACGAGGAAATATATGAAATGCAAGCTTCTCTGATGGCTCAGCGGGTAAAGAATTCACCTGCAAGGTAGGAGACCCATGAGACACAGGTTCGATCCCTTGGTTGGCAAGATTTCCCTGGAGAAGGAAATGGCAACCCATTCCAGTATTCTTGCCTGAAAAATCCCATGGACAGGGGAACCTGCCAGGCTATTGTCCAACGGGTCATGGCTAAGCGACTAAGCACACAAGCTTTCATAGATTCTCTTTCCTTTCTTCCTTCCCTCCTTCCTCTCTCCCTCTTTCTCTCCCTCTTTCTCTCTCTTTCTTGAAAGGATTGGCCTTATGTCACCTCATTACTCTCTTACAGACCACCTGCTTTCCCTGGGAGTCTGGTCTAACCTCTCTGCTTCCTATAAAAGATTAATTCCCTTGGACGGAGGAGCCTGGTAGGCTGCAGTCCATGGGGTCTTGAAGAGTCGGACACGACTGAGCGACGTCACTTTCACTTTTCACTTTCATGCATTGGAGAAGGAAATGGCAACCCACTCCAGTGTTCTTGCCTGAAGAATCCCAGGGATGGGGGCGCCTGGTGGGCTGCTGTCTCTGTGGTCGCACAGAGTCGGACATGACTGAAGCGACTTAGCAGCAGCAGCAGCATGACATTTTTAGAAATATAGCACAGTAATTAAAATGTATTTTTAAAATGAAGTAGCCTCCTCTGATATATCTGACATGTCTGCTAATACCAGACTCAGTATCGCTCAGTCATGTCCGACTCTTTGCAACCCCATGGACTGTAGCCTACCAGGCTCCTTTGTCCATGGGATTTTCCAGGCAACAGTACTGGAGTGGATTGCCATTTCCTTCTCCAGGGGAATCTTCCCGACCCAGGGATTTAATCTGGGTCTCCTGCATTGTAGACAGACGCTTTACCGCCTGAGCCACCAGGGAAGTCCTATTACCAGACTGAATATACACAAATAACACAATATTGATCTGAGATGCGTTTTTTTAAAGCAGAGTTCAATCGAATGGATCAGCCCTTTACAGAATTAGTTTTCCCCTCATCAGTGGGTTTTACCTCATACATTTTTTCAGAAGGTTGTTATGATGAGAACAAACTTATGACCTAGGAGTTAATCTGGATTCTAGATTCCTATGTGTGTTTTTTTTTTTCTTTAACTTATGTTGGCATTACAGACTTAATCATGACTGTGCCTCGTCTGAGGCCTGAAAAGTCAACATATAGGGAAGGCGTGTTCACTTTCCAAGAACAGAGACATCTCATCTAAGGATTAAGAGTATGTGACAGATTAAGGAGGTTTATCCCTTTAAGCATGAAAACTTTTCTATTATTTTAGCAATCTTAGATGGAAATCTCTTTCAAATACATTACGCGCTTGCCCATCTCTGTTTTGTCTTGTCCCCCATGATTTTAAGCCCTAGGAACTGCCCATAGTTTGTCTCTTCCCTCCTGGCTCAGGGCAGCATCACAGTGGAGGCTGGCTATTCTACAAGGAAGCCCCGAGGTTCTTCATTTCTACGTCACCTTGGGGACTGCCTAACTTCCCCTCCCCTTTCCTCCTGCCCTCAAAATGGTCATACTGGAAATACTATTCTGTACTGATTAGAGGAATAATAGATACTTGTTGAAAGTTTGAAATAATATGCAGCTCTATAAAGCAGGAAGATAACAATTGGGAAGGTACCCTTCCAGAATTTTTAAGTGCATAAAAATAAATGCCATTCATTAGCTGTATGTAGGACTTTTGTCAAGTTTGTTTTCTAGTCTGTAAAATGGGAATAGTTATTTTATAAAAGGGTTGTGAAAGTCAACTGAGCTTCTGGCAGACTGGCATATTGTATTGCTGTTCAGTAGCTGTCTCCTCTGTGATCACACTGTTCTTTCTTTCCTTTGAAAGGTCTCCCATTCTGCAGTTAGTCTTCATCTCTGAACAGCTCTTTCAGTCAAGTCTTCGTTGCCGCATGCCTGGATAGTAACAAGTTGCCCCTACTTTTTGCCCACCCCCTTCTTTCCTTCTATCCCTATAACAACCATCAACCATGCCATATCACCTATGACATCGAACTCAAGCTGGTTTCTGATATTCCCTTATCGTCAGATTTATAATCTGCTGAGGACCTTATCTTTCACCACCTCCTCTCCAACCTCAGGTTCACTCCTACCTCTAAGACCTTGCTCTTGTTTTCTTTTTCTACTTTATCACTTCTAATGTCCCCTATCCTACTCCTTTCTTCCCACTCTCTAGAGAAAAATCCAGTTTTTCTAGATTCATAGAAACACAGATCTTTAGAACTAAAAGACTTTTAGAAAGAGAGTGTCTATTCAGATTTATAAAAACTGTGACCCCAGAAGCTGCCTTTCTTTAAACAAATTATTTATCTATGTATTTTTGATCGTGCGGTGTCTTTGTTGCTGTGAGCAGACTTTCTCTAGTTGCTGTGCACAGGTTTTTTGTTGCAGTGGATTCTCTTACTGGAGAGCATGGGCTCAGCAATTGTGATGCATGGGCTTAGTCACCTTACAGCATGTGGAATCTTCCCTGACCAGGGATAGAACCCATGTCCCCTACATTGGCAGGTAGATTCTTAACCACTGGACCACATGGGAAGTCCTAGAAGCTGCCTGTTTAAGACTCAACTCAAGAGGTGTTTCATCTGTGTCACTGACTCAAAGAATCTGATATTCTCAGTACTTTGGGTAACACTGGTTCTGTTTGCTCAGCTTTTCAAGTGTAGAAGCCAGGTGCTCTTGTTTCACATCCCCCGTGGCACCCAGCACTGCGCATGTACACAGAATTTGCTCCGTAGATAGTTATTAATTGATGAATCAGTGAGGCAGACAATTATATAAATTAAGAGAGTCCCAGAGGGACTGCAATAATTAGGAAAGACTTCATGAAAAATTAAGATTTGTGGTAGGCTTTGGAGGATGAGCATTCTGATTTATTTTGCCCAGAAACAAAAATTTGATCTGCAAAATGGTTTTTGCATTGCTTCAAAGTGCTAGAGGTGGTGTGGGAGACCTGGGGAGTCATATCCTTCTTGGGGCTTTCTATAGTGCCTGCATGCTGCTGACTCTGGAATATACCTCTCTAGCCTGAATCTTGCCCTTGAACCCTAGACTAATCTATCCCATGACCTGCTGGACAGCAGTCCATCTCACAGACTCTCAGAGGTCCCAGACTAGGTTCCTCACCCTTTACTTCCTCCCCTTTTTACTCACTCCACCCAAGTCTTTTCCACTTCAGTAAACGGTGCTTCCATCCTCCTGGTTAATCAGGCCTCACTCTCTGGAATCATCCTTGGCTCCTTTCCCTTGACATCCAATTCATCAAAACATCCTGTTGGTTCTACCTTCAAAATATATTCAGAATCTGACTTCTCAACACTTCCACTGCTACCTCCAACCCAGGCTTCCTGCTCTGCAAATCTGCTGTCTTCATACCTCATAGGAAGTGAGGAATATTTTTCTATTTTGTTGATTGATTATATCTCTCTCACCTTCTAGTGCACATAAGGAGTTCAAAAAGTGCTTGCTTCATGAAATAATTCATTTTGTTCAGAAGTTACAACCTGAGCACAGGCAAGTGTATGGATATCTATCTTTCTGCCACACCCGGCCTTCCGGGCTCTCAGTACCAGGAGTTCCTCATAGTTCAACCAGCTACGCCAGCCTGAGGCCCAAGCAGAGGGCAGAGGAAGTTTGATTACTTCCTTGACCCTTTCTTCCCATCTTGTCACTGTCCTTTTTCTTGGCTCAGGAGGGTCCTTCAACAATGACAAAGTAAGTCTGAACTAAGGTCCTTACTCAGCTCCAAGCCTCAAGAGTACTCATCATCACTTCTCTCTCTCCATCCATCACTAAGAATGGATCCAATAGATTCATCACAAAAATGTAATACATTATATTTTGGGAGCACTGACCATGTGCATGCATGCTTGGTGCTAAGTGTTTTCCTATATTTAATTCTCATCAACTCCATGAGATAGATGGGATCATCGTTCCCATTTTGTGAGGGCCTGGCTCCCTGAGAGATGAAAAGAC
The DNA here is from genome assembly GCF_032452875.1 of Bos javanicus. Taxonomy (NCBI): domain Eukaryota; kingdom Metazoa; phylum Chordata; class Mammalia; order Artiodactyla; family Bovidae; genus Bos; species Bos javanicus. The sequence goes on from NC_083882.1 coordinate 62,878,626, forward strand.
TTGCCAAAGGCCACACGACTAGGATGCAGTGATGCAGCATTCCAACCTAAGTCTGTGCGCTCTAGAGCTCACACTTTAGCAGAGGAAGCTGATCCTCTAGATCTGTGCTCTCTTCCAGACGGCAGCCATCACTGGGATCCAGTAAACACGGGCTGTTGGGAAGATCCCCCGGAGAAGGAAATGGCAACCCACTCCAGTTTTCTTGCCTGGGAAATCCCATGGATGGAGGAGCCTGGTGAGCTACGGTCCATGGGGTTGCAAAAAGTCAGACACGACTTAACGACTGAACGACAATAACTTTTCACCTGCCATTTCTTCTAACCTAACCTGACCATGAGGTGATTCCAAGCCACGTAAATGGAGAGGGAAAGAAGAGCTGCCTCTTTCTTTCCAGAGCTGTGCTGCACCCTGGGCTCTAGGCCACATCAGCTTAAGCTGGGGCACTTGGGCCCTGAGGGAGGAGGAAGCAGCTTCTTTAGCCCTCAGAACAGGCTGGAGCTGAGCTGTGAGGATGAGTCTAATACCTTATGCTATCACCTCAGCTCCCGGATTACTTCCCGTTTCAAAGTCGCTGAGGTGGACACAAAAGGGAACAAGAGCCGGAGGCCTTGGCATCTCTGTTAGCCAGGTTCGACCTCCAAAGGTCAGACAGTCTTATCTACACAGGAGGCAACTTCCCCAAACACTTCAGCCTGGGAGACAACTTACTCCCTCCTCTCCTCCTTGTTTCTCGTCTGTTCCCCCAGAGCTCTCGCACCCTGCGCCAGTGAGGTCCGCGAAGAAAGAAGGACGGGGTGGGGCAGGGAGGCGGGAGGGCTCAGTCTGGCCTGGTATTACCCCGCCACCCATAAAAAGGCTTCACTTGGAAGCTTCCTAACCTGAAGTACAAATGAGACCCCCTGGGATCCCAAAATAGCTCCCCTCACAGCTGCACAGCATCCATTTATAGCACTGCCGCTCTGCAGCCGTGGGCCGCTTCTCAGAGGGCACCTCTGAAGTCAGTTCCCGCGGACATCGGGCTCAATGTCATTTGAGAAGAGAAACACTCATAAAGGACCTATTATGGTCTTGTCACTGTTTCTCAGGACTTGCCTCAACCCTCAGAGACGTTAAAGAACCACATTTGTCTTGACCAGGAGCCGAGCCGCCTCGTGTCCAACAATAACCCAGAGCGGCTCATGCCGTCCCTTCCTCTGTGCCCAACAGCAGGTGAGAATGTTCTTCTTGGTGGCAGCAGGACAAACAGTTCCAAATTTATGCTTGGGCCTCAGGCCAAGTAACTCGGACACCCCCAGGGTGGATCCTCCATCGGGCTCTGTGTATAAAATGTCCATTTATTAGCAAGGAAAATAATTGAGGCCTTGAATTGGCGTTATCCATGCATGTCATTTGTACCTAGGCTGAATGTCACATTATAGAGCAAAGAAACACCCCCAAGCCCAAGGAGGTATGTTGAGTACTTCCTTCTCACATGAACTTTGACCCACTTTCTCACACGTGGCTTATTTCGAGAGGGACTGAAGCAGTCCATTGATAATCAAGTGCATTAGCTTTTTTCACTCCCAACTCTGAGTGGAGCCGTGAGGTCAGAAGTGACCCTAGCTGGCCTCTTGCAGTTTGGTCTGCCTCCCTCCGCCTTCTGTGAGAGCCACTGGCACTTGTTTTCAGGAAACAAACATTTATTTTTGTTAAGGCAAACACAGGCCTCCTCTGGAGCTTGTCCAGAGTGGTTTTCTGAGGGCGGGTCTTCCTTTAGAAAGGTCTTCCTTTCTAAAGTCACTGAATGGGAGCCACTCTTCACTCATCCACTTCAAGAGTGGAGGCCTGAAGGGAGCCTACAGGGGCCGGGGTCGCTGGCTGGACACGTCTGCTGCGTTAAAGCAACAGGGGCCCCAGAGCAGAGTGGCCAAGAATCTAGATCACACAGCCACACTGCTTGAACTGCTGCTGAGTTTCCACCAAATGCCAGGTGTGTGGCTCTCAAGTTTCTGTGGTTGCTGAATGTCATTGCTTCTGTTTGTGGAGAAAAGATGGTAACAGTTTCTTGATGTGAGCTGTTCACATATATATTCACTTCACTTCAGTTCAGTCACTCAGTTGTATCCGGCTCTTTGCGACCTCATGAATTGCAGCACCGCCAGGCCTCCCTGTCCATCACCAACTCCCGGAGTTCGCCCAGACTCACGTCCATTGAGTCAGTGATGCCATCCAGCCATCTCATCCTCTGTCGTCCCCTTCTCCTCCTGCCCCCAATCCCTCCCAGCATCAGAGTCTTTTCCAATGAGTCAACTCTTCACGTGAGGTGGCCAAAGTACTGAAGTTTCAGCTTTAGCATCATTCCTTCCAAAGAACACCCAGGAATGATGTCCTTTAGAATGGACTGGTTGGATCTCCTTGCAGTCCAAGGGGCTCTCAGGAGTCTTCTCCAACACCACAGTTCAAAAGCATCAATTCTTCAGCGCTCAGCTTTCTTCACAGTCCAACTCTCACATCCATACATGACCACTATATATTCACTTGGTACATACAAATCTCTCAGGTTAACCAGCTATCTTTATTATCTTGGCTCAGAAACAAACTTTATCACATATGATCGCTTGTGTCTTATTTTGTAATCAATGCTTTAAAGGGTTAATCATGTGTTACAGAAGGCTGCATGCTGAAGAACTGATGCTTTTGAACTGGTGCTGGAGAAGACTTTTGAGAGTCCCTTGGACAGCAAGGAGATCAAACCGTCAATCCTAAAGGAAATCAACCCTGAATATTCTTTGGAAGGATTAATGCTAAAGCTGAAGCTCCAATACTTTGGTCACCTGATGCAAAGAACTGACTCATTGGAAAAGACCCTGATGCTGGGAAAGATTGAAGGCAAAAGGAGAAGAAGGTGGCAGAGGATGAGATGGTTGGATGGCATCATTGACTCAATGTACATGAATTTGAAACTCTGGGTGATAGTGAAGGATAGGGAAGCCTGGTATGCTTCAGCCCATGGGGTTGCAGAGTTGGATGTGGCTTAGTGACTGAATAACAACCCAACATCCCACTCCACATCACCTAACTCCCTATGGAAGGGCCAACTATGTTCTACACACACACACACACACACACACACAGACATGCTGGGTCAAATCCCTAACAATATAACTATACTCTGTTATCACTTATGTTCATTGAGAAACCAGAACCCCAAGTCAGAAATCCTGGCCCAGCTCCTAACAGCTGTGTGTCTCTGGCAAATCAGTTAACCTCTCTGGGCCGGTTTCCTTATCTAAAAAATGACCAGATGGGGTTTAATGATTCCAAAGATCTGCTTTGGCAATAAAATTCTATGACTCATGTTCATGCTAAGTGTCTAGGGTTAGGAATGGTTATAGAAAAAAGAAATGTTCCAGATATAATGTGAAGCTGCCATGACCCACAGATTATAGTGTTAAATTTGAGAATAAATTACTCAGGGATCTTCAGTTTTTAGAAAGTTTGGTGAGAGAGAGAGGCATTCATAGTTTTCAATCATTTAGTGAAAAGGACCAATCTCTCCCCAGGAAAGTGTTAACTCTATTCTGTGAGGCAGGGAAGTGGCCATAGAGAAGAAGCCAAGAAAAGGGAACGGGAGACAGCACACAGATTATAAACGGTGCACATAAGGATGTTAACAATAGTGCCCCTGCTATCTTTAGCCTCTTGCTTAGGGCCAGCACCCCGTGATCTGCGGTTGAATGAGATGGTTTTCCTTTGCCATACTGTGTTATTGTCCAGATTCAGAAGAAAATGGTCTTTCTGTTCTCACTATGGTGGTTCACAATCTGTGGCCCCCTCAGCCCAGATTTTTAGCTCAAATAGAAAATGTGTGGGCCAGATTTGTCCATAAATGACAGGTGGTGATGGAAGACTCTGTGGTCTGGGAGAGGGAATGCCGAATAAGACCAAACCCAACCCATTCCTGTTTGAGGTCTGCCTGAGGGATTGTGGCCTTGGCAAAGTTTTCAACCAGTTCTTCATCTGTAAAATGGGCAAAAATTGCCATGGTTTCTATCCTCCTGGCTGTAAGAGTACCAAAAACTGAGCAAGCGATCAAAAGGCCAAGGTACTACTAATGTTGAGAGTACAAAACACGAGAGTATCAAAACACCGATAATGTTAATAACAATCAAGGACATCCATTGTGCAATTAGTGTTTGTCTGGTGCTATGCAAAGCCCTTTATTACAGAATCTCTTTGGATTCTTCTGATTGCCCTATACAATAGGCCCAGTTATCGTTCCTATTTTTCAGATGAGGGCATTGAAGCTCAGAAAAGTTGAATTGCTTTCTCTCAAGGTGGTACAGCCATGAGGTGACCAAGCTGGGATTTGAACCGGGAACTGTTTGTCTACATAGTTTGGGTGGTCAATAGTACGTGCCATTACCCAGCCTCCTTGCATTCAGCTGTGTGTTTCCTGTAACAGCAAAACTGGCTTCGTAAATCTGAAAATTGATGCTCCAGTCCGGGAGATGCTTGGGGATAAGAAAACTGACATCACTACCCAATCTGGCTTACAGTTGTATCCATCTGTTTGGGCTACGACTTTGTTTGATTTCTCCCTTATCCTGGTTTTTTTATTTGGTTTCACTCAGGAATGACATAGCCTGCCCTCCCCAGACTCCTGAAATACTGACTCAACACCATGCCTTCTGCTATTTTCCTGAGGAACGATTGGGTTGCAGTCTAACTTGTCCCATAAAATTGCTTCTCACTGCATTCCCTTCTCTGAAGGAAAGGGGTAGGGTTATTACCCAGAAGTTTCTCTACATTGAAAAGAAGAAAGAGAAAAATACACACTGAGCTTCAAGACCCTCAAGCCAATTGCTAAGGTCACTTCTTCCCAACCTCACCTTCAAATCGGCCCAGGCATCTGCCTGCCTGCTGCCTGGGAAAGGACAATCCGATTGTAAATATTATCTGCCCTTCTAAGAACACTCGAATGGTAATACTCAAGCAATTACTTTCCTTTCAAGATCATTAAACACAAATCAGACTTGTATTTTAATATGGCTGCCAGTGTCGTTAATGGTGGGGAGGGTGGCATAAAGGGTAAGATTTTCCCTCTAATGGCTGAACGTTTACATTATTACCCTTTCTGAGAAGCTTCACTGGGGGAGTTTGCTCCAGGCTTCTGAGGCACTTCTTTGCTTTCTAGCTCCACAGAATCCAACCCTTCAAAGCCAAGTGCACCTTCAGAGCATTTAGGAGGAAGAAAATTGTGACCCCATGAGGGCTCCCCCGCAACCACAACTGCTCCCCTTAAACACTGCAGGGTCCCATGGAAGGAAGCAAACTCTGGAAAGGATGAACAGTGTTTTGTTTTGTTTTGTTTTTAAAAGCAGGACGCTCCACTCTCACAGTGTGGGCCCGGCTCCCCTCTGTCTTCCTCCTGTTTAAGGGAGCCGAGACGCTAAGAAAGGTGTCAGAGGAGCCTGTCCAGAAGGCCTGTGCCCACCTCTTTCCCCTAATTCCCTAGTGTCTTGGGGCACCTGACGCCAGAGAGACAAGCTGCTTCTCAAATTGAAGTTGGACACTGGAGTCTAGGAAGGGTCTTCTGGAAGGCAGACTTGCTGGAAGACGCTGATTTCAGGGGGGTAGACCATTCCTTGTCCAGCTCCCTGTGCCAATGCTGGTCCCATTGTAGGTGAACCCCACAGCATGGCCCTCTCAGGTTCTCCCAGGGCTGCTCTGTCCCCCCAAACATTGTCTGCCAGCTAGGATCTAAAGGTCCTTTGCCAGGGTCTGAAACCTTTTGCTGTTCATGAAGAAACTGGACTGCAAATAGAAGTTTTGAACGTTGGATGGACCAGGGAGAGCTGTAGGAGCTGCGTTTTCCTTTTAACTTGAGATTTAGTTTTTTCCTCTTTTTATAACTTTATTGGGGAATAATTGACAAATATAATTGCATATAATGAAAGTGTACAATGTAGTGATGTGATACTCATTCTGCAATGGGTATTGCAGAATGATTTCTGAGTTTTTTTTTATTTGAGTATAACTGCTTTACAATGTTGTGTTAGTTTCTGCTGTATGGTGATCAAAAAATGCGTGGAAGACTTAAATAGACATTTCTCCAAGGAAAGCATACAGATGGCAAGAGGTATATGAAACGATGCTCAACGTCAATAATTATTGTTGTTGTGGTTCAGCCATTAAGTTGTGGCTGACTCTTTGTGACCCCATAGAATGCAGCATGCCATGCTTCCGTGTCCTGCACTGTCTCCCAGAGTTTGTTCAAAGTCATGTCCATTGAATTGGTGATGTGTGTAACCATCTTGTCCCCTGTCATCTCCTTCTCCTCCTGCCTTCAGTCTTTCCCAGCATTGGGGTCTTTTCCAATGAGTCGGCTCTTCACATCAGGTGGCCAAAGTATTGGAGCTTCAGCTTCAGCATCAGTCCTTCCAGGGTTGAATATTCAGGGTTGATTTCCTTTAGGATTGACTGGTTTGATCTCTTTGCTGTCCAAGGGACTCTCAAGAGTCTTCTCCAATACCACAATTAGAAAGCATTAGCATAAATAGTTTTTTAAAAGGGGGCACTAATTATTAGAAAAATGCAAATTAAGACTACAATAAGGTATCACTTCACTCGGGTCAGAATTCGGGCTAATTCACTTCAGTCGTGTCCGACTCTGTGCAACTCTATGGACTGTAGCCTGCCAGGTTCCTCTGTCCATGGGATTCTCCAGGCAAGAGTACTGGAGTAGGTTGCCATTTCCTTCTCCATGGGATCTTCCTGACCCAGGGATCAAACCAGTGTCTCAAATTTCCTGCATAGGCAGGCGGGTTCTTTACCACTAGAACCACCGGGGAAGCCCAGGTCAGAATGGTCATCATCAAAAAATCTACAAACAGTAAGTGCTGGAGAGGATGTGAAGAAAGGGAACTCTCCTCCACAGCTGGTGGAAATGTGGTTTTGTTTTGAGCTGTATTTCTGGAGCAAGGACAAGTAGAGTAGGATTAGGCTATGCCTCTCTAGAGAGCAAATAGTCAGGGGCACGGCTCTGGTATTAGATGGACCGTGTTTTCACGGTCTCCGTTTTTTCTAGCTGTGTAACCTGAGGCAGTTTGTTTAAATTCTCTAAGCCTCAATCTCTTCATCTGTAAAATGGAGGCTTGAGGGGTTGGTGCCCCAGAGGCTAACCATAGTTATTTCACAGAGTTGTTGAAAGGATTAGATGTGTGGGAAGTCCTTTGCATAGGCTGCTTCATGTACGTGTTCAATGATCAGTTTGCTGATGATCAGTTCTAAAATCAGCTGCCTTTGTTTAATGATAAGTTCTGAAATCAGCCAGCTTTGCCGGCTACAGACACTTCAAACACCAAATGTAAAGTCATGACTCAGTGGTACAGTTATTTCTAAGGTTGATGCGACAGTGATTCTTAATATCAGCTTCTGATGGAAGAGGGCAGATGGAGAAGCAAGCCCTGCTGAGTCCACAGTTCTGTAGAGAAACTGCTGCTTGTCCATTTGTTCCGGGCATGTGTGAGGAAGGGAATCCTTCCCAGCACCCTTCTTCTAAGGGACAAATATCCATTTTGCTTTTTTTGTTTTATGCTCACAGGCCCTTTCCAGGTAATTCCACAAGAATTCTCATATCTATGCTGCTGCTGCTGCTGCTAAGTTGCTTCAGTCATGTCCGACTCTGTGCAACCCCATAGATGGCAGCCCACCAGGCTCCCCCATCCCTGGGATTCTCCAGGCAAGAACACTGGAGTGGGTTGCCATTTCCTTCTCCAATACATGAAATTGAAAAGTGAAATTGATGTCACTCAGTCGTGTCTGACTCTTAGCAACCCCATGGACTGCAGCCCACCAGGCTCCTCCATCCATGGGATTTTCCAGGCAAGAGCACTGGAGTGGGGTGCCATCGCCTTCTCATATCTATACAGTGCACTATTCTAGCAATGGAGCTCAGTATATGCCTTATATTCATTTATCAAGAAACAGCACTAAAATGGCTTTCCAATGGGCACAGAGAGATAGGAAGTTTGGCATTTAGAGGAAGAGCTATATTTGCCCAGGGTCCCAGTGAGGTTTGTCATTCCAGAACCACCTTCTGTGTTATAACAGACATGGTCACGCCCAGTATTTCACCATGTGCCCCCTAGCATCTCCCACTCTGGACTGATCTGTTTACCTGGTCATTCTTTGACACAAGGACAATATCAAACTCTGGCTTCAGTCCCTTCAGTACCCAGCCTACAGGTTTTTTTCAAAATGTGAGAGCTCTGGGAGTTGGTATCTCAATATTCTGCCCTAGACAACCTCCATTTGTGACCCTGGAGAATAGCAGTACCTAAAAAGTGTCATTTTGAAGACTATTCATTTAAGGTTCTGCCTTGAACTTCCCTTACTAATAAGGTTAATAATGAAATGATACTCCCAACAACAGCTATTGTTGCTGAGTCCCCATAGAGATAAACGTAGATCAGTGTTAAGAACTCTGAATGCATTATTTTAAGCTCATAGAATGGGTGACTGATTCATGTCCAGAGCTTAATTATGTGAGGGGTTGGTGGCTGTAGCTCTGATCTTTTGTGTCCATTCACTGGTTTTCATGGTCAGAAGGAGGCAGGCCTGCCGTATCCAAGCCAAGGCTGGCTGAGTTATGTCAGGGAGCTGGTAGGGAGAGTTATTTTAAAAGTGTAATAACATCTTATCCCCTAAATAACTGTTAATTATAGAAACTTTAGATCCTTATTTACAAATAAGAAGAAAGAAAAACACTGTCCATAATCCCACCACTGAAAAAGAACCAACGTTAGCATTTAGAGACACTTCTTTTCATATTTTTTCTATTCTTGACTTTTTTTTTAATATAGTGTGATTGTATAATATATACAATTTTCCCTGTTCTTTTCCAATTAACATTATGCTGTTAATGTGTCATTGAAAACTTGTAATAAATGTAATTTTAATAACTATAACATTTTGTTGTAGAATTTATCTTCCATATATACTTCCATATATTGGAGACTTCGGTTGTTCCTGATTTTCTGAAACTATAAATCATTCTATTAGTATGTTGTTGTTCAGTCTCGAAGTCATGCCTGACTCTCTGCCACCCCATGGACTGCAGCACACCAGGCCTCCCTGTCCTCCACTATTTCCTGAAGTTCACTCAAGTTTATGTCCATTGAGTTAGTGACGTTATCTTAATGTTATGTTAAGATTATTTCTTTATGTCAGAGTCCCAGAATTGAAATTACTTCTTATTACAGAAGATAAACATTTATAGCTCTTAATCCATAATGCAAAGTAGAAATTATTATGTTGGGAAAGGTGTGGGTTGATGGCTACTCTATGTTCCTAAGGCTTTTCTTTTCCCTATATTGATGGAGTTATCAAGGCACTACAAAATTGAGACTTGCTAGATGTTGATTTTCCAATATCAAACATTTGAAGTAGTGGATGAAATATTCTTACCCTTCAAAAGAGTTGTGTTTGTAGATCATATTAGCACCTTAAATCAAATGAGCTTAAGCAAAAAAAAGACCATTTATTGACTCAGCTAATTAAAACTCTAGAAGCGATATGCATTCAGGAATGTTTGGATCCAGGGCCTTGGGTTTCTTCTCTCCATCCTTTAGTTTTGTTTTATTCTCTACTGGCTTTTCTGGTGGCTCAGATGGTAAAGCGTCTGCCTGCAATGTGGGAGACCCAGGTTCAATCCCTGGGTCAGGAAGATCCCCTGGAGAAGGAAATGGCAATGCACTCTAGAACCCTTGCCTGAAAAATCCCATGGGCGGAGGAGCCTGGTAGGCTACGGTCCATGGAGTAGCAAAGAGGTGGACACGACTGAGTGGCTTCACTTTCCTTTTCTTACCTCCTGGCTTAATTTTTAGGCAGTACCTTCCCTTTTGTTCGTATGATTATGTCCGAAACTCCATCTTCACTCTCCCTTCCAAGCAACTCCAGTGGGAAAAGCTTATCTCTAACTAGTTCCAACAAAATTTCAGGATTGAGATTTATTGGCACCAATTGGCCTAAATTGACTTGAGTGACTTGGCCAGGGGATGTTATGCTCCGTTGGTCCAGGCCTGGCTTACACGCTTGTCCCTAGAGCTGGCCAGGGAGCCATCTCCACCTAAACCAAATGACTGAGAATGAGATAGAGATAGTTGCCCTAGAGAGAATGAGAAGTATTATCTGAATACAGGACATGAATGCCAGCAAGCAGGAACAGTGCGTGTTCATTAAAAAGCACTTTTTCAGGGTTCTCCCTAATTATTCTAAGACATGAACTTTAAACAAGATATTATGCCTTGATAATGAAAGGCATTGAGCCCTCATGATCTGCTACAGGTATTACACTTCATTAGCATCAGGTAAACTGGCCACCATAGAAGCTATTTCTAGGAAACCAAACCCAATTCTTCACTTACTCATTTGGCATATATTTGTTTTAGCACCTACCTTGTATCAAGTCAGTATTTATTTAGTTGCTGATGCCTCAGGTGCTGGGGATACAGTGATAATTCTCATTCAATCTTGCCTTCCGATTTCACCTTTTGAAGCGCTAATGAATTGCCTGAGATGTTTTGGATGTATCCTGAGTGACCACAGGCTGTGCATGTGTTTATTTACAATTGGGATGGCTCGTTGCCACTCTGGCTGGCTGACCTACAATTTGCTCAGGCACTTACTAAGGGGAAAAAAAAATCCAAACCACTGCTTCTTCACTAGCCTTAATTTGGCTGTTATGTTTATACTGGAGATTGTCTGGAAGGAGCTTTCAACTCAAATGCAGCAGAAATGTAAAATAGCTCCTGTGAAAGAAAATGGGTAAGAATTGTTAATGCATGCTTTCAAATGAAGGGAGATTCTCATATGGCATTGAAGGTATTTGCATAAACTGATTTCCCCCATCCAGAATCTCTGCTCTTATCCATTCCCGAGTTGTGATCTCTCTAAAATAGAATGTAGTTATTTGTAGTTGGATAATAGTCATTTATAATTTTACTTGAACGTCCCAACAAATATTAGTCAGAAATATCTTCCTAGAGCAATATATCATGGAACCTTGTGTCCAAAAGCTGTATGGAAATTAGTGAATAAGTGTTCATTCATTCAGCAAATATTCACTGAGCCACATGCCAGGCACTGTTCTAAGAGTATTCCTGAGCCCAGCAAAGATACTGATGAGGTCAGTCTATCATTCAAGATGCAACGCCTCCAGATTTGAGAGTCAGCAAAGCAAAAAGGGCAAAACACTGTAAACGCAAAGTTGGAGATCTTGACGTCACTGGGCAGATTGGATCCCCTCCCTGGCTTCCTTTTGGTGATTCCTGTCATCTGCAAAGCAGAGTAAGGGGCGGCAAAGAGGGGGCCACCCTGAGAGGAGGTCAGGAGCTCAGGCGATGAACTTTCTGAACATTCAATTTCCAGTTTCCTGCTTCTGAGTCATGTGACCTGGGTAAGTTCCTTATCTCTGACCTTAGTGTTCCCATCCATAAAATGGACTCATAAAAGGTGCACCTTACAGGGTTGCTGTAAGGAACACCTGAACTATGCACTTAGAGCAGCACTTAGTCTAGCGCCTGGTGTGTAAGGAGGCCTTGTTAAATGTGAACGGCTACTTCTACCCCAACTTAAATTACTGCAAGAGGTGCAATTCATTCACTCTTTTAAAAAAATTTATTTATTTTAGTTTTGACTGTGCTGGGTCTTAGTTGCTTTTGTGAGGGCTTTGTCTAGTTGCGTCGAGCGGGAGCTACTCTTCACTGCCGTATGCAGGCTTCTCATCGTGGTGGCTTCTCTTGCTGAGCACCGGCTCTGGAATGCTGGCTCAGTAGTTGTCATGCACGGGCTTAGTTGCTTTGCGGCATGTGGAATCTTCCCGGGCCAGGGATCAAACCAGTGTTCCCTGCCTTGGCAGGTGGATTCTTATCCACTCTGCCACCAGGGAAGTCCGCATCCATTCATTTAATGTATCTTTAGTGAGGCCTACTCTGCACCAGGCACTGTCCCGTGATGAGGGGAGAGCTCTAAAGAAAGAGGATAGTTACTACTGATTGGAGGCTGAAATCCAAGTGGAAAGAGACAGGTAATAAATTAGTAAACAATCAAACAAATACATAAGTAATATATGTTCAGAGGTTAACATGTGCTCTGCAGCAAACAAAATGGAATGATGCAACCAAGCGGCTCGAAGTCACGGGAGGCTTCAGATCGCAGGCAACTTGCCCAGGATGTAAATGTTGAGAAGACAGTAGCTATGTCTAGGGCCTGAGGTGGGCTCTGGTGATGACTAAATCTCACTCATTCTAATTTCATTTGCAACCAATAATAAGCAAACATCCCTTTTGAGAATGGCGATTGGGGTTCAAGAAAGAGGGCTCAGGTCAAACTCCAGTTGGCCTGTAATACATTGAGAGACATCTGATGTTCTTGCACTACCCACCCGCCTCCAGCCTCTCTGTCTTCTCCTCTTCCTCACTCACATGCACACCTTCTGAGATTTTAGGATTCATTTCTAAAGCTATTTGGGTTCGACCCTTGGTCAGGGAGCTTAACATCACACATGCCTCATGGCCAAAAATCTGAAACATAAAAAAACAGAAACAATATTGTAACAAATTCAATAAAGACATTAAAAGAAAGAAAATACTTTAAAAAAAAAAGGTAAAAATAAAAATGTCCAGGTTGAGGCTATTTGCAAGGGTTATAAAAGATAATGCATGTAGAATATTTAGCACATGACTTGGCAAGTGGCTCAGCTGGTAAAGAATCCGCCTGCAGTGTGGGAGACCTGGGTTTGATCCCTGAGTTGCGAAGGTCCCCTGGAGAAGGAAATAGCTACCCACTCCTGTATTTTGGCCTGGAGAATTCCATGGACCGTATAGTCCATGGGATTTCACTTTTGGCACAGCATTCAGTAGACATTAAGGCAGACATATTGATTCTTTCATTCATGCAAATCACATTTATTGATCACCTACTGTGTTCCAGATGCTATGATAAGGGATGGAGATGAAAAGTTTTCGAGTCGGTGAGAATGAAAAAGTTAATACAGGAAACACTGTGGTTTGGAAAGGACAAGTTATCAACAACATGTGCATCAACACCTCGTATTTTAAACCAAAAAATCATATTGAAGTATTTTTCTTTTCAAAGGGATAAATTTGTCTCAAGTCTTTTTTTTTTTTTTTCTAAACCTAGAGGCTGGAAATTTGTACCCACAGCACTAAGTGCTTAATATGTGCTTGTTAATTTATGCTCACTCTAGATCAATTTTCTTTTTCATTATCAAGTAATGAATTTGTGTACAATGTTAAGCTTTTATATTATGAAATCTAGCTCAAAAAGATTTTTCTGCTTCCCAGAGGACTGAGTTTTCTGACTTTGATTTATCATTTATGCATCTCATCCATTATTGATGTTACAGCTTTTACACAAGGCTCCAACCTTTTGAAATAAAAATAAAACTACATCGTCCTGGTCTCTTTCTTGTTAATACTGTTTTTAGGGTACCAGGGATTCTTGTGTTCTGTGGAATTCACTTTGAAGCTTTCTTTCTTTGAAAACAAATGGCAGGAAGGCCCCCAACAACCCAGGCTCTCCTTCCTATTTAGTGGAAAAGCTGCCTGCATGTATCTAATTTTAAATTCTGAAGTGCAAATGTCATGTAATGAAAGTATCAGCAGTTACTTAAACGTGGTTAAATATGGAAAGTCGGCATAAAGTCGATGTTTATTTACAGCCGGTGACAGTGATAAGGGCAGGAGCCCTCTCGATAAGTGGCTTTCAGCCACCGTTAATCGGCTGATGGATGGATTGGTGCGAGGCTGGTCACAAGGAAGCGTCTCATCTTCTGTAATGGAACGTGCTCATCTGTCTAGTGGCGGGTGAGAGGCAGAGACCACGTGAGCTGATGATTCCATTATTCTGCCCAGAGCAACCTCTGTGACTGGAGAAAGGAGGCAAATATCAGGAGACTTTGACCCGAATCAGAGTGGAAACTTAGAGACTCACAGAATGTCACGACTGGAAGAGATCCTGCTGATCATCTCATCTAACCTGTTCTTTTTTTTTTTTTTTATGTGTGTGTGTGTGTTTTAAGATGAGGAAATTTCCATGTGAAAAAAATAAACCAGCATTTATTTTATTTTGTTAGGTTATTTATTTATTTTTGACAGTGCTGGGTCTTTGTTGCTGCCTGGGCTTTTCTCTAGTCGCAGCAAGTGGGAGCTACTCTCTTGCCCATGCGTGTGGTCCGTGGGCTTCTCATCGCTTGGCTTCTCTTATTGGGAGCACGGGCTCTCTGGCAAGTAGGTTTCAGTAACTGCAGCTCCCCGGCCTTAGAGCACAGGCTCAATAGCTGTGGTGCACAGGCTTAGTTGCTCCAAGGCATATGAGATCTTCTCGGAGCAGAGATTGAATCCGTGTCTCCAGCGTTGGCAGGTGGTTACCACTGAGCCACCAAGGAAGCCCTAAGAACCAGCATTTATTAATCACTGCATATATCAACTGCTCCTTGCTTAAAATCTGCAACTGGCTGCACACTGCCCTTCAGATGACTCCTTAATCAGAAACAGAATCTGTTCAGAATTTATGAACTGGGGTCTGCCTTTCTCTCTCGTCCCCACTCCCCGCCCCATCTCATCACGTAAGCCATGCTTGCACACTCCAATTGACAAGTCCCCCCATACTGAGCTGCTTCTTTGGGCAACTCCTGTTCAAGGTTTAGCTGTCTATCTGGATGTCACCTCCAGGAAGCTTTCCCTGACCACCCCCCCAAGCCTGGGCTGAGTACTCTGTCAGCTCTGTTCTTTTTCCTTTCCTGGTGGTTGCCTCTGTGGTGTATCTGTTACTGTCTATTCTTCCTACTTGACCAGGAGTTCCTTGAGACATTGTTTTATCCGTCATGTATATGCAAGGTGGCAGCACATAGGAGGTGTCCATTAAATATCTATTGACCAAATGGGATGGCTTATTATATTAAATGCTAAACGCTGCAGTAGATACCAGGAATACAAAATGGAGTGAGACACACTCTCACTTCTGGAAGAAGTCAATTCATTCATGACTCTTCCAACTTACGACATTTTCTCAGTTTACCAAGTTTGGATAAGTCACATTTCTCAGTTTTGGAAAAAGTTTAAAGGGACACTTTGAATTCCCAATTTTTCAAACATTGCTTAAGAATATCACCACCATTAGAAATCAGATGAAAGGAGAGAATTCCCTGGCAGTCCAGTAATCAGGACTTGCGCTTTCACTGCTGTGGCCCCGGGATTCAATTCTGGTTAGGAAATGAAGGAAACAAATCACGCAGTGAGCCTAAAAAAAAAACCAGATGAAAGCAACCTCAAATAAATTGACCCCAATTAAGCAGTCCCCTTGCAAGTGACAAGAAACAAGCTCCTATTTGTCATTCAAAGAACCACTGTTGGATAATCCCAGAACTCAGGTAACATGCAAGAATGAGAAATAAGAGAACTGCAGAAGGCTAGGACGTGAAGAGGCTTTGCAATCGCCCAGCTCACCTCCCTTCTCTAACAGAGGAGAAGCTGACACACCTGAGAACTGATTGAGAAGGTTGAGTAGCAAGTTAGTGGCCGCCTGGACCTTGGAATCGCCCTAGGCTGTGTTCTTTCTCTGATGGGTTACCATTCAGAACCATGTCTCCAAACCTCCCCACCCCAAAGCACTCATCTTCAGACACACATTCAGTTGTAGACATGGTCATCCCTTCTGCCTAGAAGCAGTATCCTAATTTGTATGTGGAAACCTACCCCTAACAACTCATGGTGGACAGAGCTCATGGAGTCACACCTGACTTAAGCCAGTCAGCACATTCCACCCAGCACCTTGGTTTTCAGTGTGAGTTGAAAGTCAGAGGAATCCCTCAGATTCAGACTTAAAGATGGCTCTTCACAGCAGAGCTCTGTCTCGTTAGGCAGCTGTTGTTTAGTTGCTAAGTTGTATCCAACTATTTTGCCACCCCATGGTCTGTAGCCCACTAGGCTCCTCTATTCATGGGATTTCCCAGGCAAGAATACTGGAGTAGGTTGCCATTTCCTTTTCCAGGGGATCTTCCCAACTCAGGCACTGAACCTGTGTCTCCTGCATTAGCAGGCAGATTCTTTATCACTGAGCCACCAGAGAAGCACCTAGTTAGTCAGAGCTCAGTTTAAAAAGTTCTGCAAGCTCCTGCATTATCAAGGACTTCTAATATTGGGAAGAGGGTGGGATTTACGAACAGAGGCCTCTCTTGGAATATAGAAATGACTTATAAGTGCCAACAAGGCTCCTCAGCAACTGCTGAAAGATCATTTCCATCAAAGACAGAAATAGCAAATTCAGTTAGAAACTCTCCTCATTCTGAACATTTGCACCAGGACCCTCACTCCCTCTAATTCATGGTCCAGGGAAGTCCATTTACTGCCATGTTTCAGCCAACACAGTGCCTTGTTTGATTTCTATTTGCAAGTAATCTGCAGTTCCCAGCCCTTCAATCAATTATTTAATTCACCAATTAATTTATGAATTAATCCAGGCAATTTATCAGTTCATGGTGCCAGGTACTATGTAAAGATGTCAAAAGCTCTGCTGATCCTCCAATGACTATTTGGATATAGACAGTCTCACCAAGCATTTTTCTCAAGCGAATTACTTTAGTTCAGGAAACTTTTACTGAGTACCTAGGGTTTCCCTGATGGCTCAGATGGTAAAGAATATGCCTGCAATGCAGAAGACTTGGGTTCAATCCCTTGGTCTGGAAGATCCCCTGGAGAAGGGAATGGCTACCCACTCTAGTATTTTTGCCTGGAGAATTCCATGTACAGAGGAGCCTGGTAAGCTACAGTCCATGGTGTTGCAAAGAATCAGACATGACTGAGTGACTAACACTTTTTACTCCTGTATATCTAGCCCCATGAGGGGATCAGAAATGAGTCAGATATCCTCCTGATCGTGAGGGTCTCATACTGTCTAGCTGGGGACCCAGGCAGGTAAAAAGAAATACTGACCTCTGTGACCTTCCTGAAGCCAGTATTCTGGTGTCAGACCCAACAAAGCATCTTCCCTATCCAGGATGGCGCTGGCTTCAGCTCAGGCTGCATTTATTTAATTTTCAAGTGTACAAGGAATCTGAAAAAATGTTTGGGAAAAAGAAAAATCCCACTTGCTGTTAAGTGCTGAGGACCATCGCTGTTATTTCTTGCTAATGATAGGCAATTCTAGGCGTACTGTGTGTATTTTGAAAAACAAGCCTAAATAATAGAACGAGGCTCTTTTCAGTAAAGCTGCAGTGATCCTAATGAAAGAGAATCCTCCCGGTCAACCTGGGAAGCAGAAGATGCAGGACCTGGTAGGAGATAAGGCAGCACAAATAAAAATCCCACCTCCAAATAAAAATACTGTGAACAACAAGGGCTTTCTGGAGAAGCTGCCACGTGGTTAGTATCAATAAAATCAGGAACAGTGTGCTGCTTAAAAGTTCCTAGTGACTGTAGGTCACTAGAAGCTAGAAACTTCCATTTGTAAGTCCTGGGATGTAATGTACAGTCTGGTGACTATAGTTAATAATACTGTTCAGTATATTTGAAAATGGCTAAAAGAGTCGTTCTTAAATGTTCTCATCACAGAAAAAAATTCAAAACTATGTGCAGTGATAGGTGTAAATTAGACTTATTGTACTGCCCATTTGACAATGCATATATACATAAACTGAATTTTATGTTGTACATTGAAAATAATATAAAGTCATATGTCAATTATATCTCAAAAAATTTTTAAAAGAAGTTTCTAGTGGCTCTATTGGGGGGCCACTTTTCAAAAAGCTACCATCTATTGAAAGCCCACTCTGTGTTAGGTATTTCCTATGTCAATCACTTCAAAGGAAGAAAGGGTTAAATTAGATTAAAAATGGATTCTTTTCGAAGACCTTGTTAAAAGAATGAAAATATAAACAGCAGTCTAGGAAAATATCTTTGCGAAACATGTCTCACAATGGATATGCATTCAGAAAACGTAAAGAATCCTCAAAACTCAATTAAAAGAACATGAACCCCAAAATTTTAAAAATAAGAAAAAAACTAGAACACACACTTCACAAAAAAAGATAAATGGATGGCAACTGAGCTAAAAAAAAAAAAAGATGCATAATACCACTATGCATTAAGGAGGTACAAATCAAAATCCCAATAAGATACTACTGCAAATCTATTAGAATAGCTGACATTAAAAAGACAGAGCATACCAGGTGTTGGTAAGGATTTGAGGTGACTGGATCTCTCAGACACTGCTGGCAGGATGTAAAAGTAGCAGAAACACTAATGCTCAATAACTGTCTCATGAAGTAGATGTGCTGGTCTACTTCACAGCTTGGAAAAGTTAATTTAGAAATTGAGCTCAGAGGTGTGCAGTAAGGAAGTGTGTGGCTCTAACTGGACTGGCCCAGTGACACCCTTAGGGTAAGGGCCATAGGGATTTCTGTATTTAGATTTTTTTTTTAATTGTGAAACATTTCACATGTAAAACTATATATTACATAAACAGTTTAAAGAGTAATGATAAATAAACTCTCATGCATTTACCACCAAGCTTATAAAGCAGAATATTGTTACCATTTTATGGGAGGTCTCTTGTTCCTTTTTATCATCTGTACATGTATGTATTATTTACTTTTGCTTGTTTTCATAGAATGAAATGATGCTTCTACATTTTCCCTGTGACTTAGCTCTTTACCATTTTCTTTTAGCGATTCACCCAAATTGATTCATGTAGCTGTGGTTTATTCAATTTTGCTGCTGCTTGGTTTTCCAATGTATGAATATGTCACTATTTATTTATCCATCCTATTGCTGATGGGAATTTGGATCGTTTCTGGCTCTGCTAACCATGCTGCTATGAACAACCTTGTGTATATCTGTTGGCGCATATGTGTAAGAGCCTTTCTAGGGCAAATACCTCCAGTGGAATTGCCAAGTTCCAGTGCGTGGGCTCAGCTTGATAATTCCAAAGTGTTTACCAAAGGGACTGGACCAATTTTAATTCCTATTCAGTGGGTGAGATTTTTTCATTGTTCTCCTACCTCTCCATCTTGATATTGACCACTTTATAAAATTTTGCCATTCTGGTGAGTGAAAAATAGTATTTTCTTGTGATGTTAATTTGCGTTGACTGTACTAATAAGTTTAGGCATTTAAAAATATGTTCATGGACCATTTGTATTTCTTTTTCTATGAAATGTCTGTTCAATCCTTTTGCCTATTTTTCTTCTGGGTTGTCTATTTTCCATATTGATTTGTAGGACTGCCTTATATTTTCTAGATAGCAATTTTTTGTCAATTATATGTGGTGTAAATAAATGTTTAGTTTCAAGCTTTATTTTTTCTTTTCAGGAGTTTAATTTTGATGGACAGAAGTTCTTATTTTAAAACTTTTAAAATATTTTCAAACTTGGAGAAAGGTTATAAAATTAGTACAAAGAATTCCTTTCCCCCAGATTCTCCAGTGTTAACATCTTATGACATTTGCTTGTTCATTCCACTTACCTATTTTGTATTTTTCTTGCTTTTGTAAGTAGTATTTTTAAAAATTACTTATTCCAGCTCATTGTTGATGTTGACTTTTTAAAAAGTTGTTTTTGCATCTAGAAACCTTGCCACACTCTCACATTTTAAGATTTTCGTAGATTGGCATGCTTTTTAGGTAAATAAATTATCTGCAAACAATGACTGCTTTTGCTATATTTCCAGTCTTTATCATGCTGTATTTTTCAGACCAATACCTTCAGTCTCAAGCTATATAAATATGTTGATAATGACCATCTTTGTCCTGTTCCTCATCCTAAAGGGAATGTTTTCAGCATTTCAGCATTAGAAATTACATTTGTGGTAGTTTTTTCTTTTCTTTCTTTCTTTCTTTTTTTTTTTTTTTTTGAGGATGTCTATTATCAGGTTATAAAATTTCCCTTTCAGTCTTAGCTTGAGAAAAGTTTTGTTTAAAAAATCCTGAATAGATATTAATTTTTATTGAGTACTTTTAATTGCATCTACTGAAGTGAACTTAAGTTTTTTTTTTCTTTCACTTGTTAAATGGGTAGATATCTTTAATCAATTTTCTAACGCAGCATACCTGGGATAAACCCAACTTGGCCATATGCATCATCTTTATTTATCATGACAGGATTCAATTTGCCAGTATTTTGTTTGAGGCTTTGTTATTTTCCTTTTCCTTCTGTGTTTTTACGGTTTGGATATCTAGGTAATTGTTTTGTTTTCTGCTGCATAAACCATGCATTCTGATTATCTATTGGCATAGCAAACTATGCCAAATTTAATGGTGTAAAACAACACAATTACTTATGATCATCGCTCATGGCTCTGGGGGTAAACCCATCTCTAGTAGGTGGTTCTCAGCTGGGATCTCCCATGTGTTTGAAATCAGATGGTGGCTGGGACTGGAATCACCAAAACTTCCTTTCATATGCCTGCTGCTTGTGCTGAGAAGCCTCAAACTGGTCGAGGGGAAAACTGGTCTCTTGTAGTTGTTCAATTGCTAAGGCATGTCTGACTCTTTGTGACCCCATGAACTGTAGCATACAAGGCTTCCCTGTCCTTCACCATCTCCTGGAGTTTGCTCAAACTCATGTCCATTGAGTAGGTGATGCCATCCAACCATCTCAACCTCTGTTGTCCCCTTCTCCTCCTGCCTTCAATCTTTCCCAGCACCAGGGTCTTTTCCAATGGGTCGGCTCTTCACATCAGGTGGACAAAATATTGGAGCTTGAGCTTCAGCATCAGTCCTTCTAATGAATATTCGGGATTGATTTCCTTTAGGATTGACACGTTTGATCTTCTTGCTGTCCAGGGGACTCTCAAGAGGCTCTTAGGTATCATTTTTTATCTCTATATGATCCCTTCTTGTGATTTCTCCAACATAGCAGCTTTTGGGCAGTTGGAGGCTTCCAGAGAGTATGTTCCAAGAGAAACTGTTCAAAGCTGGCCAATACCTTCGGTTTTTTCCCTGAAAGTGAAAGTGTAGTCATTCAATTGTGTCCCACTCTTTGTGACCTCATGTACTGTAGCCCCCCCAGGCTCCTCTGTCCATGGGATTCTCCAGGCAAGAATACTAGAGTGGGTTGCCATTCCCTTCTCCAGGGGATCTTCTCAATTCAGGAATTGAACCCAGGTCTTTTGCATTGTAGGTGGATTCTTTACCTTCTGAGCTACCAGAGAAGCCCAACTATTTCTTACCTAGCCTTCGAAGTCATATAGAACTCTTCTGCCACACCCTTTGTACTGAAGTTAAAGCAAACTCCAAGTGAGGGAACACACTGCATTTTGTTGATGGGTAAAGTGTCAAAGAAATTATGACATGATTCAAAACTACCACAGCTAAACTAACCCTAGAAAATTATTTGAGCAGTGTTTCCTTTATTTTTTATCCTCCAGAGTATTTGTTTCAGATGACACCCCACTCCAGTACTCTTGCCTGGAAAATCCCATGGACAGAGGAGCCTGGTAGGCTGCAGTCCATGGGGTCGCTAAGAGTTGGACACGACTGAGCAACTTCACTTTCACTTTTCACATTCATGCATTGGAGAAGGAAATGGCAACCCACTCCAGTGTTTTTGCCTGGAGTATCCCAGGGACAGCAGAGCCTGGTGGGCTGCTGTCTATGGGGTTGCACAGAGTCGGACACCACTGAAGTGACTTAGTAGCAGAATTAATATATTCCTGGCATTTTTGTAATACTAACCTGTGAAAGTGCTGCACTTAATATGCCAGCAAATTTGGAAAACTCAGCAGTGGCCACAGGACTGGAAAAGGTCAGTTTTCATTCCAATCCCAAAGAAAGGCAATGCCAAAGAATACTCAAACTACCGCACAATTGCACTCATCTCACACGCTAGTAATGCTCAAAATTCTCCAAGCCAGGCTTCAGCAATAAGTGAACCATGAACTTCCACACGTTCAAGCTGGTTTTAGAAAAGGCAGAGGAACCAGAGATCAAATTGCCAACATCCGCTGGATCATGGAAAAAGCAAGAGAGTTTCAGAAAAACATCTATTTCTGCTTTATTGACTATGCCAAAGCCTTTGACTGTGTGGATCACAACAAACTGTGGAAAATTCTGAAAGAGATGGGAATACCAGACCACCTGACCTGCCTCCTGAGAAACCTGTATGCAGGTCAGAAGCAACAGTTAGAACTGGACATGAAACAACTGGTTGTTTCATAGGGAAAGGAGTACGTCAAGGCTGTATATTGTCACCCTGCTTATTTAACTTATACACAGAGTACATCATGAGAAATGCTGGGCTGGAAGAAGCCCAAGCTGGAATCAAGATTGCCGGGAGAAATATCAATAACCTCAGATATGCAGATGACACCATCCTTATGGCAGAAAGTGAAGAGGAACTCAAAAGCCTCTTGATGAAAGTGAAAGAGGAGAATGAAAAAGTTGGCTTAAAACTCAACATTCAGAAAATGAACATCATGGCATCTGGTCCCATCACTTCATGGGAAATAGATGGGGAAACAGGGGAAACAGTGTCAGACTTTATTTTGGGGGGCTCCAAAATCACTGCAGATGGTGATTGCAGCCATGAAATTAAAAGACACTTACTCCTTAGAAGGAAAGTTATGTCCAACCTAGACAGCATATTCAAAAGCGGAGACATTACTTTGCCAGCAAAGGTCAGTCTAGTCAAGGCTATGATTTTTCCAGTGGTCATGTATGGATGTGAGAGTTGGACTGTGAAGAAAGCTGAGCGCCAAAGAATTGATGCTTTTGAACTGTGGTGTTGGAGAAGACTCTTGAGAGTCCCTTGGACTGCAAGGAGATCCAACCAGTCCATTCTAAAGGAGATCAGTCCTGGGTGTTCTTTGGAAGGAATGATGCTAAAGCTGAAACTCCAGTACTTTGGCCACCTCATGCGAAGAGTTGACTCATTGGAAAAGACTCTGATGTTGGGAGGGATTGGGGGCAGGAGGAGAAGGGGACGACAGGGGATGAGATGGCTGGATGGCATCACTGACTCGATGGATGTTAGTTAGAGTGAACTCTGGGAGTTGGTGATGGACAGGGAGGCCTGGCGTGCTGCAATTCGCAAAGAGTCGGACACGACTGAGCGACTGAACTGAACTGAACTGAACCTGTAAGAGCACCAAGACTGCATTTTCTGGTAAGGATATTTTTGACTACACATTAATTTTCTAAAATACTTATAGGACTCTACTTTTTCATCGTTTTTTGAGTCAGTTTTAACAGCATTTTTCTAGGAATTTGCCCATTTCATCCAATTTTCAAATTTCATAGCTTAACATTGTATGGTAGGCAAAATGCTGCCGTGCCTCCTGGCTTCCCATTAAACATAGCCACACTCCAATCTTTGGAACCTGTGCATATGTTACTTTAAATGATAAAAAAAAGGTCTTTGCATATGTGACTAACTGTATAGACCTTGAGATGGGAAAATTATCTTGGGTATGCCAGTGGGCCCAACGAATAACACAAGTCCTTAAAACGGAGAGAATCTTTCTGAGCTATGGTTAGAGACAGGGAGATACTATGAAAGAACAGTCAGGGAGATATGACATAAGAAGGACTTGATCCCCCAGCCTGGCTTTGAAGATAGAGGAAGGAGGTCATGAGCAAGGAATGTGGATGGTCTCCAGTAGTGGGGAATGCCCTTCAACTGATGACCAGCAACTTGAATGAGCCAGGAAGCCAATCCTTTCCTAGAAGCTCCAGAAAGAAATGCAGTCCTGTAGACACCTTGATTTTAGCCCAGTGGGACCTCTATCTGCCTTCTGGCCTGCAAAACTATAAGATCATACATGTGTTGCCTATTATTTGCTTAATTTCTGTAAAACATATGGTTTTGTACCCCTTTAATTACTAATATTGTTTATTTGGGCTCTCTCCTTTCATTAATCTTGCTGGAGATTTGTCTATTTTATTAGGTTTTCTCAAAGCACCAACTTTTGCTTTGATTATTTCCATATCAAAGTTTGTTTTTTGTTTTTTTAAAGCTGAGATTGGTCCATGGGCTTTTTTTTGTTGTTAAGATTTATTTATTTTCTCACTTTATTCTTTATGGCTGCACTGGGTCTTCGTTGCCGTGTGTGGGCCTTCCCCAGTTGAGGTGAGGGCACGCTGGTCACTAGCTGAGGTGCCTGGGCTTCTCACTGCGGTGGTTTCTCTTGCTGTGGAACAGTCTCCGGGTGCGAGGGCTTCAGCAGCTGCAGCACACAGGCTTAGATTCCACAGGAAGTCCTGCGGAGGCATGTTGGATCTTCCCAGACAAGGAATCGAACCCGTGTCCCCTGCATTGGCAAGCAGATTCTTTACCACTGAGCTACCAGTGAAGCCCTCAATGTTTGCTCTAAATTTTCATTAATTTGTGGCTTTATCGTTATTATTTTCTCCCTTTTATTTTTTCCAGTTTATTTTCCTCACTGTTTAAGTTGGAAGTTTGACTTTTTTATTGTGAGATGTTCTTATCTAATATATACATTTAGGGCCATAATCGTCCCTGTAACTACAACTTTAACTGAACCCAACTAAATTTTTATACATAGTATTTTCATTATGCTACATTCTAATTACTGTTTAAAATCCATTGTTATTTCTCCTTAGATCCATAAATCATCTTTAGAAGTGTGGTTTTAATTCATAGACAAATGGGATTGTTCTAGTTATCTTTTTGTTGTTGATTTCTAACTTACTGACAACTACTCAACTTTGTCATTGTCACATAAAAGCAGCCCTAGATCATTCATAAATATGTGGGCAGAGCTTGGTTCCAAAAACTGTGAAAGCCTGGGTATGGCTTACAGGTGGCAGTTTGCTAACCCCTGCTCGAGGGACTCTCTCCCCTCATGGCCTTTCTCTCAGGGTCCCCAGGACCCCCCCTGCATGATGGCCAAGGGCTCCAGGAGAGCTAAAGAGAGAAAGCAAACTCTCTCAAGACTTAAGCCTGGAACCCAAAGGGCATCACTCGCCCTACAATCAATTTCTCTATTATTAACGTCTTGCTTAGTCTGGTGAATTTGTTACAATTGACGAATCAATATGAATACATTATGATAAACTAAAGCCCAGAGTTTCCATTTGGATTCACTCTTTGTATTATACACTTCTATGGGTTTTGACAAATGCTTAATACTGTAGCATGCAGAATAGTTTCACTGCCTGAAAAATCTCCTGTGTTCGTCATATTCATCCCCTCCTCTCATTGAGATCCTAGGAACCACTGATCTTTTTCCTGTCTCTATAGTTTTACCTTTACCAGAAGACTGTGTACAGTTGACCTTTGAACAACAAGGGTTTAAACTGAGTGGGTCCACTTAAACACAAATTTTTTGCAGTATTAAATACCACAAAACTACTACTTCCGATCCATGGATGCAGAACCATGGATGTGGAGGACTGACTATAGTTATTGTAAGTAGATTTTCCACTGTGAGGGGGTCAGCTCCCCTAACCCTTGCATTGTTCAAGGGTCAACTGTAGTTGGAATTATATAGGAAATAGCTCTTTCAAATTTATTTCTTTTACTTTGCAATCCTTCATGTCTTTTTGTGGTTTCGTAGTTCATTTATTTCTATGCTGAATAGTATTCCATTGTACGTCAATTTATATTCACCTATTGAAGGGCATCTTGTTTGCTTCCAACTTGGGGATAATTATGAGTTAATTTACTATAAACATTTGTGTGCAGGATTTTTTGTGTGGATTTAAGTTTTTAACTCATATAGGTAATATCAAGGAGCACGATTGCTAGATTACACGATAAAACTATGTTCAGTGTTAGCTTGTAGGGACCTGAGAAACTATCTTTCGAAGTAGCTATATTATTTGATAACCGTTCTCACTTTTGGGTCCCACCAGCAATGAGTGAGAGTTCCTGTTCCTCTACATTCTTTTCCGTATTTGGAGTTGTCAGGGTTTTGTTGTTGTTGTTGTTTGTGTTTAATTTTAGCTACTTTGAAAGATTTGGAGAAGGGAATGGCAACCTACTCCAGTATTCCTGCATAGAGAACCCCATGGTTCTATAAATTTGAAATTTGAAATAAATAAATAAAGAAAGAAATTTGAAAGAGCTACTTCCTATATAATTCCAACTACAGTTAACCCTTGAACACACAGCAGCCTGTGGGTCACGAAGAGTCAGACACAATTGATCAACTGACACACACACACGATAGGTGTTTAGCGGTATCTCTACCATCTTGGTCGACGTCTACCATTGTTGTTTTAAGTTGAAATTTGCTGATGGCACATAATGCTCAGCATCTTTTCATATGCTGATTTGTCATTTGTACATCTTCTTTGGTGAGGTGTTTGTTCAGATCTTTTGCACATTTTAAAATTGAGTTTTTTGTTGTCTTATTGTTGAGTTTGAAGAATTCATTTTATATTTTGGCTAGAAGACTTTTTTATCAGATACATACTTTTTTCAAATGTTTTCTCCCAGTCTACAGCTTGTCTTCTCACTCTCTTAGAGGATTATACATTTAAAAAATATAATAGTTAGATCTTGTCTTATATATTTCCATGTTTGTGACACCTGTCAATTATGCCAGGGCCATTTATTTGCCTTGGAGGAGACTGGCCTAGTCAATATAACTGCAAAGGGAAGAGTCAATTTGTAGTTGTGATCTTCAAAATTAAGTTTTTGAGTCTCCAACAAGGCCATAATCTTGAAGCCAGGCTTTACTGAAAAAGAAATGTTTTGTCTTAGCTGTATTTTTTAAATTGAGGTAACCTTGTTTTATAACATTACATAAACTTTATGTGTACAACATTATATTTCAACTTCTGTATACATTACACATGCTTACCACCAAAAGTTTACTTTCCACCCATCACCATAGTGACCACTAATTTGTACTCTGTATCTGTGTGTCTGTTTTTGCTTGGTTGGGTTTGTTCATTTATTTGTTATTATTTTCTATATTCCACATATGAGTGAAATCGTATGGTATTTAAGAAAGAGAATTTCTAAAGTCTGTAAGATCCCTTGACTATATCCAGAGTCACGTAAGTGTGACTGACAAGACATGACATCAACCATGAGTGAAAATCGGAATATCATGTGAAAGAGGATCCTGACACATAGGAAAGAAGAAAAAGACCTACACTTCTACTCCAGTGTAATTAAGGAAAGAGATGGATGGGAAGGGATGGTCCCCTTGCTCACTGTTTTTCCTAACCTCCATACTACCCCAGTCTGCATGATGCACCTCTCTTCTCCCTTCTATGAGATTCCACTCCTACCTCTCAGGTAACATGGCCTACTCTCTCCTCTATGTCCCCAGAATTGTGTACACACTCAAATTGTGGGGTCTGTAAATTCTATTGCAGTTAATCATAGGTGATCTGCTTCCTGAGACCGTGAGCTCCTTGGGGCCAGGAACTACAGATAATTTATCTCTATATCCACGTGCCTGGCACCATGCTTGGATCCTTATAGGCATCTTGCTGCCTGCAGAGAGTAGAGTAAATGCATGAATGTGTGCTGAGATATGCAGGGCAGGCAAGCAGTTGGAAGGTTTAACAAGGAAAGCAACATTTGAGCTGTGCTTGAAAGCTGATTTGGTGTAAGCCAGGAAGCAAAGTGGGAGGAAAAACACTAGGAACAGCATGGGCAAAGGCACAGAGATACGAAGCAGCACAGGGCACTGGAGGGCTCCAGTCAGTGTCTCCGCAGCCGCTATGAACTGAGTTGTGTCCTCCAGAAATTTCTATGAAGAAGTCCTAAACACCAATTGACAATATTTGTAGAGCGGCTTTTGGGAGGTGATTAGGATTAGATTAGATCATGTAGATCATGCCCTCATAATGGAAGCAATGCCTTTATGAATAGAGGAAGAGGCAGGAGAGTTCTATCTCTCTATGTACGTGTACCAATGAGAAGCCATGTGAGCACACAGCCAGAAGACAGCTGTCTACAAGCTAGAAAGCTGGCTGTCACCAGGAACCAAGTCTACTGGCACCTTGATCTTGGCTCTTTCAGCCTCTAGAACTGTGAGATATAAATGTGTGTGGTTTAAGTCACTGAGTCTATGGTATTTTGTTATAACAGCCCAAGCCAGCTGAGATAACTGCCTTAGCGGAGTACTTGTGTGTGGAGGAATGAATGAATGAAGACATGAATATACTTTACTTCCTCACTGTCAGGGCATTTCTCTTTATGGAACCAAATCCATGTTTTATAACCAAATTATATAACATATAACCAAATTTATAGCATAACCAAATTATGTTTTAAAATGTGGGTTTTATTAGTATTCAGATACGGGGAAACTAACAGATTGGGAGATGATAGCCATTGAAATAACATAGCCATTGCATTGCTTGTAGATCCCAATAGGAGAGGACACACCATGCCATGGGGGGAGCACATGGAGAAGCGCCAGGGTCAGGCAGAAGGATCGAAGGGAAAATGTGGGCAATAAGCCTTATAGTAGTTTCCACAGGAAGAATAGGCAAAGTAGTGTAAACAAGCTTAGGGTTGGCTAGTTGGATAATTTTGCAAGTTCTGGGGCTTGCAAAAAAAAAAAAAAATAGAGACTATCCATAGTGTCTGGCACCTGAGTCTTGGGTGATTAGGAGAATAACGGTCCTAACGTTATTAACATTATTAATAACAGTGTGGATCCGGCTGCTTGCCCTCAAAAGCCAATAAATAGGCCAGGTGGAAAGGAAAGTTTGCTTTATTTCAGATGCCAGCAACTGTGGGGGAGGATGGGAGATGGTGGCAGACTTTTGTCCAAAAGCTAACTCCTCCCACTGACAAACAGGGAGTGAGAGCTTTTCAGACAGAGTGCGTTAGGGGGCGGGGGGCTACATGCAGAAACAGCAGTCATCTCTAACAGTCATCTTCAGATTGGTCATCAGTGGTCTAACCAGCATCATCTTGGTTGTTTTCGGTACAGTTACTCTTCAGTTCTGGGGCCCATTTGTTCCCATTTCTTTGAGGCCAGTTCTCAGAATTGTGGGGACTCATGTCCTGGGTGCAGTCTGGTCATAATGTAGTTGACTTTTCCGCCTGGTGTTTTAGTATCTATAAGACAGCTCACAAGACAACGCTCAGAATATTATCTGTAGCCCTTGAGAAAGAACTGAAGGTCCTAGATTATGCTTAATGACTACATTATTATTACTTGGTCTCCTTTGACTGTTTTCCTTCATTTCCACATGTTCTCATTTCTCTGATTAAGCTTATTATTTGAGCAAAGTTTTCCACAGACAAAAGGCAGGCAGAGGACATAGTTTGGGGGGTGGGTAGCCAGGACCATAGCGTTGTGCTCTGTTTCAGTCCCTTGTGTGAGAGCTCAGTGGAGGTGCTTGGGGGCATGGGCTGTGCAGCATTGGTTTGCAATTGAAAACTGTACTTTCAGATGACTCATTCACTATCTCCAGAAATTGTCTAACCTTAGGAGGGACAGTCTTACCAGGGCCTTCAAGGTCCAAGATGTCAAAGCAACAAATACAGAAACTAGAAAACATGACTATGTTTTCTAGTTTCAGGGAAACCTGAAACTGGGTATTTGGAGATGGAGCTGTGAATACTGGGAACTTTTGTAACCTGCTTTTTCAAGATTTGTCAAGATCATGTCTTCCCGTGACATTACCCTTTTTCATGTCAATTTTGCCATATTTTCTTTCACTAATTGATTCATTCACACATTTAATAAACATTTACTGAGCAACCACTACACATGGACATCACCAGATGGTCAATACCAAAATCAGATTGATTACATTCTTTGCAGACAAAGAAGGCGAAGCTTTGTAGAGTCAGCAAAAACAAGACCAGGAGCTGACTGTGGCTCAGATCATGAACTCCTTATTGCAAAATTCAGATTTAAATTGAAGAAAGTAGGGAAAATCACTACACCATTCAGCTATGACCTAAATCAAACCCCTTACGATTATACAGTAAAAGTAACAAATAGATTCAAGGGATTAGCTCTGATAGACAGAGTGCCTGAAGAACTATGGATGGAGGTTTGTTACATTGTACAGGAGGCCACGATCAAGACCATCCCCAAGAAAAAGAAATGCAAAAAGGCAAAATGGTTGTCTGAGGAGGCCTTACAAATAGCTGTGAAAAGAAGAGATGTGAAAAGCAAAGGAGAAAAGGAAAGATATACCCATTTGAATGCAGAGTTCCAAAGAATAACAAGGAAAGATAAGAAGGCCTTCCTCAGTGATCAGTGCAAAGAAATAGAGGAAAACAATAGAATGGAAAAGACAGAGATCTCTTCAAGAAAATTAGAGATACCAAAGGAACATTTCATGCAAAGATGGGCACAACAAAGGACAGAAGCAGGATGGACCTAACAGCAGCAGAAGAGATTAAGAAGAGGTGGCAAGAATACATAGAAGAACTATACAAAAAAGATCTTCATGACCCAGATAACCACAATGGTGTGATCACTCATCTAGAGCCAGACATCCTGGAATGTGAAGTCAAGTGGGCCTTAGGAAGCATCACTGTGAACAAAGCTAGAGGAGGTGATGGAATTCCAGTGGAGCTATTTCAAACCCTAAAAGATGATGCTGTGAAAGTGCTGCACTCAATATGTCAGCAAATTTGGAAAACTCAACAGTGACCACAGGACTGGAAAAGGTCAGTTTTCATTCCAATCCCAAAGAAAGGCAATGCCAAAGAATGCTCAAACTACTGCACAATTGCACTCATCTCACATGCTAGCAAAGTAATGCTCAAAATTCTCCAAGTCAGGCTTCAACAGTACGTGAACAGTGAACTTCCAGATGTTCAAGCTGGATTTAGAAAAGGCAGAGGAACCGGAGATCAAATTGCCAATATCTGTTGAATCATTGAAAAAGCAAGAGAGTTCCAGAAAAACATCTACTTTTGCTTTATTGACTATACCAAAGCCTTTGACTGTGTGGATCACCACAAACTGTGGAAAATTCTTCAAGAGATTGGAATACCAGAACACCTTACCTGCCTCCTAAGAAATCTGTATGCAGATCAGGAAGCAACAGTTAGAACTGGACATGGAACAAAAGACTGGTTCCAAATAGGGAAAGGAGTACATCAAGGCTGTATATTGTCACCCTGCTTATTTGACATATACAGAGTACATCATGAGAAATGCAGGGCTGGATGAAGCACAAACTGGAATCAAGATTGCCCGGAGAAATATCAATAACTTCAGATATGCAGATGACACCACCCTTTGGCAGAAAGTGAAGAAGAACTAAAGAGCCTCTTGATGAAAGAGAAAAAAGAGAATGAAAAATTTGACTTAAAGGTCAACATTCAGAAAACTAAGATCATGGCATCTGGTCCCATCACTTCATGGGAAATAGATGGGGAAACAGTGGAAACAGTGAGAGACTTTGTTTTCTTGGGCTCCAAAATGACTGCAGATAGGACTGCAGCCATGAAGTTAAAAGATGCTTGCTCCTTGAAAGAAAAGCTATGACCAACCTAGACAGTATATTAAAAAGCAGAGACATTACCTTGCCAACAAAGGTCCGTTTAATCAAAGCTATGGTTTTTCCATAAGTCATGTATGGATGTGAGATTTGGAGTATAAAGCTGAGCGCCGAAGAATCGATGCTTTTGAACTGTGGTGTTGGAGAAGACTCTTGAGAGTCCCTTGGACTGCAAGGAGACCCAACCAATCAATCCTAAAGGAAATCAGTCCTGAATATTCATTGGAAGGACTGATGTTGAAGCTGAAACTCCAATCCTTTGGCCACCTGATTCAAAGAACTGACACATTGGAAAAGACCCTGATGCTGAGAAAGATTGAAGGTGTGAGGAGAAGAGGGTGACAGAGGATGAGATGGTTGGATGGCATCACTACCTCGACTTGATGGACATGAGTTTGGGCAAGCTCCAGGAGTTGGTGATGGACAGGGAAGCCTGGCGTGCTGTAGTCCATGGTTTTGCAAAGAGTTGGACACGACTGAGCAACTGAAGTGAACTGAACTGAGCACCCTGAACTGAACTGAATTGAACTGGACAGTACAAGCCAGGCACCGTGTCAGACAGGTCCTGGTAGCTTGGTCGGAGAGACAGCCTAGGGATCAAGTAAAATTCCTGCCTGTGTGGTTAGTACTCTGCTGCTGCTGCTGCTAAGTCGCTTCAGTCGTGTCCGACTCTGTGCGACCCCATAGACGGCAGCCCACTAGGCTCCTCTGTCCCTGGGATTCTCCAGGCAAGAACACTGCAGTGGGTTGCCATTTCCTACTCTAATGAAGTCCTAAGTGCAAATATCTTCAGAGGCTCCTTGCCTTCCCCCAGACTCCTTACAGGTATGAAGGTCCCTTGCTACCAAGCTTAGGGATATCTACAGAGGCAGTTTCATTTCTCATAATGGAAGATTTGCTTTTAATCAAAGAGAGGGCCTTTCCTCAATCTGAAAGCGTTGTATTTTTTTGCAACTCTCAAGGGCAGCTTGCAGACAGGTGCTTTAATAACAGCGCCCTCAGGGACAAGGCTGTGACTTTAAATAGTGTGAAAACCCCAATCACTGGACTCACAGGGGCAATCTGAGTATTGATCATGAATTTTCTAATGGCCTTGCAAAGTATGACAAAATTTTAGGAGATTTTTAATTAACTTTGGCTGTTCAAAGCAGCTCTATGCCTGAGAGAGCGAACACATTAGAATTTTCCAAAGGGCTTTCTTTCCTGAAACAGAAAACATAAATGGTAGTGGGGAAAAAAATATCAAAGTTACTGAGTATGGAAATCACCACTTTGGGGTTTATGAAAACCACATCCTGCTAACTCCCTGCTATGTGAGGGAGCTTTCAGAGGTAATGAGGCAGGCTTCCGAGTGTCAAGTGTCTGCCTTGCTTTATACTTATCTGAACTCTCATCCCAGCGCTCCTGCTGGTAGGGTACATGCTCATCCCTGCAGAGAGGGTGTCTGACATCACCTTCCAGTCCCCCGCGGAAAACCTTGCACACAGCAGGCACTTAATGCACTCTGGTGGGACTGAACACGAGAGAAAAGACTTCCCAGGAAGGCAGAGGGATACAAAGTACTTTCTCTGTTATCTGCTCCTCTGCTCTGAACTGGAGGCAGAGCAGCCTGTCTGAGGCTACACCTCAGGCTTTTTCCCTCTGCATGGGGCAAAAAACCAGCTTATACTGAGTCCTCACCATGTGCCTGTCTCTGTAGTAGACAATTTACAGAACCATTTCATCAGTCCTCCCAATAATTTCTTACAACTGGAATCATCACCCCATTTTACAGGTGGAGAAATGAGGCACTGGCGAATAAGCCTCTCCTGAGCATTTTATTTGAAAGTTCATCTGATCACTCCACCAGCCTGAAGAAATCATCTTTATCAAGGTATTGAACAGTCATGTGGGGGCACTGCATTCAGAAAAGTTTTGGTTTTATCAAATTGGCTAACAAGGGAGAGACCTTCCAGTCCATCAACCCAGGGACCCATTTATCAGACTAACTAATTCCTTAGAGAATGTAGAACAAGTCCTAAGGGTTGTATAAGTGGGGAAGACCCAACAGTCATTCTCCCCCCACTTCCTTCTCCACTAAAAGAGTCCCCCCACCCCCCACCCCCAGCCCCGTTCATAGTTGAGGAAAACATTCCAACAACTCACCTTCCCAGCATCCCTTGCATCTAGGGGTGGCCATGTGACCAGCTCTGGTCAATGAGATTAAAGTGAGATCTCCTAATGAGCTTCTGATATGAGCCCTGATAAAGAGAGTGAGCCTCAAGGAAAGCTCTTTCTTCTTTCAGTTCCTTTGTGCTATGGACAATATCATATGATGATGGGATATCATATCTTGACTATTTTTTTTATTATGAGCAACTACACACACACACACACACACACACACGTTCTAAGGATGACAACATGAGTGGATTAATTCTTTATGACATCACAGGAGATAGGATCACTTGTCTCCAGAGTTCCTTTTTTGGTGAGATGATGAAATGTCCTTATTACTTAAGGCATTGTTTGTCCAGTAATCTGAGTTGAGTCTTCCATTAAGTATCCTCTGAAAGCATCCTGATTTTGGAAATCACAGAGAATGAAATACAAGCAATGCCAAGTCCTGAGTAATTACATTGTTGGGGTGAGGGGCTGCGGGTGGGTAAAGGGCTGCAAGGCCATGGTCAAGATCAGACAGTTCAGGGCACTGAAGCAGAGGGTGATGAGTGTGTCAAATTTTAAAAATCTGGTTTATGTAAGGACTGATGTTATTTAAAAAGAATATTGCAATAGGGAAGGCAGATGACTGTAACAAGGAGATAGTAAGTCCCAATGTCATGGAGAAAGGAACTTGATTTATAGGAAGGAGCAAATAAGGCTAGAAAGCAACCAGTATGAGGGAATGGGACAAGGGCATCATGTAAGGAGACAGTTGATAAAGGTCAGCCAACTCTCTGGTCCTTAAAGAAAAATGTTCCTGAGCATTCCAACACTCAAGGATGGGCCAAAATTCAGGGACTTGGGAGAAGAAGAGAAGTTTTGACTAAGTTTGTCTAAGTTAAGACAAGTTTGTGGGCATTTTATCTAGATTGGTCGGGGGGAAAAACAGCTCAGCTAATCATGTCTGAGACAAAGAATGGAAATGTGGAGGGTCTGTGTCTGACCTTGTCACGGGTTAACAAGACGGTCATGGGTGAATCTTACGTAAGTCATACTGGGAAGGATGGTTTTTTGCAGTGAGCCATTTCCTGGAACACAGAAGGGGTCAGGAGACAGACAAATTCTTAACTGTCAGTGATTTCGGACAAATTCTTAACTGTCAGTGATTTCCAAGAGCACAGGGCTTAATAAATTTCAATGTTGTCGAAGAAGAAACCCAAAAGCAGACCTCAGGGCAGAGTTAAAGGGTCACTTATCCACCCCAAACTATCATTCTCTTCCCATGTGCCAGGCACTGTGTTAGCAGACACGAGGGACACAGAGATGATTCAGACAGGTTCCCCTGAAGGAATATAGCAAGGGAGGGAGGCATGAACATAAACACCTGCAGAAGGTATCCTGGCATCTGCCGTCTGCCCTCACATACCTTCTATGCTCTCATTCTCTTTCCTTTGGGGAGCACCTGAGTCTTGCCAACTGCCTGCCCTGCAGTAGACCCATATGTTCTGGGCACATTGGCAAAACCCAAGAGAATCAAAAGCAGAAAAGGGAGAGGTTTTCCAAAACACGAGCCTTGGGTCTCAAAAGTATTTAAAAGGATTAAGCGATTCAATATCAACCTCCCAAAGAAGCCCTCTCATTGATGCTGAATCTTGATTTTGCTCTCTTCCTCTGAAGGGCGTCTGAGAACTTTTACCTGAGTTCTTATATTTCAGCCTAGATGAGGGCAGATATAAAGAGTCTCATCATTCAAGTAGGAAATTGGATGCCCTGAGAGATACATGCTTACATGCTAAGTCGCTCAGTTGTG
Organism: Bos javanicus; assembly: GCF_032452875.1. Lineage (NCBI taxonomy): Eukaryota > Metazoa > Chordata > Mammalia > Artiodactyla > Bovidae > Bos > Bos javanicus. Next base: position 62,914,042 of record NC_083882.1, read on the forward strand.
TCTGACAATTTGTGACCCCATGGACAGTAGTCCACCAGGCCTCCTTGTCCATGGGATTCTCCAGGCAAGAATACTGGAGTGGGTTGCCATGCCCTCCTCCAAGGGATCTTCCTAACCCTGGGATCTAACCAGCCTCTCTTAAGTCTCCTGCATTGGCAGGTAGTTCTTTAGCACTTGGCGCCATCTGGGAAGCTCCCTGAGAGGTGCAGTCACTCTAATTAGGTAACCCTGCAGATCATTGTCGAGACTCAGGAAAATTGTGTGGCTTCTCATTCTGGTTTCTGTTTTACCAGACCTTTCAGTAATGCCTAAGTTACGGCTTTTCTTTTTTCTTTTTTTTTTTCTTTAAAGGTTTTATTTTTTTAGAGCAGCTTTAGTTTCAAAACAAAGTACAGTTTTATCTGTAGCCATACAAGCATAGCCTCCCCCATTATGAACCATCCCCACCAGATGGATACATTTGTTGCAACTGATGAATCTACATTGACACATCGTAATCACCCCAAGTTCATAGTTTTTTCGGGTTCACTGTCTTGAACTTGGCTTTTCTGAAGGCAGCCAGAGGCAGGAGTTGGTGTAGAGGTGGGCAGAAAACACAGTGCCAAATGCTGCTCCCCAGAAGAGGGATGGGCAATGATATAAGAATTATATTTTAACTTAGTCCACAAAACTGAAATTAAAGCACTGAGTCCCCTGCATGATCATCATCACCATGGGACATTATGATTTACAGTCTCAAGCAAGGAAACCTGAAGGTGGTACCACATATCAGAAAGCATGCACCTCCATGTGTCCATAAGAAGATCTGAATATCTCATTCAATAATTTTTAAGAAGTTATCATCAGGAACTTCCTAAATCATGCAGACTTATTAGGGCAATACAGATATTTGACTTTGAAGAGGACGCAGGCTGATTGTAATTCCTTTTACACCAGACTTCGCCACAGGTCTTGCGGCTGCCTTTACATTCTGCATTTTCCTTCTTTCCTCCTTCTCATCCTCATCCCTTCCTCTAGCTCCAGCATCTCAGACATCAGAGTGGAGACGGCTAACACTCACTCTCCTCTTTTTACTTCAGGAGGCCTCTCAAATTTTTGCTGAGGATATAACTGCTCAGCTAAAAACTGTTTCCCAGCTTCCTTTTGTAGTCAGTGTGGCCACATGATTTTTTTCCTTGCCAACAGTATGTGAGTAAAAGTGATGGCAACTTCTGGGAGTGTGATAAGAAAAGAAGCATGAAACATCTTTCCTCCACTTCCCTTTTCTTCTTTTCTCTGGAACATGGATATGATGGCAGGAGTTGGAGCAGCCACTCTGGGCTGAGATGGAAGCCTTATACTGAACTATGTTTTGAGCAGAAGAACAAAGTAAAGAACCTGGATCTCTGAGATTACTGAGCTGCCATAAAGACTTAGACTCTCTACCTGAACTTGAAGAGAAAAATAAACCTCAGTTTTAATTTGCTATATTTGGGGAGGGGGGAGTCCTCTTTATTATAGAGCCTAGAATTTTTCCTAACTTGTTATGAAAGATAAAGCTAGCTGTAGGCAATACTCAGGATGGAGAATTAATGAGCAACAGACTGGAGATCAACAAAGAAATTCATACATTGTTGACATTTTCTGGTCAAGAATCTTTAGGAGCTGAAAAATCAGAGAAGAACATGTCTTATTGGTAGCATTTGTTAGCCAAAAGAAATGTGGCATGGAGAGGTTTTGATAGAATGGAAGGAGCTGGAGGAGAGATAAACCCGACTCTGTCTTTTTAGCTCTGTGTGTGCTCAGTTGCTCAGTCCTGTTTGAGTCTTTGTGACCCATGGATTGTAGCCCGCCAGCCTCCTCTGTCCATGGAATTTTCCAGGCAAGAATACTGGATTGGGTTGCCCATTGCAGAGGATCTTCTTGACCTAGGGATCAAACCCACATCTCCTGAGTCTCCTGCATTGGCAGGCAGATTCTTTACCACTGAGCCACCTGGGAAGCTCTTAGCTCTGTGGCCTTGGATAATTCTTAACTCTTTTATCAATTTCCTTCTTGATTAAATAAATATGATAAAGCTTGTCTGGCTATTTTGAGAAACAAATAAACCATATGTTTAAAGAGAAGCATAGGATGAAAGAGTCAGAAGGTCTAGATGAATCCCATCTGCTATTAATGTGCCTGGTTGCCTTGGGCAAGTCACTGCCCTTCTCTGGGCCTGTTGCTTCATCTGTAAAATGTAGAAGTCTAGACTAGATGATCTCTGAGGTCTTTCCCTGCTCAGTCTATGGTTTAAAAAAAAAAATCAGGCTACCATGTCATGGAGAGAGAGCCTACACTTTGCCAGAGTCGACTTGGCTATGCCAGTTCCTGAGAGTTGATTGCTGTGGGTCACTTCTCACTTCTGTGGTCAGTGCGGTTCTTGTGGCAGCTTGGACTAGGCCACAGTGAGAGTGTGTACACCACAGAAATTGCCAAAGGCTGTAATTTTTGCCAATTTTGGGATCCTCCCACCCTCTGCAGACTGTTGGTTGTGAAACATTTCCCAGCACACTACTTAATACAAGGAAAGAAAAACGAAGACTTGGTCTTAGTGCTCAAAGTAGCAAATATAACTAGTAAAGCTTAAGATGAGAATGTACAAGTCTGTGTTTCTAATGTACAGAGGATGGAGGGAGAAGAATTAGAAGTTACCTGACTCCTGGCTCCCAGGTTCCATGGTCCAGCTCCAGGTTGCAGTAAATGGGTCCCTGGTGATATGAAGGAGTTAATACCTTTCCCTCAGTGACCAACTTACGTGGCCTCAGTGTGCTGTTGTTACCTCAGATGCACCATTTTGTAGTTTAATTAAAACCGGCGAACCGGAGGCTCGGGATAATGGGCTAGTGGTGCCTGTAGCCCCACCCTGGGTGAAAGTTGAACCCCCTAGGATCAGGAATAAAGGGCTTCCAAGACACGGAGTGATCAGTAGCAGCTGTTAAATTATTCCAGTTAATCCAAACGGAGCAGTAACCTGAGGTCCTGACTCATCTAGCCAAGTGGGACCCATGGCCTGGAAAACATTTGGAGATTCTGGAACAATGAATTATCCACTTGGTTATTCTCACCATTTAGAGTGTCGTCTCAAAAGTGTTCTGAAGAAAGCAGTTCCTTGGTATGCTGGTAGTACCCTCTTCCATACCCCAAAAGGAGTTCATTGTCAAATGTCTTTAAGAAATATTGGATATAACATAGTAAACAGGCTCCTTATGGCAGCACTTCTTAGAGATTTTAATAGGCTAATGCTTCTCAAACTGTCTGTGGTGATGCATCTGATACAAAAATTTCCATTCAACACATGGTACAATTGTCCCCGTGTGCAATTTACCACACCAGTCTGCCAATACCCAACCCGAAGGACCCCATTCAGTGAGATGAGTTCATGGATCATGTATATTCTCCATTTTACACGGATGAGTCCGTGGTCATGTAATGTCCCACTGTCGTAAAAGTCTTTCCTTGCTCACCCCCAGTTTTTGTACTTATCACATCGTGGTCCAGTAACATTCTGTGGCACAGTGCATGGGCCTCACTTGGAGCAGCATTGTGCGGAGGACCCGCCTGTCTTCCTCTGAACGCTCCCTCTCTAGGAGTCCCAGGTTTGAACTGGTCATCGAGGGGTATATCCAGCCATCTGAGTAGGTGCAGCTCTGTTAAGAGCTGGACCTCTGTCCCCATGCCAGTGGGGCATTCGCTGACCTGCTCCAGCTCAGCAAGAGTTGAATTTCTGGAACAAAACGGAACTTTGAAGTAAAAAGCCAAGTCTTCTGGGAAATTGCACCATTTCTAAAGGGGGTCACGTGAAAACCAGACAAACCCCCAACACAGGACAACAAAGTACACTTGGGCCTTCCTTTCAGTCCTCCACAGGCTCCTAAAAACAGAAAAGGTTCAACAGCCTTCATGATGGACTTCCATGAAGGGCAGGAAGTCCTTCCAAGGCAGCCAAGGCTGTTCCACTGTCTCTGAGGAACAACAGGTCCACTCTTGCCCAAGGCCACTGACCCACAGACAAAGGGTCGCAAGTCTCAGTTAGATGCGGGCAGGCTCCACCCCAGACAGAGGCAGCAGCACCCAAATCCATCTCCAGGTTCCAGCATTTTTTCTCCACAGCTTGACAGGTGGGCACCAGCACGAGGCAACCGCCCCTTCTACGTCCCTTCCTGTGCCTTCTTTCTCCTGTGCGGATGCCCGTCATGCGTCCGCATTGGAAGTCAAGTGTAAATAGAAGGCTCCGACTACAGGTCAGGCTGCTGTCCAGGTTCTCCCACCCCTGAAGTGTTCACCGTCTCTGCCGACTCTCTATTGTGTGCTTGTCAGAGCCGGCTGCCTCCAATCTCTTGTGGACAGATTCCCTCCTCAGTGAACACTATCAGTGACCCGAGAAATCCCTGGAACCAGCCTGTCTCCTTCCAAGAAGAGACAGTTTCAGCTGAGCGTTTTACCTCACCCTTTCACCAGTCAGTTCTTCAGCGTGAGGGACTACTTACTCATGCGGTGGGCCCCGGGGCCAGGTAGGCGGAAGGATGCTGTCAGGGGAACGATGCCAGGATCACCCCAGGGACACGTCTCTTGGAACATTCCTGCCTGGCCTCCGTACTGGTCCAGGGTGAATGAGACCCCCGGAAGGCTGAGTCTTAGGTAGAACTGGGTTTGGGGGTCTCCTTCACGGCAAGTGGAGGTTTCCAGCCAGCAGGTGAGGAGGAGAGAGGCCGGTCATTTGTGTAGAAATGCCGTGGGAGTCTGGGTGGAGGCCTCTGAGGCAGGCTGTGTGGAGACAGAGGGCCTAGGGGAATCTCACAGTTATCTAGAGCAGGGTAGCAAGAAGGAGGCTGGGAAGGATAAGGAGGATTAGGAAGGACACTTGGAGGAGACGGTGTTTCAACAAGCCAGGGAAGAATCGACAGTGTTGTGTTCCTAAGAGATGGGTCATAGACTGAGCAAAGGAGATGGTTGGTGATTAAAGTGACTTCCAAGCAAGGCGGCTACATATGCCGTGTGAGCTGCACACCCCAGGGGGAGCCACCCTCACCCTCCTCTGTGGGCACAGTGGCCCTGGAATTGCATCGCGCACCACCTGTGTGACTACTGGGAACAGGAACCCCATCCAGGAGAATCTTGTCAGCAGAGCAGTGAAAGCTGGTGCCCCTCCAAAACTACTGAGGTGGGGGCAGGGCTGGAGCTGATGATGGTGGCCCCTGAAAGCAGTCTGGACACGAGAAAAAGAATCAGGAATGACGGCTGGGGGGACTTCCCTGGTGGTCCCGTGGTAAAGATGTCACCTTCAAAAACAGGGGGTGCACTTTTGATCCCTGGTCAGAGAGCTAAGATCCTACATGTCTTGCGGCCAAAAAAACCAAAATATAAAGCAAAGCAGTGTTCTAACAAATTCAATAAGGACTTTAAAAATGGTCCATTAAAGAAAAAAAAATCTAAAAAAAAAAATGGCGACTGGAAAGCATGTCAGCTTGAGGGGAGTCAACATATTTTCCACTTGAATTATCTGGGGCTTGGAAATTTGAGCATATTTTAGGCAAAGGGAAAAAGCCACTAAAGTGAGAGAGAAAACAAATGAGAGTGCGTGGAGAGAGGGAGAGGGCAGATCTATTGGGAAACAAATGCTTATTGCCAGCCTTCTGAGATGTAGCTGTTTTCCCAGGTCCTCTCAAGGACCTAACACACTTGACATCAGTGATTCAACAGAGGGCACTGGATGGGTGATGGGAGGGGTGCAGTTAGTTTTGGGGTCAGGTAGGCTTCTCTCTGCGGAGAAAGCAATGGCAACCCACTCCAGGACTCTTGCCTGGAAAATCCCATGGACGGAGGAGCCTGGTAGGCTGCAGTCCATGAGGTCGCTAAGAGTTGGACATGACTGAGTGACTTCACTTTCACTTTTCACTTTCATGCATTGGAGAAGGAAATGGCAACCCACTCCAGTGTTCTTGCCTGGAGAATCCCAGGGACGGGGGAGCCTGGTAGGCTGCCGTCTCTGTGGTCGCACAGAGTCGGACACGACTGAAGCGACTTAGCAGCAGCAGGCTTCTCTGAGCTGAGCCCTGAATGATGAGAAGAAGCCCACCCAGTGAGGACCAGGGAGATGAGTGTATCTGGTGGAGAGAACCACCAGAACAGATGATCCCAAAGGGCAATGAGCTTAAGATGTTTGGGAGGTGGGGGAGGCCAGTGTGGCTGAACACAGAGATGGGAAGGGATGAGGGGTGAAGCTGGAGTTGCAGGTGGGGCAGGTCACAGAGGGCATCTGGGGCTCTGGGAAGAAGTTTCCATGAGAAAGTGTGAGTGACACGTAGGTATCATTCACCTCTGCTCCAGCCTGAGATATTGTTGAGGGTCTTATTGATCTCTTTAGCCTTGTCTAGAGTTAAAAAAAACAACTGTGGCTTGAATGAAAATCTCCTTCAAGCTTAGCCACCAGAAACATGCCTTACCTGAGTCAAGAGGAGTTTAAATTCATGGCTTCTAAGGAAAGTCTCTGAGTCAGGTGCAAGTGCTAGGCATGCCTCAGGCTCTTACAAATACCGTGTGGGGGGACATTAATCCATTCAGTACTCCTGAGTCACCTCACCTACAGACATCTGCTGCAAAAAACTTTCTACATAGATGTAGTTCATTTTGACGCCCTCCTGCCTTTCTCTCTGGAGCCTTGCATTTCCTTATCATGTTCTTTTCTCTCCCCACTGCTCTTGTGCAACGTCTTGCTACTCAAGCTTCTTCCTGGGTCATTTAAAAAATTAAACCCTTTATTTTCCAGTCTTTCCTTCATCTCTACAAAATTACCTAACTTGTTTCATGCAGATATTAGCAAGGAGGCAATTTGATTGAAAAAAAAATCATACTTAGGTGTTAGTGACTGATATAATACTCAGGCGAGTATTTGATATTGTTCAAAAGAAGGATATGCACCTAAATCAGAGCATTTGTTAATGAGCATTCAGGATGTGTGGTTGCCAAGGGCTGAATTTTAGAAAGACAAGAGGAGGACTGAAGAATGGGGAGCTTTCCCGATCCCCTAGCACCTGTTATGTGGATACCTGCTAATGCCAAAGTCTGGCTTGGTTTCTAGATCTAAAAGGGACAGGAAAGACAATTGCCAACTCTAACAAGTAAAGATGAAAGTAGCTTTGTGGTCTGAGGATATGGAGCCCAGTTTGATTCTCTTGGTCCTGATGCACTTACCATTATGTCAGTCCTCTTCCAAAACTGGCTTCTCTAATGGGAGTACGCATAACACCATAAAAGGATAAACAGATGTGGATACCTTCTATGGGTATGTTTTCTCATTTACTCTTCACCACAACCCCAACAAGTAGAAGCTATTATTGCCCCCCATTTTCCAGGTAAAACTGAGAGTTAGCATGTTTAAGGACTTTCCCAGGGTCACACAGATAGAACCTTAAAGAGCTGGAATTGAAACCCAGGTATATCTGAATCTGAAGCTCAAATTCCCCTACTATGCCTCGGGGTTAAAACTTAATCCTATGGCAGTAGAAATGGTCCTTACCGAAGCATTCTGAAAACTAAACACAGCTTCTCCGCTTAGAGGGTCTGTGGTTTATTTCCTCTTTCTGGGCCTCAGTTTCCTCATCTTGAAAACAGAGAGAGAGAGACTCAATTGTTTGACAGCCCCTCCTTTCTCTGAGTGATACTTTTTAGGTTGACCTGTGTTTATACTTAGAAATGTCTCTTAATAGCAGGCTGGTAGCTCAGATGGTAAAGAATCTGCCCATAATGCAGGAGACCTCTGTTCAATCCCTGGGTTAGGAAAATCCCCTGAAGAAGGAAATGGCAACCCATTCCAGAATTCTTGCCTGAAGAATTCCATGGACAGAGGAGCCGGGCAGGCTACAGTCCATTGGATCACAGAGTTGGGCATGACCGAGCGACTATCACTTATTCACTGCTCTGAGCACCACCCTACTGGCTGATCCTTCTTTGGATCCTTGGCTCATTCAATCTGCAAATGTCAGCAGTGGCCCAGGCCTTCTAGTGCCCAGCTCCTTGGAAAGACAGTGGCAAGAGATGGGCCACTTTGGACCAGCATCAGGCAAGACCAAGGAGGCCTGGAGAGATATGACACCCTGGGGTTTGTTCAGCTAAACCTGGGATTGCCCAGAGGATGGACACATCCTTGTGAAAGGGCCTGAGCCTGTGGCTCAGTGAGCACCAGAGTCTTCTTCTCGACCTTCTCGAAGCCACGTCCAAGGTGGTTGAGAGTGTTGGTGTGTTTTTCCCCTTTCCCTTTGAAAGCCGGGAGGTCAGCTTGAGTGTAACTCTGACAGATGCAATCTGCTCCTTGTTTGGAAACACCCTTTTCAAATCCAACCTGAGACGAGGGGGATTAAGAGAACCGCTTTGGCTCGTTTTCAGGACTGTCATCTGATGAACATCTCCAAGCTCGTTTGAAGGAAATGACAGAAGAGAGCGAGATTTCAAATCAGGGAAATTAGTGTCAGGCCCTGCTCAAACCAGACTCCCCACCTCCAGCGTGAGGCCCGCAGAAAACAAAAGCTCCCGAGTAGGAAAGTGACACAGCGCCACCTCCCGGCAGCTGCCTGGCCGTCGAGGCCTCTGGCGGAAGGCATGTCTCCCTGGCTTTCAGGGCCTGCCCAAAAGCCTGGGGAGGGAAGACCTGCCACTCAGCTCTCAGGAGATGGGTTTGTGAGAGCTACATGAGCTCTTAGTTCACGATGTGCGTCTGCGTGTATTCATGCGTTACACACATACACTGCCAATGTGAACCCTGAGTAGGATTTACTTGTCATATGGGGGGCACCTCTCTCCTTCGCAATTTTCAGGCAGTTTTTTAAGGCAGGGATCATAGTATTAATAGCTAAGATATGGAGAAAAGAGTCAGATAGCCTGGGTTTGAACCTCAGTTTTGTCACTTAAAAGCTGTGCAATCTTGGGCAAGTTACTTAACCTTTCTGTGCCTCTGTTTCCTTTCCTATAAAATAAGGGTAATAAGAGTATCAAGGGGCTTTCCTGGTGGCTCAAACAGTAAAGAATCTGCCTGCAATGTAGGAGATCTGGGTTTGATCCTTGGGGTCGGGAAGATCCCCTGGAGAAAGGAATGGCATCCCACTCCAGTATTCTTGCCTGGAGAATTCCATGGACAGAAGAGCCTGGTGGGCTACAGTCCATGGGGTCACAAAGAGTCTGACATGACTGAGAGTCTAAGCACGTATGCGTATTAAACACAGAGGATCACTGCAAGAATTCAAGAGTGGGCTTCCTGGTATCAATCGCAGAGGGCCACTGCAAGAATTAAAGAGTAGATACATGTGAAGTACTTAGTACAGTGCTGGGTCCATGGTGCACACTCAAGACATAGCTATTGTTATTATTCAATTAAGCACAGTTCATACGCATTTCTTCCTTCTTTCCTCCCACCCATTAGACCATTTCTAAATTCATGATGGTTGATATGTCTCATGTAGATGCTGTCAGTTCGAGGAAGATAATGCTGAATGCACAGGTTTGTTGAAATAATTGACCCTACCCAAATACACACCCTAAACTTTGTATCAACTCCTTGGCAGAATATGAGAAAGAGTCATCCTTAGGAACCTCACCTGTCTTGCTTTCTAAAGCAGCATGGCAAGGCACCTGGGCCGCTGATGCTTCAGAATCAACTTGGGAAACCAGAAGGGACTGCGGAGGATATGCATTCTGTTTTGGATATTGGACTGAGATTCACCTCATGGGGGAATTGTGAGTCCTGGATTTTCTCACATTTGTCAGCAGATAGCTCCTAAGATGCTTCAAGTGGATCAGGAGAGGCCTCTGTTTCAAGCTTTCCTGCTCCAATTAAACCAGAAGGGTCTCTCAGAAGCTCTGTGTTGGGGTCAGCCTTGTGCTGCTCATGAATCCTGACGGAAAGTCCTTCCAACCTAGAGAAAAGATGGTGAGGCGACAGGCTGCCAAAGTCAGAGGCAGGCCTTTCTGAAAGTCAACCATAAATCAAAGCCTCCAAGGTGACCACGTGTCACAGACACCAGCTCCGGAGTCTCCGGGGGGCACTGGGCTTGATGACAGGAGACCACTTCTTTCCCAGCCCTTCTGCTGCCAGGGAAGACTGGCCTAGGGGCTGTCCATTGCCACTGAGGAAGTTGTCCTGCTGTTTAATGAGCTTTAACTCTCCCTGTAAAAGAGGGCCTGGCCCAAACATCTGCCTCATCAAAGGGGTCAGAGTCTTGGAAACACAAAAGCTTTCTCAGCACCTCCATTCTCTGTCCTTTATCACTCCCAGAATCCATCCTGTTAATGAGCTGGAACGGCCATGACTTTGCCACCAAGCCTGCATCTGGGGAGCACAGCCAGGTTTCAGGGTGAGAAAGGAAGGAGAGAGAGGGAAAGTCCTGGAGCGCCCCCACCCCCACTCCCAGGCTTTGCACTTGGCTTCCTTGCACAGGCAAGGTTCTGCCATGACTCATCGGCTTTAGAATGTTTTGTTAGCCAATCCCTGATTCGCTTTAAACCTCTGAGGTCTCAAGACAATAGCCCCAAGGGAACTGGAAGGAGAATTACCATGTTTCAGGCCTAAAAATTAATCTGCTTGGGACCGAAAGAGCAAATTCCAAAAGAAGGACCTCCACACTGGTGCACCATCACCTGGAAGCCACGGGGATTGTTTGCAGAAGACCCTGAAGCATTAATGTTTTAACTCTAAAGGATTAAATACATAATTTGGGACTCCATCTGGCCGTGCAGTCAGACACAGCGCTGGTCATATTCTACCATTTATTAGCTGTTTGATTTTTAACTAAAATTATTTCATATCTTTGGTGATTTTTTTTTAACTTGGCTAAATGGGGCTGTGTTCCTTTGGGAAGCTCAAAGAGAGAAGCATTTCTTGCCCTTTCACCCTTTCAAAGGCTTCCCCATTCCTTGATTTCACCTTTAGAGTCAGCAATGGTTAGAGGAGTCTTTTGAACCATGCCATCTCTTTGGTTCTGCCTCTTCTCCCTCCCTCTTCCCATTTAAGTTCCCTTGTGATTATAAGGGGCCACCCTAATAATCCAGGATATTGTCCCTGGTTTGCCTTAAAAAATCTAGTGATTAGCAATCTTAATTCCATTTGCAACTTTAATGTCACCTTGTCATGTAACATGACATATTCCCAGGTTCTGGGAATTGGGATGGTGGATATCGTGGGGCAGAGGGTGCGATTTGTTTTATTTTGCTTACCACATGGGATAACCTTGAATTTGCTCAAAATTAAAGTTCACTCACACGTATTGTTGCTTTAATCATTATCAATAACAAATACCGTGGATAACTGCTGTTGTTTAGTCTCTAAGTCATGTCCGACTCATTTGCAAACCTATGGACTTCCTGCCAGGCTCCTCTGTCCATGGGATTTCCCAGGCAAGAATACTGGAGTGGGTTGCCATTTTCTACTCCAGGGAATCTTCCCAATCCAGGGATTGAACCAGCGTCTTCTGCATTGGCAGGCAGATTCCTTACCACTGAGCCACTAGGGAAGCCTGTGGATAACTTTACAGCCAGTATTTTCCAGTTCTCAAATGCTGGTGGATGGCATAGGTTTCTTCAGCCTACATTAAATGTGAAAAGATAAAAATGTAATTTTTTCATAAAACTGAATTCATTCCATTTACGGTACTGTTCTTTTAGGATTAAAATGGTGGCAGCAGATGATAGTTGACTTTAAATTTTTAAAAATGTATTTGGCAGATATAAAAATTGGTAAGTCAAGACCCCAGAGCTTTTGAAGAAGGCTGGAATTTCTCTGGTCTGTCCCCATCAAAGGATGAGAGCTTACTATCCTTTAGGAGTTCTGCCTCAGCCCACAGCACCTGGCGCTACAAACTTTCCATTTCTAAATGGGGCTCCGGCTCCTCTTTGCTCCTTTGTCCACACTTCCTAGGATTTGTGGAGGTCCGCTCTAGCAAGCCCAAGGCCGAAGGACTAGGTCTGAAACGCTCCTGTGACACAGGACAAGTTGCAAACTTTCTGTGGCACCAGTTTCCCCATCCACAGAGTTAGAATGACAAAAAACCCACCCTGCCTTTCTCACAGTATCACAAGGAGAACCATATGAGGAAAGCACAGGAAACTGTAAAGTTCTGGACACGTAGAAACAGTTGCTTTTATAACTGAAACTTGGACTCTCAGGTTCTGGATCTTTCTGTAGTGTTTTCTGAGGAGTGGGTGAGATAATGGGGTAGGGCCCCTGGGGTACAATTAAGCACTTAGGGAATAGCCATCGAAAGTGATCATTTTTCTCTCTCAAAAAAACCCCCTAGTTTTATTTTTTGGCAGGTCGTGGCGGGGGAGGGGGGGAAGGCTTCCATGGTGGCTCAGAAGGTATGGAATCTGCCTGCGATGTGGGAGACCTGGGTTTGATCCCTGGGTCGGGAAGATCCACTGGAGGAGGGAATGGCTACCCACTCCAGTGTTCTTCCCTGGAGAATTATAAGGACAGAGGAGCCTGGTTGGGCTATAGTTCATGGGGGTCTCAAAAAGTCAGACACAATTGAGCAACTAATACTTAACTTCATTAACATTTTTAAATTGTGACAAAATACACCTAAATGTACCATCTTTATCATTTTTAAAGTGTGCAGTTCAGTAGTATTAAGCGCAGTCACAGTGTTGCACAACAGGTCTCCAGAACTTGCAAAACTGAAACCCTGGGGACTTCCCTGGTGGTCCAATCCAGGGGATGTGGGTTTGATCCCTGGTCCAGGAGCTGATTCCATATGCCACGGAGCAGCTAAGCCCACGCACCACAAGTGGAGAGTCTGGGCGCCACAACAAAAGATCCCACATGATACAACTAAGATACAGATGCAGTAAATAAATATTTAAAAAGACTGAAACTCTGTGCCCATCAGATAACGACTCTCCATTCCCCACACCATCTCCCCGCCCCCAGACTCTGACAGTCACCATTCTACTTTTCATCACTGAATTCGACTGCTTTAGAGAACTCATGCAAGTGAAATCAAGCAATACATGTTTCTGTGACTGACTCTTCATTTAGCACACCATCCCCAAGGTTCATCCACGTTGTCGTATGTGTTGGAATTCCCCTCCTTTTAAAGACTGAATGATATTCCACCATCTATACCACATTTTGTTTATTTATTTACCTGTCTATGCACACTTGAATCGTTTCTGCCTTTTGGCTATCGTGAGTAGCACTGCTATAAAGTTGGATGTACAAGTATTTTTTTTCCTGATATCAGTTCTTTTGGGTATACATTAAATCCCTGGATCATACAGTAATCCTATTTTTCATTTTTGGAGGAATATCTATACGGTTTTCCATAGTGGCTACACCATTTTGCATTCCCATTAACAGTGTACCAGGGTCCCCATTTCTCCATATCCTCTCCAATACTTGCCATTTTTTGTTTGTATTTTTGTTTTAATGGTTGCTGTCTTAATGGGTATGAGGTGGACCCAAGTTCATTTTTTTAATCACAAAAGTAATATCTACATATTCTTTTTCAGATTATTTTTCCTTTTAGATTATTACAAAATATTGAATATAGTTCCTTGTGCTATATAGTAGTCCTAACCTGCATGTATTTTTAAATTCCATTATATTACACATATCCTATAACCAGCTTTTTTCATTCAGTAGTGGGCATCTTTCCATGACAAGATACATACAGATCTATTTTAATGGCTGCCTGCTATTCTGGAGGTCTTTCTATTAAAGAAATACTTCTTGACCTTGATTGCTCAAAATTTTGAAGCGTGCACTTCCCTTTGAAGAGCCATGTAGCATGAGAAAGAATACACTAAATCTGGGATTGGAAGACTGGTTCTTGACTCAGCTTCTTGTATGTTCCTGAGGGACTAACTTCCTTTCTCTGTGTTAGAAATGAAACATGACTCTGTAGTATTAATGCACAGCAGTATTATTTTTATGAAACCAAAACAGTCTTGTGTAAGATAAGGACATCAAACAAGATGGCTGAGCAGGGGCACGGTTGTCATGGCTGGTGGCACCTTCCATGGGAGAGTTGCTTCTGTCTTCCTCCTGTAATGGAGCTGTCTAAAGAATATAGCAGCTCAGACGGTAAAGAATTTTACCATCTGCAGTGCAGGAGACCCTGGTTTGATTCCTGGATTGGGAAGATCCCCTGGAGAGGGAATGGCAACCCACCCCAGTATTCTTGCCTGGAGAATTCCATGGACAAAGAAGCCTGGCGAGCTACGATCCATGGCATTGCAAAGATTTGGACATGACCGAGCAACTAAGCTGGAGAAGGCAACAGCAACCCACTCCAGTATTCTTGACTAGCAAATCCCATCTATGGAGGAGCCTGATAGGCTGCAATCCATGTGGTCGCTAAGAGTTGGACACGACTGAGTGACTTCACTTTCACTTTTCATTTTCATGCATTGGAGAAGGAAATGGCAACCTACTCCAGGGTTCTTGCCTGGAGAATCCCAGGGACGGGGGAGCCTGGTGGGCTTCCGTCTATGGGGTCGCACAGAGTTGGACACGACTGAAGCGACTTAGCAGCAGCAGCAGCATTTACCATGCCAGACACAGCTCTAGGAATTTATACATATTAATCTTTTTAACCTCTAGAACAGCTCTGTGAGACTTTCTCAATGGCTCAGTGGGTAAAGAATCTGCCTGCAGTGCAGGAAACACAGGAGATGTGGGTTCAATCCCTGGATTGGGCAGATATCCTGGAGAAGGAAATGATAACACACTCCAGTATTCTTGCCTGAAAAATTCCATGGACAGAGGAGCCTGGCAGACTACAGTCCAAAGGATTGCAAAGAGTTAGACATGACTGAGCGACTAAGCACACACATGAGGTAGATATTATTAGAATTCCCACTTTACAGATAAGGAAACTGAGACAGAGAAGTTAAGTTCATTGCCTAACTTTATAGAGCAAGTAAGGAATAAAGGCAGGGTTTGAACCCAGTACTTTGGCTCAAGTCTGCTCATAACCTCTAGGATCTTCACCCTCGTGAAACTCATATCCTAGTGATAATAATGACACTTGTTTATTGAGCGTCTTCTACTTGTTTAACCCTTAAAGCGAAGCACTTTACACTCAACTTTGCATTCAGTTTGCACAACAATCCATGAGAGAAGGGAGTAAAGCCCATTTTACAGATGAGAAAATTAAGTCTCCAAGAAGCACCTAGCTAGCTTATAAGTGACAGCAATGGAGCCTGGACCCAGGCCTGTTTAATGCCTAGGTCTGGGCCATGTAGCCTTACACTATTCTGTTGTCTAATCCATCCTCTGGACACAGTTGAGCTTAAGACAAGACCTAGAAGTCTGCATCCTGGCAGCCATGGCTACCTGGTTATCCCAGCCAGACTCTGTGCATGCTCAGTCAATGAGTTGTGTCTGACTTTTTGTAGCCCCCATGGACTGTAGCCCACCAGGCTCCTCTATCCATGCGATTGTCCAGGCAAGAATACTGGAGTGGGTTGCCATTTCCTACCCCAGGAGATCTTCCTGATCCAGAGACTGAACCCACATGTCCTGCGTCTCCTACGTTGGCAGGCAGATTCTTTACCACTGAGCCACCTGGGAAGCCTAGCTAGACCTCAGTCAATTTTATTTTGCGGCCTGGGTCCTCTCTCTTACTGACTCTGGGTAGCAGCCCAGTAACCTGCTGGCACCTTGGCCATCCTGGGGTCGGTAGGAGGTAGAGAGCATAGCCCCATTTCTCAGCATCCTCCACCTTCTCTAGGATGAACAGCTGGCTGCAGCAGCCTCACGTGGACATGGAACAGAGGCTACTGCCATGCTGTGCTTCAGAGACCCTTTCAAGGCTTCCTCATAGGCTAACTGATGGTGGACATCCCCCTGTTGCTGCCCATGTTTTACCTAGTAACCACCCCTCCCAGAGTGATTGCACCTTACCCCTTACATAAATGGTCTCCTCAGATCTGAGAGCAGGTTCCGATGGAGAGAATGGGGTGAAGGTTCTGCAGGTTTGGAGTACATAGTCACAGGGAGAAATGGAGAGCTGGAAGCCCCATGCAAGGGTTCAAGTTCTTCGTCCATTGAGGTTTCAATAAATGTTTGGATACACAAAATGGATGGATAAATTATCTAAAGGACAAATTGACAAGTGAATGAATAAAAATGAATGAAGAAATGAAAAACCGGACAGCAGAATGAATTCATTGGGCAGTGAAGCCCTGTCCAAACCTTTGCTTCAGCCTCAGTCTGGGTCCTGGGGGCCTGTCCGGGTCTAAGCAGGCTAGTCACCCCAGCAGGCTAGTCACCTCTATTCTCACCCAACATGGGCGAAGGATAGAGATTTAAGAGCAAGATGAAACCGCAGCATCCAGAGCTATCCTATCTGAGATGCCAAAAGGGGAAGCCTGGATGGCATCTCATGGGCATTCTCACCTCTGGAATCCTTCTGGCAAAAATGCCACTCACTTGCCCCCTTTGCCTCCAGGACTGGATTAAAGGGAAGCTCGGTGCTCCCTCCTGTCGGTACCCAGTGGGAGGAGAGCGGCTCCAGCGCCGAGTGAAGCGAGGGTGCTAACCCACTCCCTTCCCCCTCTGGGAAGCCACACAGAACTCCAAGTTAATTAAAGCCTCCACTCTGAGAAGAAGGGAATGTTCCATTTGGTAAATTTAGAAACAGCTGGTTAGTTTTACCCATTACTTTTGTGCTAACATCAGTGGAGCTCATTCAACTCTGTCTTTTTATGAAGCTGTCCTTCCAATGCTACCTGATAGCTACTAATTGCTGCAACTACAATTCTGAATTGCAAATTTTCTGCACTGATAAAAACTTTGATTGCCTGTCAGCTACACATAAGGAAAAGATCAGCAGTGCTAAATGAGGGGTTCCACGCTTGGATAATAATGCCTAATGAATTATTCAGGAAAGGATGCTTGAATGAAGCAAACAATTTGAAGGGTTACTAGCAGCCGTAACAGTTCAACAGGCAAAAGAACAAAAGTATCATCCTGAACATTACACTAATGATTAAAAAATGCGTATTAATTCTAGATTTGGAGAAAAAAGAAATGCCAATCTGATTTTAAAGGTTAATCATTATTTTCTCAGTAGTGCTCTGATCTCTGGTGGGAGGGGGAGGGGAGAAAGGGGAGATCCCTTTACCAATATTTTGGGATGTATAATATTATGACATAATAGAGTCATATAATTTCACACACATCATTTAAAAATTGTAAATTTCAAATTTCATTGGAAAAGATAACACAGAAAACTAACAGCGTGGCAGTGGAATGCTCGCTCAACGGAACTTTTCTCCGCACTCACAGCACTAGTACCAAGGAGCCCCCCTCCGTGAAGCGAGGGGCCCTGCAGAAATAGCAAAATGAAATAAGATATATGTGATTAAACATATGCAAATACATATCATAATTAGTGACTCTTTCTGGCGGAATTTGAATGTGTTTTACATATCTTGCAAGGGCGCTAGCGATGCAAACGAAAAATTCTTTCAAAGGCTTCTGCCTTTTGGGTCTGAAACCCAAGAAAACAAACCAATAAATCAGGTTTCAGCTTCTGTCCAATACTGACACATTTGCTGCTTTCATAAAAAATATATTTCTACCACCCCAAGTGCTAATTTGTTTTGACAGATGCTGTGGAGTTGCCAAATATGAGAGGGGGGGTGGGGGGGAAACCTGGAAACTGTAACGCAAAATAGTATAATTAAAGATGTTTAAAAAAAGGACTGGAACTACTGTGATAGTATGATGTATTTGAATATTTAAAAATAGCTCTTCGGGGCTGCACTTAAAAATCTCAAGGCACTCAAGATCACTCAGAGAACATCTTAGAAAGCCACACTGCAGCCCTGGTGGAATTTTAAGAGTAGTTTTAAATTATGGAATATGCAGCCAACCACTTAGCCTCTATGAGATTTTTTTTTCTAGCTCAGAAGCCTGTGGCATTAGTCACAAATTAGTAATTTTATTATAAAGATGTTCAATGTCAGGATAGCATTCTTTGAGTTTCTAGTCATAATGCTGCACGGTGGCTTGGAAGTCTGACTTCAGGAGAGGAACTGACCATCTGCCAAGGCCTGCGCACTCACAGATGACTAATGTTTCCCCCTGAGGACTGAAGCTCCCGGTGTTTCTGTTGCTGTCTTTTTGATGTCACAAAGCGAAGTTGATAAACACATTCAAGTCACAATTAAAAAACATTTTCACTGACCAGTTGCCACCGACGATATCATCAGACAGCTTCGTTGCTGCTGTAACAATGCGTTTAATGGTGTTGATGTGCAGGCGAGAAGGTGCTTCCCTTTATCTGGTCCTTACCTCGCTCAGTGATTCTTTAATGACATTTCCAGGCACTAGGAGTCCTGCAAGGAAATGCCATTTGGCATAAATCAGACAGAAGGCTGTGATTTTCAGGCTAAGGCCACAGGCTGGAGGACCCATTGAAGCTGAAACTAACTGAACAAGGTACCATGTTGGGGGTGCCCAGGAAAGCCAATCAATGAGCTATTAATCAATGTTTTTCACCCATGTGTTGTCAACAAGTCCAACCTGGAAAGAAAAGAAGAATGCCTTACTCTTTCTGGTCGTGACAAAATCAGATTATCCAGCTGAAACTCCTATAAGCTTTATACAAAGGTCATGGACACTTAGTTTACAATGAGAGTAATCTAACTGGACTTCAGATCTTTGTTCTGAATGGTGGGGGATGAGAGGGATTAATGGAGCCACCACCAATATTTACTAATCTCCATGCTGAATACTATTCAAGTACTATACCACTGGATCTATACAATAGCCTTCAAAGTAATAGATAGCAACATTTCCTGTATTTTTAAGTGAAAATATTGATGCTCAGAGGCGGTAAGTTAGTACTAGGATTTGAACTCAAGTCTGTCTGAAGTCTAGGCGCTTAGTCACTCAGCAAATCACATTTAGGCTCATAGAGGAGGCTTTCAGAGCCGGGATAGGACTCAGAGATCATCCAGTCCCTCATTTTGGCAGCTCTCTCCCAAAACTGAGACTCAGAGATGTAGAGAAAGGAGCTGAGTCCCCTTGTTAGCTGGCGACAGGGCTGGGACTCATTCTGTCCTTCCACCGCATCACAGCATCCTGCTTAAAGTGGAGCAGACGGGCTCTGGACCCTGCTTGGTCTTGCCCACATGCAGTCTCAGGACTTCTTAGGCTTTGTCCAGCCCTGCCTGGGAGTTTGCACTTCTTTCCTGGGGCACAGCATCCCCAGGACTCTCAGAGCCTTGGAACACAGCATGTCTTGTATCAGACTCCCACTCTTCCAAGCCACAGTGTTCTAGAACACCCATCTGCGGTGAACTGGAAGTGTCCTGTGGAGAACAATGGACCATGACTCATGGGTGCCATACCTCACTGATGACTCTCTGAGGGTGGAGGCGCCATGGTCTTTCTTTTCAAAGCTAAATGAGAGTAAATGTGCTAATTAGCAAGAGGAGGATTTGGGGTTTGATATGATCCCCTGGAGGAAGCTTAGTCTCCAGTGAAGAGGTCAGCAGTCATAGAGTATAAGCAGAGTGCTGGATTGGAGTCTGGAGTCCTGGTCCCAACCACCAAGTGACTGACCATATGGAAGCCACATAGCTTCTCTGAGCTCCAGTTTTCCCCTCTGTAAAATGAAGATCTGATTCACCAATCCCTCCTCTATACTTTGTCTAAGATAATTCAGGTCTGGAAGCTTGGGAAGAACAAGATCTTTCAGGGCCCTCCCAGCAGAAGATTCTGTTTGCATCTGTGATATTTGGGGGTGTAGTCTTCCTCTTAATTGGAAATTCCACATGGAAAAGCAAAAAGTGACTTTTCTCCAGAGCCTATGAAATACCTTCAGCATTAAGAGCTTTCAGACCATTCTTTAGTTATTTCTTGTATCCACTGGGATGACTGAGCCTAGGGCTGCTGGTTTTAGAGCTCTGAGCTGAAAAATGAGGATCTCAGAAGCAATTTTGAACAGTGTTGTGAGATTTCTGAGGAAAACTAAGCCAAGCAAATACCAGATCTCTTTAAAAATCAATTTAAAACATGCTTCATTCTAGGCAGATTTTGTTCTTAACATGCAGCTGGAGGTAGTGGTGGAGGTATGGTGGGAGGCGGGTGGAGGGAGCTGGGGAAATGGGCAAAAAGAGGCCAAAAGAACCAGAAGAGGGATTTCCCTGGTGGTCCAATAATTAAGACTTCAGCTTCCAATACAGGGGTGTAGGTTCAATCCCTGTTTGGGGAGCTAAGATCTCACATGCCTCTAGGCCAAAAAGAGCAACGCATAAGACAGTAAGACACTGTAACAAATTTAACAAGGATTTTAAAAATTACAAATAAAGACATCAAAAAAAAATATCTTTTTAAAGAAAGTTTAAACAAGAAAGAATCAAGGGAGAAACAAGAGGCTGAAGGAAACTAAGCCTAAGGCAAGAGGGGTCCTTACTTTCTCCTCATTTGTCCTCTTAATCAATATATGATTACACCAAACTGCCATTGGTAGTGGATGATATATGTTATATCTCCACTACACGTCCAGCATATGCTAAACACTTTACATGCATAAGTGATTTAATCCTCACAGCAATCTACTGAGTTAGGAAATAATATTAACCTTCCTCCTATAACTGAAGGGACAGAATTTTGAAGGTGCTGACAAACACCTTCCGTACCTAAGCATGTGGAGGTCTCAAGCTCACACTCTTAACTGCCACACTAATAACTGAAACCAAAGAAAAATCCAATGAAAAAAAATTTTTAGTGTAAAATTTTCAAATTTTTATTTTCAGAGGAGCAGAGGTAGAATATTTTTTCCAAAGAACTACTGATGTTAGGGAAATAATCAAAAATAAAAATCTCCCCTCTATAAAAAAAAAAATTCATAGAATTCGTGGCAGAGGAAGAATTTTCACCAGGAAATCTGCTTCTGGAATCCCATTTATAACCACTAGGCTTTCCTGCCTTCAGTACAGTGATACCCACATGGCCTGATTAGTTTTTCTGATGTAGGATCCTCTCGATCCCACCTCCCCTCAACAAGTAGTCTCTTAACTGTATTCAAGGCTTGACCATAAACCAGGCTTGTGAGAAGTGATGGGTATTTTTCCCTTTTAATGACATACAGAATTTGTGTCATAAAGAGCTGGGTCTTCAGCCAGGTCAGTTTATACTTGGGTAAACTGGACCCACCAATGCAACTGAGTGGCTAGATTTCTATAGTTCTTTGCTCCATGGAATGGTATGTTTCATCTCTCTCCGGGAAAGAAGAGGACCTGAGAAGAATGACATTTTCAAAGCTCATGAATCCAGGAGCACAGTTTGGCTCCATAGCCCTAACCGCCCAATACCACCTTGCTCTCTCTAGTCTCCAGACGTGCGTCCTGTGAGGCCAGGAGGCATCCGCCAGCTGGGCAGCTGTCTGTTGAAATGCTAAATTGACTGCGACCCAGCCAGTCCATTTCAGTGTGTAGAGGGATTTGAACCTAAGCGGGGAGACTGAATTAACCCCATGCCCTCTCGGCCTCTCAGCCCTCTAGCAAACCATGAATCAAATGGAATTCCCCTCATGCTAAGAGGCTGTGGGGCTGTCATTCCATTATGCTTCGCTCAGGATAAGAGGTCTCTGGAGACAATCTAATGAGTCAGGGCTCCCGGGACAGGAGGAGCCACGTTCCACTGAGTGTCCTCAGCCACGTGGCCACCAAGGAAGCAACACAAGCACTGGCAGGTTTCTGGGCAAATAACAAGATTTTGTATTTGTTTGTGTAATGAAGGATTATGTCTAAGCTCACTGGTGAATAGCAGGAACAGTGTCAACACCCAGGCAGTCACTTTCCTAAGAAGATAAGTGAGTCCTTCGGCTGTCTGGTGCACAGGGAGAATTTTCCGAGCGCAAATGTTGCCTGATTACCGCAAGCCACAGGAAAAGAAACGGTGGAGGCGCTCAGAAACAGGGATAGCCATGGCGAGAGAACTATGGAGAACTTACTTGACCCCTTCTGACTGTGGCTTCGCAGGATGAAGGGGGGAAATGAAAACACAGAAACTGCTTCCTTGCAAGGAAAGAACTTGTAGACAAAGGGTTATCCTTCAAACTTCATTGCTGGTCTGGAGAGAAACTCCATTACTCTTACTCTTTCTTCAGGGTGCCAGTCCCTGAGCAGGGAAGGCTAGTTAGAAACTAGCAAGTTTCAGTTTCTGAAGGGGAGTAAAGACCAGAGTGGGGATGCCCTGGGCATTTTCCCTTCTCCCATTCTGCCACTGCCTCTCAGTGCTGGTGGTGGTTTAGTCGTCAAGTCATGTCCAACTTATTGCGACCCCATGGACTGTAGCCCGCCAGGCTCCTCTGTCCATGGGATTTCCCAGCAAGAATACTGGAGTGGGTTGCAATGTCCTTCTCCGGGGAATTTTCCTGACCCAAGATTTCTTTACCAACTGAGTCACCAGGGAAGCCCACCCTCTCAGTGATGATATTCAATTTATTCAACAAATGTTGAGTGCCTACTTTGTTCTTTGTTAAACACTAAGGATAAAATGATAAAAACAAAAAAAGATGAACGTCTAGAAAGTGGTAGAACTGAGAGCTCTTGGGAAACTTACACATCTTTGTGAAGCCTCAAATTTCCTCATTTGTACAATGCAGGTAATAGTATATATTTAAATAAAAGTAAAACATCTGTTTCTGGAAATCACTCTTTATGTTTTGGTGTTGTTGAAGATACCCAACATTAAAATGTGAATTATTTTTAGAACATCAATTAATTCCTAATGAATGGAAGTGTCCAGAAATCTGAATGGCAGCTGTTACAAGGGTTTTCAGATTAGGATTCATTTTAGGATTTAGTTTAAGTTTTAGGATTTAGGATTTTAGCTATGAGGGATTTTGGATCAAAACTGCAAACACCAGCTTCCCGAGATTTCATTCCTGAATCTTACAAATTTCCATTGGTTTCTTCTGGTGCTGGCAACATTTGTTTTCAAGACAAAATGCCTAGGTTTCAGATTAAGTGCTGTTATTATGAACTGAAAAGATGCAATCCTTTTCAAGCAATTGCTGCTGCAGAGGTAGAACTGATCATTGATTACCTTAGGCTGAACAAAGACCCCCATAAACTTAATCCCTTGCAGAAGAGGCAGTAAGAGACCTTCATGCACAAAAAGTCTATTTTCAAACCTGCTGGAATTAGAGCTAAGGAAACAGGAACGTTCAAGTCCTGCCATATCAGTTGCCTCTCCTCTTATCAGCTAAGGGAGCTCTCTTTAAGAAGATAACAGTTAAATGGAAATGAAAATGGTAAAATCCCAATGTAATGCTTAAAATGAAGTTTAAAACTCAAGTCACATAAAATGTGAGGACGCGTCACTGTGAGGTTAAGGAAATGACTGGGATGAGTTTGCTACATCAATGGAGTAAACCCAACCATGCTATATCCAAATTTGCCTTATTCACTCTTCATGCCATCACAATATTTAGTAGTAGGTAAGCCCTCGTATGAGCATTCTCCGATATGAGTTATGTTGAAACAAGTGTCTTATGCCTTAAGACCCCAGTAGGGTCTTTCCCCCTCAAATTCAGATTTTGAAAGAATGCATTCAAGACCTTAACCTGTGTCTTGGTGCAGAGAAAGCACTTGGCAAATTAGCCATTAATATTATTGCCGTCACCCATAAAAGTTGGATAGAACCGCATGTCCTCAGTAGACTGGCAGAGTCTAAACTGAAATGGCTTTAATGTACAAGTCTACAAGTTCATTTTGTGGATTATAATTTGGAGCAGAGTTTTGAGAGATCAGGTCCAAGTTTTTGTCTCTCTCAAATGCCTGTGTGCCCTCAGTTGGACTCTCTGCCTGAGGCTCAAGAGCCCTTTAGCTTGTTCCCCTAGAAAAGCCCTTGCACCGTGGGCCTGAGGATGACACTGTGGGAAGAACCGAAGGCTCTCCTCACGGATGCAGCTGTTCTGGAGAACTAGGACTGCACTCTCCTTCTTATCTTGAAATTTCAGCACCACAGCCCTTGGGGGGGGGGGGGGGGGGCAACAGGCAAACGAGGCAGGCCCGTGACATCCACCCAGGGTGCCTCACTCTCCTGCCACACCCCTTTTTGATGCCACACCTGGGCAATACAAATTCATTTCAAGACTCTGCATTATACCCAAATTTCCACAAGCATGATTTGCCATCCTTATGCTGATCACAGAAAATGACAGCTTTAGGTTGAACCATATGGAATTGCCATTTCTACAGGTCTACAGTGGTAGACAGAGAAGGCAATGGCACCCACTCCAGTACTTTTGCCTGGAAAATCCCATGGACGGAGGAGCCTGGTGGGCTGCCGTTCATGGGGTTGCTAGAGTCGGACACGACTGAGCGACTTCACTTTCACTTTTCACTTTCATGCATTGGAGAAGGAAATGGCAACCCACTCCAGTGTTCTTGCCTGGAGAATCCCAGGGACGGGGGAGCCTGGTGGGCTGCCGTCTATGGGGTCGCACAGAGTCGAACACGACTGAAGCGACGCAGCAACAGCAGCAGCACAGTGGTAGAATGTCGGCCATTTAATCTAATGGTGATAATTTACATATGGGGAGTACAGTTTGTGAAGTACATTTACTTCCATTATCTCTTTAATCCTCAGAAATGTGAGGTAGGGGTTACTGGCTTTGTTTTACAGATGAGAAAACTGAGGCTCACAAAACTCACCCTGAATTTGCATTTGTTCCTTTTGAGGGGTATTTATAAAGCTAGAGGCAGATAGAGCTCAACATCCTTAAGGACTGTGGCAGTCTCTTAAAAGCCATGGGGTTTCAGACAGAGGAGGGGGTCTGTCATTTTGGTACTAGAAATATTATCCCACTTTAGGGCTGTCACCTGAGTAACCCAGACAATTAGTTGGTCCATCAACATGGCAAGAACTCGCACTCATGTGTCTGAATGTTGACCTGGCACAATCTCCACCATGGGGGGCTTCCTCTCCCCATTTCCTGACTTTTGGCCACTTTGGTGGGTCTGCATTCTCCCACCAGGTGGCTCCACGGCCAAGGTGTCAACATAAGCAAAATAGTGTGAGCCAAGGGCTTCCCTGGTGGCTCAGAGGGTAAAGCATCTGCCTACATGTAGGAGACCTGAGTTGGATCCCTGGGTTGGGAAGATCCCCTGGAGAAGGAAATGGCAACCCACTCTAGTACTCTTGCCTGGAAAACCCCATGGTCTGAGAAGCCTGGTAGGCTATAGTCCATGGGGTCGCAAAGAGTCGGACATGACTGAGCAACTTCACTTCACTTCACTTCATCCTAATTGGATACAACTGGGTATACAAAAGAATAGAAACAAGGGTAGCAAAACAGTATTTCTCTGTTCCTCTCCCAACTACAACAGGTGACATTAACCCCCTTTCAGGGTTTCCCAGGTGGCGCTAGTGGTACAGAACTGCCTGCCAGTGCAGGAGATATAAGAGATGTGGGTTCAATCCCTGGGTCAGGAAGATCCCCTGGAGGAGGGCATGGCAGCCCACTCCAGCATTCTTGCCTAGAGAATCCCATGAACAGAGGAGCCTGGAGGGCTACAGTCCATAGGGTAGCAAAGAATTGGACATGACTGAAGCGGCTTAGCACGCACACCCCATTCTTGAGCTCCCCCTCCCCCATACAGTCCAGAGTCCCAAAGGCTGCTCCATGCTTTCTCCCACATGCCTTCAGGCATCATCCACAATCTCCTCCAAAGCTCAGACATGGGCACAGGCCTTCCAGAAATGCTGGTGGGCTTCATCAGGATCCTTGTGATACTGAGCTTCTTTTCTGCTTCGATTCTGGGAGGAGGGTTGAAATAGGAATATGAGTGTCACAACTTTACCCACTGTTTTCAACCAAGCTTGGTTTTTTTTTTTTTTCCATATATGACCCAGATACGCCTAGACATAGGGACTGGACCCCTTTTCTATGGCCTATGCTATGCTAAGTCACTTCAGTTGTTTCTGACTCTGTGCGACCTCATAGACAGCAGCCCACCAGGCTCCCCGTCCCTGGGATTCTCCAGGCAAGAACACTGGAATGGGCTGCCATTTCCTTCTCCAATGCATGAAAGTGAAAAGTGAAAGTGAAGTCGCTCAGTCGTGTCCGACTCTTAGCGACCCCATGGATTGCAGCCTAACAGGCTCCTCTGTCCATGGGATTTTCCAAGCAAGAGTACTGGAGTGGGGTGCCATTGCCTTCTCCGAAAGAAACTACAATGCTATGCTATGCTATGTAAGTCACTTCAGTCGTGTCCGACTCTGTGTGACCCCATAGACAGCAGCCCACCGGGCTCCCCTGTCCCTGGGATGATCTAAAGTTCTTGGCATAATGTCTGCTCCTTCCACGGACTTCTATTCCAGGGTCCAGCTCCTGAATTCTCATGTGCTGTTTCTATTAATACTTCGCCTGTACATCCCATGGCCCACCATGCTCCTACTACCATGCAGGCCTACACCTCAGTCCCTTCACAGGCGAAATCCAGGAAAAATCCCAAGTCACACATAGAAGTTGTAAGGGAGAGAGGAGGATGCCATTTGGAACACACAGCCTTATTGCACTCTCTCTTCCCCTCTCTGTTACTCACCTCCACCTTATTGGAGTGATGGATGGAAGATCAAGATTCCTCTCTTCTATCATACCCAGTGCTTCCTTTCCCTTGAAGCCTCCATGCCAGTCAACACCCCCACCCTGGGACCTCACCCCCTACCCCAAGAGGGCTCATCAAGTCATTTTTTCTAACAAATTATGTGGTTTCCCTTAGGGGAATTCTGAGGAACCAAATTCCCCATCTCACAATTAGGAAGAGGTTTTTTGCCATGAGGCATCTTGATTGCTCCTACAAGTACCCCCAGGAGGCTACCTTTGGGGCCTAGAGTGTGCCCAGTCATGTCTGAGTCCACAGCTGCCCTGCACACAGCTTAGGCCACCCCCTGGGACTTCGTTCTAGAAACAGGTGGACTTGTGCAGGTATTTTGGGAAATCTAGGAAGCTTTTAAAATTTTTTAAGAAAACAAAATGGTCCTTCAGCAACTGCATGTTGATGAATATTCACTTTAAAAACAGGCTCTGTGTTATACACAGTGAAGTAAGTCAGAAAGAGAAAAATAAATACCCTATATGAACACATATATATGGACTCGACAATGGTAACGATGAACCTGTGTGCAGGGAAGGAGTGAAGACACAGACACAGAGCACAGACTTGTGGACACAGTGGAGGATGGCGAGGGTGGGGCACATTGAGCAAGTAGCACCGACATACGTACACCGCCACGTGTAAGTAGATGGGAGGCTGCTGTTAGCACGGGAAGCCCCGCCCGGCGCTCTGCGGTGACCCGGAGGCGTGGGAGGGAGGCTCAAGAGGGAGGAAATATGTATACATAATTACGACTGATTCATGCTGTTGTACAGCAGAAACCAACACAACATTGTGATGGAATTATCCTCCAATTACAAAAAACAAAACCAAACCAAAAAACTCTCTCCCCCTCCCCAAGAAAAAAGAAAAAGAAACAGGCCCTTAAAAGTTCTTGTACAGGGTCTCAAGGTCCTCCCCTACTCCTACCCGACCCCTACCCCGACACTGCACTACACGTCCCCTTTTTTGCACAGTAGACTCAGGGATATCAATAAGGAATCAAGTGCTCTAGTGGATCCTGATGAGAAACCATGGGGGCTGATTTCTAGTCCTTATGGGGCGCTAACCAGCTAGTGTGGCTTGTGTGAAATCATAATGTCCCCTGTCTTTGAAGTTATGGATGGAGTTGTGTTTACAGCAACAGTCCAAACTGGTCCTGTCAGCTCAGGCAAGACCTCAGTCCCATTCATGCCACCCCTCCCCAACCCCCACAGCCAGGTATTCCTGAAAACTCCTAGAGAGTGCTTATGCAGCTGCCACATAAGTTGTCTGTCTTTGGGAGTATCTCAGGACACTGCTCCCGCTGCTGATAAAGTATCATGGAATCCCCTGAAGGCCACCACCCACCTACCATTTTGACAAGCCTGCCACACAAAAGCCAGAAGAGTTAATGCCAAGGATTCCAAGTGGTGGGTCTTGAAGGGCTTTCATTCCCTGTGGGTCACAGTCTATAAGCAGTTTCAGGGCTTGCAGACTTTTGTAGATACAGCTCTATCTGAGAAGAATGTGCAGATAGAGGTCTCACCCCTCTAAGGACTGAGCAGTGGCTCCTGAGTCGCCTTGCCATGTTTGGCTCCTCCTTCGCAAGGCGTGAGGTTTCTCCCAGGAGACTACTCAGCATGTCATGGAAATGATTGTGGCGGATCGTTGCCTCTCTGCTCGAGGAGACTACTCAGCATGTCATGGAAATGATTGTGGCGGATCGTTGCCTCTCTGCTCGACATGGTCATCCAGGCCCCGTGGTGGGCCCATTGAGTGAGCATCCTGCTGCATCAAAAGTTGTCTTGATAGAAATGGGCACATCATTCTTCTCTCTGGATATCAGTTTCCTCACACATAAAATGATCATAGAAATCAATGCATTTTGAACATGAGGACTTCTTTACTTTTAAGTCAGGTTCATTAAGGTCTGATTTACACACAATGGAATGCACAGTTTTTAGATATAGAGTTTAAGTTTTGACCAATGTGTTAACTACTACAGCACATGAGCTATACAACATTGCCATCACCCAAAAGTTTGCTCTGCTCTGCAATATACCTGATCCCTCACCCCTAGACCTGGCATCCACTGCTTACTTTTCTCTAAAATTTTGCTTTTCCCAGAAAGTCAGACAACTGGAATCCTGTTTTATTGATGAGGTGCAACTGTTCTTTATATACTCTGGATTCAAGTCCTTTATCAATTATGTGTTTTATGATGGCTTCTTTTTAGAAAAATACCAAAGCATTTCAAGGATTCCCTTTGATCACAGTAAGTAGTAAAGTATCCTTTGACTGAGAAGATACACAATAACAAAAGCTATTCTTTTTTTAAGTTGAAGCATGCAGGATCCAGTTCCTAGACCAGGGATGGAACCTGTGTTCTCTGCATTGGCAGGCAGATTCTTATCCACTGTGCCACCAAAGAAGTTCTAAAACTATTCTTTTTTTTTTTAACTATGCTTTAAATGACTTTGTAGTTTATTAATCACAATGGAATCCAATACATTCTAAAAAGAGTCATACATGGTGTCTACTCAGATAGGAAGCTTCCTTTGGCATGTTGATAAAATGCAGTAGTGTCTTTCTCCAGGAAAATTGTCAAGTGTACGTACAAAATTATTCATACAATTATTTGTACCAAATGTATGTACAAAATTATTTACACTCAGTTTCAAAGAGTTCATAGATGTCTAAAACCCACCTTGAACTATAGGAATAGATCCATGGCCCTACGATTGAGCCTCATTGGTTGATTCCATCCACAGACAGGTATAATATCTGTGCAGGTTTGAACAGCCCTTGCAACAGCTCCAAGGCTTTCCAGACGTTCATAATCCTCTACTGGGAACCCTAGCACTGGTGGCCTCCAAGGTCCTTTATAGCTCAACAAAATCTACAATTCTCAGTTCACACCACTAGAAGACTCAGCTGCCCCAAGTGACACATTTGCTCGGTGCTGAGCAAAACAAATCCTTGGAAAAAACAGAAACATGTATTATGTTTCAGCTGATATTAAAAAGGATAGGGTTGGAGAGGAACAACCATGTTTTGGATTGGTGGATCCAAGCTTCTCTTTTCAACCCTATCTGTTCATGTTTCGGAGCTGAGATTTCCTTCTCTGGATGAGGTGAGGGGACTGGGTTTTGAATCAGCTAGTCCATGCTTGCCTGCTTTCTGTGAGCCTCACTGCAGACTTTTTTAGTGCTTCCCATGAACACACTTAATTGGCCATGTGTCAGATCAGTTGCTGAGCTGATCTAAGTCATGATGAATCTTTCCTGCTCTTTGCCCCTGGCCCCAGCTTGCCACATAATTCTGTATCATCAGCACTCACCATGAATTTACATTTGTTCTTTTTTTTCTGGGTCATTTACAAAGCTAGAGGCAGAAAAAGCCCAAGATATTGATTCAGAGGAACTATGTTTTAACATTTCCCCTTTGCTCTTGAATATTTATGACAACAGCAGACACATATTCATGGGATTTGTGGGCGCAAAAGGGGGTCACAGTCAAGAGATATTTGGAGAGAGGTTTGGTGATTGGATGGGGAAGTTGTTGGGAAAGAGAGGGGCTCTGATAATTGTTGGTCGAACAACAGTTGTAGGGTAATCCCAACAACTGGGAAGGTGGGAATCAGGTGGAGAAAGAGAATAGTTCACGAGGTCAGTTTTTAAAATGCTGAGTTTTTTGAGAAGTAGGTGGAGATATCCAGGAGGAAGTTGGATAAACAGGTCTGCAGCTCAAAAACAAGGTATGACCTGGAGACAGACATTGGGGCTCATCAGCAGGTAGCCATGGGAGTGCAAGAACTGGTCCAGAGTTTTGCAGATGGTACTAGGGATACAGACGACATGTCATCTTCATTCTTTCCAGCAGGTTGTGGAAGTGACTGACACATGTAACTTTCATGTCCCCCATGAGCAAGCAGCCTGTTCCCAGTCTGTGATGTGTATGTCTGGGGGCATGTATTTCTGTATTTCTTTTTATTCCATTCAAGAGCAAATCCATTATGCAAAACATTATCAAGGACTGCAGATTAATAAAATGTTGGAGAGCGGTAAGAGTGGGCTTCCCTGTGCCCCTTACAGCAAAACTGTCCAAACATCTCCACTGGACGTACGTGTTCTTCTTCCATCACCTTCTCATGCACCATCACCAGTGACCTCTCTCTCCACTGCCACCCTTCTGCCATGAAATGCTCAAATGCTCCTGGATTGCCCTAAACAGTTCTGCTCTGGCTCCTAATTTGCACAGCTCTTTCAATAAAACAAAATTCCTGCCATTAACCAGACCCAGCTTCTCATAAGGAAGTAGCCATATAACATTAATAGTATTTTTTTTAATATTTATTTATTTGGCTGTGCCGAGTCTTAGTTGCTGCATGTGGGATCTTCTATTTTCATTGAAGGATGCGGTGTCTTTGCAGCACGCAGGATCTAGTTCCCTGACCAGGAATTGAACCTGGGACTCCTGCATTGGGAGCTCTGAGTGTAACCACTAGATCACTAGGGAAGTCCCAAATTAATTGTACTGATGTAGAGTGCCCCTTCAGGGAAGGCAATGGCACCCCACTCCAGTGTTCTTGCCTGGAGAATCCCAGGGACGGGGGAGCCTGGTGGGCTGCCGTCTATGGGGTCGCACAGAGTCAGACATGACTGAAGCGACTTAGCAGTAGCAGCAGCAGTGTGCCCCTTGGGGAACTCTACCCCACAGCTTTACCAATACCAGGCATGGTGTGGGCTACACTCAGTCCTAACACTACTGACATTTGGGGCCAGATCATTCTTTGTTGTGGGCTGTCCTATAAGTGGTGGGATGTTTGGCAGCACCCCTGCCCTCTCCCCATGGAAGCAAGTAGCACATGCAGTCTTCTGCTTCAGGTGGTTTCTCTACTTTGGGGGATAAAATCCCAACTCAACATGTACCAATTTTGTGACTTTGGGTAAATTATCCAATCTCTTTATGCCTGGGTTTTCACATATATAAAGTAGGGAAAATAATAGTATCTACTTCATAGAGTTCTGATGAAAATTAATTGACTTAATTACTCCTTGGAAGGAAAGTTATGACCAACCTAGACAGCATATTAAAAAGCAGAGACATTACTTTGTCAACAAAGGTCTGTCTAGTCAAAGCTATGGTTTTTCCAGTAGTTATGTATGGATGTGAGAGTTGGACTATAAAGAAAGCTGAGCGCAGAAGAATTGATGCTTTTGAACTGTGGTGTTGGAGAAGACTCTTGAGAGTCCCTTGGACTGCAAGGAGATCCAACCAGTCCATCCTAAAGGAAATCAATCCTGGGTGTTCATTGGAAGGACTGATGTTGAAGCTGAAGTTCCAATATTTTGTCCACCTGATACGAAGAGCTGACTTATTTGAAAAGACCCTGATGTTGGGAAAGATTGAAGGCAGGAGGAGAAGGGGACGACAGAGGATGAGATGCTTGGATGGCATCACCGACTCAATGGACATGAGTTTGGGTATGGTGATGGACAGGGAGGCCTGATGTGCTACGGTTCATGGGGTCGCAAAGAGTCAGACACGACTGAGCGACTGAACTGAACTGAACTGAACTGAACTGAATACTTGTAAAAGATTTAGAACAGGGTCTGCCATAGAACGAGTACCCAGTAAATGTTAGTTCTTGTTATTATTCCAATGTATTCAGTCATTCAGTTGTGTCCAACCCTTTGTGGCCCCATGGGCTGTAGCCTGCCAGATTCCTTTGCCCATGCAATTTTCCAGGCAAGAATTGGAATGGGGTGCCATTTCCTACTCCAGGGAATCTTACTGATCCAAGGATTGAACCCAGGTCTCTTGCATCTCCTACACTGGCAGTTGGATTATTTAGTACTAGAGCCAAATTTGGAGAAGGCAATGGCACCCCACTCCAGTACTCTTGCCTAGAAAATCCCATGGATGGAGGAGCCCGATAGGCTGCAGTTCATGGGGTCGATAGAGTCGGACACGACTGAGCGACTTCACTTTCACACGTTGGAGAAGGAAATGGCAACCCTCTCCAGTGTTCTTGCCTGGAGAATCCCAGGAATGGCGGAGCCTGGTGGGCTGCCATCTATGGGGTTGCACAGAGTCGGACACGACTGAAGCGACTTAGCAGCAGCAGCAGCAGAGCCAAATTATTCCTTCTGACTCCATAGAGTGCTCCCCAATAGGAGTTCTGGTGAATATGATTTTCATTTTCCTATGTGACTTAATAATTTTACTCTTAACCAACTGTGAAAGCCTCAGAACAAGTACATTTAGCCCCTGTTTTACAACAAATGGGGAATTAAATTTTATCCAGCTCAATCAACAAAGGTCAGAGATTTTTCTGGCATCAGGTTGTTGCCTGGGCTCCAATTCTACCTGAGGGTGAGAACTTGTACTTAAATGAAAATAGTTTGAACATCCATCTTACATGCAGTGGGAAATTCTCCATTCTACCCCTGACCTCTGAGGATGTGTGTGTATGGTTATGTTGCTACTGGATACCTTTGCCCTGATTCTTCCACTGAATTCTTGATCCACTCACCTGGCATGTTTCACCTCTTCCCTTAACCCCTGTATGCCACAGAAGAGGTGGATGGTCCTTTCCTTTGATATTCCCAGTAGGGAGTTGTGTGAGGGAGAGTTTTTACTGGCAATCAGCAGCCATAAATGACCAACCACTTGAAACTGAACATCATATGCTCCCGGATATAAAAGTCTTATAGTGGCACCCAACCCCAGGAGCTTCTCCCTGGGTCTCGAGTCCTCCAGGTCTCATCCCCTTTTCACCTGCAGAATCTGCTCTTCCTGTTTCCCCCTCTCACCTCTTTCCCAACTCCTCTTTATTTCTGGGCTCCTTGTCTCCTCCCTCAATTCTTTCTTGAGATTGTCGGGAACTGCTCTTTCTTGCAGAGCGGTTGGTGCTATTTATTTCATTCTTGCATCACAGAGAAGAAATTATGAGAAAGATCTTTTCACCAAATGCCTCCTCAAGGAACTTGAGTTTTAAAAAGCAGTTATTTTCCTGAAGAATTTCTCAGCCAGCCCTTGAAAATGCTTTTCTTCTATATACTTTCTTACCTTCATATAACACTGTAGAAACCCAGCTCCACAGCCCACAACTACCTTCTTATATTAAGTACTAAGATTCCTATAGATTCCTTTCTAGTCTTTTGCTTTCTTTTAAAAATTGGTCTTATTGAGATAAAATTTACATAAAATAAATGCTTCAGTTTATTAAGCATCAGTTGATGAGTTTTGACTAATGTATACACCCACAGAAACATCACCATGATCAACATGTAAAAAATTTACGTTGCCCTCCCAAAGATCCCTAGTGTCTTTTTCAGTCAGTCTAACTCCCCAGCCACCAGTGACCACTGATTTGCTTCCTGTCACTATGGATTAGCTTGCTTGTTCTAGAATTTTATATAAACTGAATCATCCAATAGGAACTCTTCTGTGTCTCACTCTCTCAGTTGCACAATATCTTTGAGAGTCATCCACAATGTGTTTATCCTCCCTTATTATTGTTGAGTCATTTCCATTGTGTGGATATATCAAAATTTACTTAATCATCTGCTTGTCAGTGGACATTTTCTGGTCCTTATTTTCCACATGCACATTTGTATTTAATTGTGTGAATTTATGTAATCATTTGGAAAGCAAAGAAAAGCAGGGGAAAAAAAAAACAGAGAGGAAAACAATCAAATTTATCCATTGGTGGCAAATATCATTAACATTTAAACATATTGGTTTTTTTATTATTGGTTTTTTAAAGTTTTGTATTTATGTAAAGTAGCATTCCCTATAAAAATTACTTACATGGTGTTTTTGTCACATAAGTGTCATATCACAAACATTTTCCTATGCCAATAAAAGCTGTTGAAAAAATTAGGTAAATGGCATTAATGTGAAAAGATAGTCGAGATATAGTGTTAAGCTGAAGCAAGCTACTGGACAGTGCATTGAGTATGATCACATTTCTAAAGGGCAAGTGAAGGAGTGGACGTTTGTAAGTGGGAAATTGATGGCTGAAGTACAGAGTTAACTTGAAGCTGACTGTGCCAGGTCTTAGAGTAAAGACTTCAAGTTTATTGGGAGAGAAATGAGGAGTCATTAGAGGGCTGTGAGCAGAAAAGTGGCATAACACGATATGGCATGTTTTAAAAGGTTCTCTCTGGGTAATGTTGAAAAAAGACCACTGGGCAACATGAAAGAAGGAAGGCCAGGTTGGCAGCTGTTGGAATAATCCGACTGAAAGGTAACGATGGCTTAGACCAAGATGATGGCAGTATAGCTCATGGAAGACGGTAAGTTTCTGGATGCATTTTCATAGTACATCCAATAGACTGGATGTGAGGTGTGAAAGGATGATAAATGTTAAAGAAAACTTGGGCAATTGGATGTATGGAACTGCTGTTTCCTAAACTGGAGAAGACTGTGGGAAGTACATGTTTGGGAGGTTGTGATGGAGGAACTTGTTTTGGACATAAGTTTAAGAAATCTTTTACACATCTAAGTAAAGAAGCTAACTAAACAGTTGACAATATGAATGGAGCTCTGGGGAGCGATCCAACCTGAAAGTATAAATTTGAAATTCAAAAAAATGTAGCATGTAGATAGTATTTAAAGACATGTGATTGGATGAAATTACCAAGGTATGTAAGTTTAAGTAAAGAAGAGAAGAGGCCCAAGGGCTAACCCATGGAGTACTCCACTGTAATGAGGGCAGAGAGATACAAATGAAATAGCTAAGGATCTGAGAAGGCGCCGCCAGTGAGGGAGGAAGAGAACCAGGATAGCGAGATGTCTAAAGACCAAGTGAGGACGGTGTTTCAGGAAGGAAAGCAGGATCAACTATGTTAAAAAGGAGTTGTTAACAGCTTTGCTAAGCTGAAGACTGATAATTGACAACTGGATTTAGTCACATGGCGGTCTTGATGACTTTCACGGGAGCTGTAAGGTGGTGTAGAGGGGCAAAAATCTGACTGGAAAACAATCAAGAGAAAATGAGAGGGACTTCCTTGGTGGTCCAGAGGTTAAGAATCTGCCTTCCAATGCAGGGGATGCAGGTTTGATCCTTGACCAGGGATTTAAGATCCCACACGGTACAACTACTGAGCTTGTGAGCTCTAGAGCCTGTGCACCTCAATGAAAGATCCCACATGCAGCAACGAAGATCTGATGCAGCCAAATAAATAAATACATACTTTTTAAAAGCAGTAGACCATTTCTTTTCAAAAGAGAGAGAGATGAAGAATGAGAGATGAGAGTTTAGACAAGGACAAAAAATTGGGGTAAAGGTTTGTACAGTGGAAATTATGAGGAAATATTACTGGAATTCAGTATCCCTGGTCTTAAAAGGGAAAGCAATATGACAACTAGACATACCATCTCTCAAGAGGAAATTTAGAGGTTCTAGAAGCAAATGATAACTAATAAGCACCAGAAAGAATAGGAGTCAAAAACCTAGCATTCAAATCCCAGATTGTCCTAATTCACTGTATGATTTTTATCAAGATTTGAGCTCTCTGGACCTCAGTTCTCACGTGTGTATAATGGGAGTACTGAATTAAAAATCCCTGAAATCATCACATAATCTAATATACTATGATATGCCCTAAGTATTTAAAGATCTCTTACACAAAGTAGCGTGAATGGCTTTATTCTCCATTGGCTGTTAAAATCTCTCTCTCCAGGACCCTAACTCTATTCTTTTCTTTTAACTTAATTAAACAAATTTTTTTAACTGTTGAAAAATTGCTTTACAATCTTGTGTTGGTTTCCACCATGCTGCTGCTGCTGCTGCTAAGTCGCTTCAGTCGTGTCCGACTCTGTGCGACCCCAGAGACAGCAGCCCACCAGGCTCCCCTGTCCCTGGGATTCTCCAGGCAAGAACACTGGAGTGGGTTGCCATTTCCTTCTCCAATGCATGAAAGTGAAAGTGAAGTTGCTCAGTCGTGTCTGACTTAGTGACCCCATGGACTGCAGCCTACCAGGTTCCTCTGTCCATGGGTTTTCCAGGCAAGAGTACTGGAATGGGATGCCATTGCCTTCTCCGGGTTTCCACCATACAACAACGCAAATCAGTCATAATTATAGATTATTCCTTTCCTCTTGAGCCTCCCTCCCCTCCCCACAACCCACCCATCTACCACCCATCTAAGTCATCACAGAGCACCAGGCTGGGCTCCCTGTGTTCTTTAGTAACTTCCCCCTAACCTAACTCTGTTCTTGACTCTCCCAAACCAGCAGATGACTTTGCTTTTTTCTCCATCAAGATGAGAGGTGATATCAGCAGGACAGTCTTCAAATGCCTTTCCTTCAACTCATAAACTCCCTATCCCTCAGAAGAAAGAGTTCCTCTTCTCCCCATCCCCTTAATTCCATCACCTCTCATCCGCTCTATAAAGGTTAGAGTTGAAATCCCTGGTTTCACAGGGATGAGTGAGCAGACTGGCTTTGAGTCCTCTGCAGGGAGAGGTTATTTATTATCCCCATTCCTCAGACAGAAAAACAGAGGCTCCGAGAGTATGAAATAACTCCTCAAATTTACACCAGTGAGAAGGGGGAGTGTTGAGCTGTGAACAGGTGTTCCTAAGGCCCCAGGTCTTCCATCTCACCACCATCTATGGGTTGGTGGGAACACACCCATACATGAGAGGACTCATTCTTCATCTTTTCTGCTGTTTTGCCCAACATTATCATCTGTGTGCTGCATAATCGGTTATGTTGACCTGGCTGGGGATGCTCTTTGGCAAGATGCCCATTTGAAAGTCTGTTTATCTGCTTACTATTGTGATTTTGTTAAATTCTTGGCTGATAGAGGACTCTTCAATCATCGACTTGGACCTTTTAAATCCTATTGCCAGCTATGCAAAAAAAAAAAAAAAAACTCACCGATATGGTACCTTTTATATAAAGTCCCAAAAGAAACAACATGTTCAAGGAGAAGGTGCAGTAAAACTTTGGTAAAGTTTCACTGGTGGGTCAGATGGTAAAGAATCTGCCTTTAGTGCAGGAGACTCAGTTCAATCCCTGGTCAGGAAGATCCCCTGGAGAAAGGAATGGCAACCCTCTCCAGTATTCTTGCCTGGAGAATTTCATAGACAGAGGAGCCTGGCTGGCTACAGTTCATAGGGTTGTAACGAATTGGACACAACTGAGCAACTAACACTATAATGAAAAGGAAGAATGTGTGCAAATTAGCAATAACCACACAAAAAACATCGTGTAAGCCATCAGCTAAAACTCAGTGTCCTGAAGCCACAATCATTTATTCTCATGGAACAAGGAGCTGCCTGGCCAAGCTGGCTCCGCTGGTGCAGCTCAGTTCTGCTCCATGTCTTCCATCCTTCTCCTTGATGAATACTAGTCCAAGCATGTTCTTTTTATGATGATGGAAAAAAAAATACGAAACATAGATCAATCATCAAGGCCTGGGCTTAGAACTGACATATCATTTCTGCTTCCTTCTATTGATCAAGGAAAGTTATGTATTCAACTTTTTAAAAATAGGGAAATGTGTCCTAACCCCAGTGGAAGAGCTCTGCAAAGTTATAAAGAAAAAGGGGTGGATACAGTGAGGGCTGAAGAATCGAGGCTGGCAATATGATTTACCACAACAGCAAAACACAAAACTCAGCATAGTGTTTACCTCTGGGGTGGGGGTGAGGGCAGGGAAGTTTACGACTAGGATGTGATACACGAGGGGCTGCAATGAAATTGTGAGTATAGTTCTTAAACTGGGTTGTCA
Organism: Bos javanicus; assembly: GCF_032452875.1. Taxonomy (NCBI): domain Eukaryota; kingdom Metazoa; phylum Chordata; class Mammalia; order Artiodactyla; family Bovidae; genus Bos; species Bos javanicus. Next base: position 62,952,410 of record NC_083882.1, read on the forward strand.
GTTTATGGCTGTTACTATCTTGCTCTTTATAGTTTATATATTCTATGTATGAAATATTGTATGGTAATTTTTTAAGTTACTGGAATCAAATAAATAAATAAAAGTTGCAACACTAGGAGTCTCAGCTTCACTTTTAAAATTTGGGCTTCTCTTTACTAATTTCTGGTTTTTAAATTTTGTTTACTCTCACTTGCCAAGATAAATAATGGTTTGATTATCTGGCATCTGGACGTTAATATCATCTAATGCATACTTATAATCTTAGTACACCACTCACACTTTTTAAAAAATGAATTTTTTACATTCTAACAGAGTTCATTTTCTGTAGTTCTTTTCAACATAAACTCATCTAAAACCACAAATTGTTGTCCTGGCAGTTATTAGTCTGGATTGATTAGGTTTGATCTCTGGGTTAATTTCACATGTAATCATATTATAGTTAGTCACACCTAGTGGCTCTATTAATTCAGATGTATTTGCACTTCCTTACCTATTAATTACAACCACCTCTGAAGACTGATTGGGTCTCTGCTACCGAAGAAAAGCAACCCCATATATCAAGGAACAAATTACTGCCTCCCACACTAGGAGAACTTGGTTGACTTGGAGGCTCTATAGGAATATTATTGATGACATCTTTATTCTCTTCCTTCCTTGCAAATGAATGGTGCACCTACTAAATGAACCAGAAATACCAAGGCCAGGTCTAAACAGACTGGCAGAACTCACTTGGACTGTGATCTAGGAAAGAACCAGTGGGAAAGGCATCTGTATAACATCATTCAAGTTTTATTTGTAAAATTTTTTAAACATATATTTGGTCCACTTCACATAACTTATTCATCTCTCTTTTTGGATTTTAAAAATGTTTACTGAGTAACTAAATTTGGTCACAGGCTAGTTAGAAAGTCTGAGGCTGGATCTACATTTAATCAGCAAAACGTACTACCCACAGGCAAAGCTTGAACTGTCCACTGCCCAAGTTCTAGCCAAAGCATTGCTGAGGAAAGCACTATTTAAGGAGGATTGTTTGAAGGACACGTGACTCCATCTATTCCTCCTGCCTTTAATTTTTGCATTCAGAGACCCTCAAAACATATCTACACGGGCCTTCAAAGCACTGTTTTCACCAAGGAGCAATTCTACGTGTCAAATTGCCAGCTCATGTTGTGAAATGAAAACTACATTGAATTTACTGCAGGATTTCTGTAGAGGACATTACAATTTACATTTCTTAGTAGATGAAGCCCTGAAGAAGAAAAGCTCAGCATCTTCTGAGCAACTCAGAATCTCTTCATAAAAAATTAGAATCATATAATGGATTGTGTTTCCCTTTTCACTGCGGACACTGGGAAGATCAGAATTAGTTTTGAAGCTCAACTGCAATAATTGTTTAAGATGTTATCATCTTAAAGATAATAAAAAGAATAAAAAAAATAAAAAATAAAACATAAAAAATAAAAAAAAAATAAAAAAAAAAAAGATGTTATCATCTTCATACCTGCATTCTAACTCTCTTTTTCATCCTGACCATTTACTCTAATTTATATCTTTATCTGATTTTAGTTTTTCAGTTTTTGCAAATGGTTTTTAGTTTTTGCTAATACTCCACTTTATTGTGTGTCTAACATTGGAGAACACAATGGGATATGAATAAGTAATTAACATTAAGAGTAACCTTGAAGACGTTAACCATGAAAATTTGCAGATGTGAATGGAGAGAGGTATGGCTAGGGAGTTAGGTTGTGCAGTCACCTGCCTACACCTGCTGATTGTATGCAGGGTAGGAAATAACATTGCAGTTTATAAGCACTGTAAGTGAAAACTGCAATGTCTTCAATAAAATTGTGTTTAAAATTGGCACCATAAAAAACTTCAACATTACGCAAAGGCACAATCTTTAACTTCTCAACGGGTAGCAGAGTCCTCTTCACCTGCCTCCAAAGTTTGAGTCCTATTTCCTCTATCCTGAGGCTATTGTCTTTTACCGACCTGTTGGCAACTCATTCCAGTATTCTTACCTGGAGAATCCCATGGACAGAGGAGCCTGGTGGGCGGGCTATGATCCATAAGGTTGCAAAGAGTCAGACACAACTGAAGCGACTTAGCATGTACGCACAACTCCAGGAGATTCCTGGGAACAGATTGAAGCTACAGCAGCAGGGTGCTCTCTGTGTTTGCTCTCAGCCCACCTCCACCAAGTCTCTTCTCTGAACTGCACAAAGTTCTCCCTTTCCATGACCACCAGTTGGACTTAGATCTGGGAGGGTCTTCTCTGCATGGTTGCAGGTGCCCTTGGAAGCTCTGGAAGGAGCAGAGACTAAAGTGCAGTGGAATAGCTTCCCCAGTACACAGTGATTCATTTTATTCAACACAGCTTCCATTTGCTGAGACACAGGGCTGGGCACCATGAGTGATGCACAGAGGAGACAAGACTAGACTCCAGGAGCAGGTGGGACCGATAGTATTGTCTATTAGGTCCCAACCTCTAAGTTGTTGTTTGTTTGTTTTTTTAGCATTGGAAACACTTTGCCAACAATATCTTACAGAGCCACCATGGAGGTTAAGAGTGGAGCCATCCTGGTTGGAGTGGACTAGGCTTTCAGGCCTGCCCTGCCCTGTTCCTTTGCTTCGGTCCCCTTCATCTCTAGGGCTTCTTAGAGAAAGCCTGAAAGCCAATAACATGCATGCATCTAGTGGTTAACAGCCTGGGTTTGCATTCTAACTCTGTAACCCACTTGTGCTTGATCTTGGGAAAATTACTTCTTAGATCTTTAGTTTCTTCACGTGTACCACGGGGACAAAAACTGCTTACCTTATTGAAGTTGCTGTGACATTTAAATGAGCTAATGTCTATAAAGAATTCAACACAGTAATAGTGCTACTTAGTCAGTTCATGATGGGTATGAATAAGCAATAGCTCTTAGACCTATTAAGGACTTACTGCTATTGTCTTCTCACTGAAATGAAAGAATTATTGAATTCAGTAAACCAGAAGACCAGGCTCTGTCAGCCTGAGACCACTCAAGGAGGAAATCATTTTTCCAGCAGGGGAGATGGTATAAAAGCAGCCAAATTATCATCCTGCAAGTCAAGTACTAACAAATTTAAGACAGCTTTAAAAAATCACCAAAAAATTTCATTTGGTGAAATTCAAAGTGCAATGAAACCCATTTCTGGATGAAATTGTAGCAGAGTGATCTTGGGCAAGCCATTTGACCCCATGAGCCTCTGTGCCCTTTTCTGAAGAGGGGACACAATGAATCCCAGGTCCCAGAGCTTGTGGAAGGTTCAGATGAGGTCTTGATCATGCCAAGAGTCCTTCAAGATGTTTGTCAAAAAGCCCCAAGGGGCCCTTGGCATCTAGCAGACGTCAATAAATATTGGTTACATCTGAATTCTTTCCATCTGGGACACTCTCCAATGTCCCGGAACCCCTAGCTTTCCTACCAAACAGATCAGAAAAGCAACTTAAAAGATTCGTTTTAATGGCCATTTTTCCACTTTTCCCCAGAAAAACCATTTACAAAGCTGCCAACTTTCTCATTTGGCTCTTTCTGGCCAGGTTGCATCTTACTAAGGGTCACTTCACTCCCCAGAACGATGAAGATTCCACTCTGTCAATGGGAAAGGAAGGACTGTGTGGGCTGGAGAGGAGAGGGAAGGGAAACAGCCACAAGACAAGTTTAATTAATAGGAACTTACTGTATGACTGCAGGAAGCTCAACCTGGTGCCCTGTGACATCCTAGAGGGGTGGGATGCAGTGCAGGGTAGGAGGGAGTTTCAAGAGGGAGGGAACATGTTTATACTTATGGCTGATTCACATTTTTGTAGGGCAGAAACCAACACAACATTGTAAAGAAATTATCCTCCAATTAAAAATTTAAAAAAAAATTTTTTTTAGAAAGGCGCAATTGTGAAGAGGCAGAAATTCCAAACAGCCCTTCCTTCTTGTATTACCAGCCCTGCCCAGACTTCCAACAAGCTGATCATTGGATGGTGAGGAAGCAGGTACTGATTCATGAAGGTGGTTCATCCATTCACTCATCCATTCAACTACTCTTTTATTCATAACTATTTCTTGAGAGCCTACTCTGCACTGGGAATAGAATGCAGACCAAAAAAGTGCACAGTACTCTTGTCCTCATGGAGCTCACAGTTGGGTAATGACAGTGGGAGCACATGGCAACCCACTCCAGTACTCTTGCCTGGAAAATCCCATGGACAGAGGAGCCTGATAGGCTGCAGTCCATGGGGTCGAGAACAGTCGGACACGACTGAGCGACTTCACTTTCACTTCTCTCATGCATTGGAGAAGGAAATGGCAACCCACTCCAGTGTCCTTGCTTGGAGAATCCCAGGGACAGGGGAGCCTGGTGGGCTGCGGTCTATGGGGTCACACAGAGTCGGACACGACTGAAGTGACTTAGCAGTAGCAGCAGTGGGACCACAAACACATTAACCACATGTCATAGCCATGATTAGGGACGTCTGCTGGAAAGTGAACCCTGATTTGGGATTTGAAGGAGCCATTGGAGGAAATGTGGGGGGAAGGGGACTGGGGAGAAGGTTCAGAAGAACATCACGTGCAAAGGTTCTGCATATGGAAGAACATTTTTGGAAGACGGACAAACAAGCTCTAGAAAGTTCACTTGCTATCTGGGGTGACCCTTAGGCTGGGGACACCCTGGTCCCCACGTGGAGCCAAGCACTCAGGCAGGAGCCAGCCAACTCCAGTTCTAGTTCTGGTCCTGTTGGTGGTCAGTTCCTTCTCAGACTTCAGTTTTCCAGCTGAAATGGGACTGAGACCTTTCTTGTAGCCCGATGGTGAGGAAAAGGACAGTCTGTCGTTGTCACCCGATGGGCCGAGCAGCTGCGTCGGTGCCAAGCCCCCTCTCCTATGGGCGCAGGCCGGGGTTGGGGTTCGGAGCTGCGATCCAAGGCTAGCAACTGGCCGCCGCAGCGGGCTCGAGGTCGTCCCCTCAGCCGCCTACCGGCCCGCAACATATGCGCAAAGGAAAGTGCTACGAACGCCAAACGGCCGCTCCCCGCCGTCACCATCTGCTCGGCCGCGCCCGCCTCGGCCCCGCGAACCGAGGCAGCTGCGCGCCCACCCTCGGCCTCTCCGCACGTCGGGACCCGCGGCCCGGCCGCGCCCGGGACCGCGCCCGCCGAGAGCACGGCGCCAGCCCCGGGCGGCGGGCCCCCAGGCAGGGGGCCGCTCTGAAAAGGGGCCCCTGGAAAAGCCCGCCCCGCCGGCCGCCAGCCGCTGGGCTGGCCGAGACCCCGGTCGCCTTTGTTGGAGCTTCCGGTTCGTCTTTTGGACACGCCCTGCACTGGCATTCCGGAAAAGCGGTAATTCCTAGCTGGGGAGACAAATGAGCCTGGGTTCTAACATTGATCTAAAGCTAACTAGTGTGCTATTGGGCAAGTCACTTCATTGCTCCTGGCCTCTGTTTTGTCTTCTGCAAAATGGGTATAATAGTATCTGTCCCTTAGGAATGCTTGAAGGCTTAAAGAGGAAGTTACATGTAAAGTGGTTGCCCTAATGCCAGATACGTAGGTGAGACTTTACCGCTAGCTATTAATTTTACTCAAAGCCTGCCTTTCTGGGGCTTTACAGTTACTTACTGGATTTCTGTAGCTCCTTAAGATTTCAGCTTGCTGCTGCCTCTCTACTCTCTCACCCTCTTCTTCAAGTATGGATGAAGAGGCAGAAAGTTGCCGCTGGTTTTCAGAACGTTTCCCTCCAGTGATCAGCCTGCGATTCCTGGATTCCCTAACCTCTCCTGACCTTGAATGAGACTCTTCAAATGTCTTTCCGTGATTGCCCAGAAACACTTTTTAAAACAAAGTGTACCAAAGGACCAGCGCAAAGAGTGGCTGCTGGGAAGGCAGAGTGATGACAAAAGACCAACTGAGATCAGGCAAACAGAAAATGAGGAAACTCGAGGGAGGGGACTGCATTTACTACATTAAAAATGGATCGTCCCAAGATTCTTATCTAATGCAAAGGTTATCAGGAGGCATGGGTTTTAGTCAATAATTCTGTCATTTTATAGCTGTTGCCAGGCACTGTGCCTGGCTGTGGAATGATAAAAACAAAACCTAGACCCTGTTCTCAGGAGTTTACAGTCTAGTGAGAATCAGACAGATGCGCCTGCCACAGTGGAAAGGGCTTGCTGTTTAGTCACTAAGTCGTGTCTGACTCTTCTTGACTCCCATGGACTGCAGCATGTCAGGCTTCCCTGTCCCTCACCAAGTTCTGGAGTTTGCCCAAGTTCATATCCACTGAATCGGTGATGCCATCCAACCATCTCATCCTCTGGCCCCTCTTCTCCAGCAAACAAAACCTAGACCCTGTCCTCAGGAGTTTGCAGTCTAGTGAGAATCAGACAAGCTTGTGTGCCCATCTCCCCCAGCCTGGGGGCTAAAAAAAATACCTCTTTACAATAAGCAGAGCTGATTTTTTCATCACCACTGGACCCTAGCCTCCTGTCCCGTACTCCTCAAGTCCAGCTCCTTCAGCATCTAAGCCACAGTCCTGAAAGACTGACAGGAAGAAAACACAATATACAAAAGACACCAGAGATATGTATTGTTGTTACAAATGCTAATGTCAGAGGTCACTCACTGCTCCAAAGCACTTTGAATGCTAAATGCTGTGAATGGATGTTGAGGATGGGGATAGAGACAAGGAAAAGGGGAGGCGCAGGCAGGTTAGTGGAATGAGGGATGCAGTAGTAATAACCTAGACACAGTTTCACGGTCAAGGAGCCTGAAGATACCAGCTTTCCTTAGGAAGGATCTTCTCTCAAGACCCCCTCTGTCTCTTCTTGCAATTTGGCTTCCATCAGAGCCCTGGGAAATATATCTGTTAATGTGCTTAGTCACTCAGTCATGTCTGACTCTTTGCAACCCCATGGACTGCAGCCCGCCAGGCTCCTTGTCCATGGGGATTCTCCAGGCAAGAATACTGGAGTGGGTTACCATGCCCTCCTCCAGGGGATCTTCCCAACCCAGGGATCAAACCCAGGTCTCCCACACTGCAGGAGGATTCTTTAATAACTGAGCTACCAGGGGAGCCCATATCTGCTAATATGTGTGTCCTAATCCCAACTGAGGACCAAATTCCAGTCCTTTCCCTCAAAAGTACCTTGGCTCTCACTATATGTGGCTTAAAGCCATGGATCCTGGAGCTGTACTGCCTGAGTTAAAGTCCTGACCTTGCTCCTCTCTAATGACGACCTTGGACAAGCTACTTAACCTTTCATGTCTTGATTACCTCATTTGTAAAATGGGGTAATAATAATAGTCAACACTATCAAGTGTTTCCCATACGTCAGGCACTGTTTCAAGTGCTTTAGATGTATTAACCTAAGATCCTCACAACAGTTCTATCATGTACAGACAGGGAACTGAGCTGCTGAGATGTCAAGTAATTGCCAACTGTGGAAGTATTTTTATGAAATTGTTTATTTAAACGAGTGGCATAGAAAGTGGTCAGTGATTTGTTATTGTTCTTCCTGATAATAATTTTAAATGAAAAAGGTAGGCAAATCTCAACTACAAGAAAAAGCTCATAGAAAACTCTAGAAGGAAATAAGAACAACAATAGTGGTTGCCACAGGATAGTGAGGTGATTATAGGTGAAAATTTTCATATGCCTTTAGACATTTATAAAAGCATTCTAGGGACTTCCCTCGTGGACCAGCAGTTAAGACTTTGCCTTCCAGTGCAGGGGCTGCAGGTTCAGTTCCTGGTCAGGGAGCAAGAGCCCATATGCCTCTTTGCCAAAAAACCAAAACATGAAACAGAAGCAATAGTGTAACAAATTCAATAAAGACTTTAAACGTATACAGTTTTAAAAAAATGTTTCAAATACTTTTGCATGAATATGTATTATCTTCATATTTTTTAAAAAATGTTCTGAAATCCTGGGCAAAAATAAGTTAGGAAGCCTTCTCGTTTGGCCCAATGTTTTCATGGGACAGTACGATGGGCCCTGGTGACAACACTCTTCTCCCTGGGGGTGCTGGGCCCTGTGGGGGCCCCCAAGGCCATCCAACTTGGTGACCTCCATTCCCAGGGGCAGGAGGGGCCTCAGGAAACATCCCATTCCCCAGTGAATTACAAATCCCATTACTCACTTAGCTTTATTATATCTTTAATTATGACCTTTTAGTCTGAGTGGAAAAGAAGTATAATTTTACGTTAAAAGATATGCCAGGCCGGCACTCCTAACATTTCCAGGTTTCATGGAAATTGCAGGGATCATAGAAATTTAACCTGATAATTACTTCAATATTTCAAGGCACATAATTTTACTCTCCGAATAATTATGGGTTGTTGTTTTTTCTCCAAAATTCTTTTATTTCTCAGTTATTACAGGTTATGCTCATCTCTGTTGTGTATGCTTAGAGACATAGGAGAAAGCAGGGCATCCTTATATCCTTGAGTCCATGGCACCCTGTTGTTAAAATGTGGTGCTCTTTCATTTTCTCCCAGTGTTATTTCTCTCAGACTGTAAGTTTTATGTGGGCAAGGAAAACATGTTTTATTTCACTCACCCTACAGTGCCTAAAATGGAACTTAACACACAGTAGGCATGCATTAAGTATTTGTTGAATGAATACCTGAACAAATGTATCTGAAGCATTTATACTGCAGGCACACACCTCAGAGACACGGGAGGTTCAGTTACAGACCACCGTAACAAAGCTAGGCACATGAGTTTTTTGGTTGCCCAAAGCATATAAAATTTATGTTTACACGATACTGTAGTCTATTAGGAGAAGGCAATGGCACCCCACTCCAGCACTCTTGCCTGGAAAATCCCACGGACAGAGGAGCCTGGAAGGCTGCAGTCCATGGGGTCGCTGAGGGTCGGACATGACTGAGCGACTTCACTTTCACTTTTCACTTTCACACATTGGAGAAGGAAATGGCAACCCACTCCAGTGTTCTTGCCTGGAGAATTCCAGGGACGGGGGAGCCTGGTGGGCTGCCGTCTATGGGGTCGCACAGAATCGGACACGACTGAAGCGACTTAGCAGCAGCAGCAGCAGTCCATTAAGTGTGCAATACCATTATGCCTTGGGACTTCCCTGGTGGTTCAGTGCTTAAAACTGCCTTCCAGTGCAGGGTGTGTGGGTTCAATCCCTGGTTGGGGAACTAAGATCCCACATGCCTTGCAGCCAAAAAAAAAAAAACCAAAACATAAAATAGAAACAATATTGTAATAAATTCAATAAACCCTTAAAAATGATCCATATAAAAAACCCTAAAAGTATTATGCCGGAAAAAAATATACATACCTTAAGTAAAAATACTTTATTGATGAAATATGCTAACCATCACTTGACAATGCAGGGTTGCCGCAAATCTTTAATTTATACAAACTAACATGCTTTTGAACTGTGGTGTTGGGGAAGACTCTTGAGAGTCCCTTGGACTGTAAGGAGATCCAACCAGTCCATTCTGAAGGAGATCAGTCCTGGGATTTCTTTGGAAGGAATGATGCTAAAGCTGAAACTCTAGTACTTTGGCCATCTCATGCGAAGAGTTGACTCATTGGAAAAGACTCTGATGCTGGGAGGGATTGGGGGCAGGAGGAGAAGGGGACGACAGAGGATGAGATGGCTGGATGGCCTCACTGACTCGATGGACGTGAGTCTGAGTGAACTCCGGGAGTTGGTGATGGACAGGGAGGCCTGGCATACTGCAATTTATGGGGTCGCAAAGAGTCGGACACAACTGAGCGACTGAACTGAACTGAACATATCTGCAAAGCACAGTAAAGTGGAACACAATAAAACGAGGCAGGCCTCGTCTGTTATTTGTATGTTATAAAGCAGTCTTGATGTTATCAAGCTCATATGAGTGACTACACTGGAAAGGCAGCATAGATCTACCATGCCATAGTGAAACCCTTGGAGCCAGATGTGATTTTAGCATCAGGATTTCCAAATTTTATAAAGTATATCTTATCTAACATCCCAGCAATGACTGAGTTAGCACTTCATGATTAAACAGCAAATGGCTATATTTTGGGGTCTTCCCAGGCACTAGTGGTAAAGAACCTGCTTGCCAGTTCAGGAGACAAAAAATAAATGGGTTCCATCCTGGGTCAGGAAGATCCTCTGGAGGAGGGCATGGCATACTCCAGTATTCTTGTCTGGAGAATCCTGTGGACAGAGGAGCTTGGTGTACTACAGTCCATGGGATCTCAAAGAGTCAGACACGACTGAAGCAACTTAACACACACGCATGGCTATATTTTGCTCTGAAAATGCATAATATATACAATATGTGGGACAAATAAAAACTATACATAACTTCACATTAGTTCAGGTGAGTTTTTGGTGCTAAATAAATGGGATTAGGTCCAGTTCTGTTGTCAAATGACGTAGAAGAACTTTTTGTTTTTAGGAGTTTGCCATTGCAGGTAAGAGTTTTATCAGCTATAAATGAGAGTGCTAACAAGAACTATCACACAGAGTTGTCAGGAAGATCTAAAAGAGTTAACACATAGAAATCTGACCCACAGTAAGTGCTCAATAAATATTGGTTATTAATACATTGTATCATTTCATGATGCAACCAAACACTTTGTGAAACATACCTTATTTGGGTTATTTGACAGATGAAGAAACAGAAAGCTGGGTGGGTTAAGAACCTGGCCAGAAGTTATACACTGGGAAACTGACAGACAAGGGTTTGAAACTCCAACTCCTGTATCCTGTGCCTTACACCAGCTCACCTAAATTCTTGTATCCATTCATGATTCCTTTTGTTAGCTGTTACTCTCTGCTTTCCCTCTTCCAGCACAGAATGTTGGGGGTGGGGGGCTTTATTAATAAAAGCCCAAGAAAATTGAAAAGTGTTTAGGTGCACATTTTATTGCCAGGTTCCCTCTCTCTTCTCTTTCCTTCTCTCTTTTTGTTGAAAAGCAAGAGGCGAAAGAACTTGGCACCGTTTCCATCATGCAGATCCTTCTGGGTTTCTCAAATGTTGTGAGCCCTGGAAAGCCGGCATTCGTGCTTACCTCCACTCTTCATTAAGGCGGCCGTGGCCATGAGCTCGTGAAGGCAGACTGCCGGTGCAGTGGGTGGGCGTGCTGAATAACACCCGAACCACAGCTGGGGCTGCCCTTGTCAGAGTGCCAGCCTGCCTTACGCAGTCTGTTCTCGCCTGCTACCTGGCCCTCGCCCATCTGCTGCAGAATTCATAAAGTGCTGAAGATCACAAACATCTGAACCTATTATAGGTAACATACTTCAATTACATTCTGATTGTGGGTTTGGCTTCCCCCAAGCTTGGTGTATAATGGTACAGGGATCAGATGCTCCCCACAAAAAAAGGCACTAATCTCTAGGTGGTTCTCTGTCTTTGGAGTGTACTTAAGAAGAAGCCATTCTCCTGTATGCTACTTGCTTTGTGTCGTTCAGTTGCCTGGCAAAGAGGACCCACAGGTGTAAAGAAAAGGTGAGAGAGAGCAGACTTAAAGCCCTCTCCTAGGAACCTACCGTATTTGTGTATTGATCTGTTGTTTGTGTCCTCTGTTATGGAACAAGTGATTTGTTAGTTGAAATGACCTTCATTCTCCGGAGGGTTATCTGTCCTGGTGATTGGCTTACATCTTTCATAGTGACTGCTTTTCCAAGGACATCAAAGACTGAAAAGCCCATGCGTCCTCAGTCTACCGCTCCCTGCCTCGTCCCTCCCAGAGAGTTCTGGACAGCACTCCGGGGGGTGGGCCCCTGAGCTAGGATAAACCACATATTGATCCAATTAGAAGTCTGGTGAGGTGACAGCTTAGACTGTTTGAAACTACTTTTGCTTCTGTTTTCCACTGAATTCGCAAAGAAGCTATTGAGAGATACACACCAGTGCCCAGCTGAACCATATTAGGGGCTGCGGCAGAAGGAGAAAATCAGTGCTGTCCTTATTTGAAATGTTGATATTTTGGACACCATGAAATTTTTGCATTAATTTTGATTTTTCAAAAATATTGCATCAAAACCTGAGTATTGTGTCACTCTCTTAAATTTGGTACCTGGGCTTAGCCCCAGTACACAATCACTGAGGATGAGGACATTTTTTGTATTTATGCAACAACTCCTGCCCCTCATTGGTTGAAGGCTGCTCAGGGAACCCCATGTGCAGAATAGACAGCAGCTGTCAGCATCAGTTACAGTGTCCCTCTTGACAATCACTGTGCCCAAGAAGCATGACTGACACTCCTTTCCAGAAACTACATGGTTTGAAGGACTGTTCCCTGAAATTATATTCTGAGCCACCCTGTGACTCATGAACATCCCACAGCTCTCTCGGATGTCATGAGCCAGTGCGTTTCTATTTATCTCTCTAAAAAGTTTAATTTGCATCTTTGTCCCCTGAAACCAGAGTCCTGACTCCTGCAGGTGGATGGCTGAGGACACTGTGACTCTCCCAGCTTGTTTGGGGCCAGTGCAGAAAAAGGGTTTGGGGGGGCTTGTGGAGGGTTGCTAAGCTTGGAGCATCCCCCAGGCTCTACCTTTACAACTTGTTGAGGGAGACTGGGGAAAACTGGGGGCTCCAAGATCACTGGTGATGGACAGGGAGGCCTGGCATGCTGCAATTCATGGGGTCGCAAAGAGTTGGACACGACTGAGCGACTGAACTGAACTGAACTGAACTGAAGATCACTCACACCAGGCAGGACTAGGAATAGCAGTATTCCTCGATTTGCATGGCACTTTTAGTTCCAAATCATGTTCACTCCTATTTTTCCCCTCACGAAGTCTTAGAGGTGCAGGCGAGCCAAGTTATAGGATTCCCATTTCATAGATGAGTACAGAGGCTTCAAGAGATCAGTGGCCCATTCACAGCTTAGTGAAACCAATGGGCCTCCCTCTGGCTCAGACAATAAAGAATCCGCCTGCAATGCAGGAGACCTGGGTTTGATACCCTGGTCTGGAAGAGCCCCTGGAGGAGGGCATGGCAACCCACTCCAGTATTGTTGCATATTGCATACTGAGTGCATATTGCATATTGAGTGCAGCACTTTCCACATCATCATCTTTCAGGATCTGGAATAGCTCAACTGGAATTCTATCACTGCCGGGAGCCAGCGTGAGGAGCTCCACCCATGACAAAGGTCATGAGGAAGGAGGCTCGGCATACGCAAAGGCGGGATCGAGCCTCAGGAGTCCCCCTGGAAATTCTCCAGCATCTCTGCCTACTTTCTGCTTTGTGCTTTATGGGGGGCTGTCCCCCACTACCTCTCTCTGAAAAAAGAGTTAGCTTATAGCTCCAGTTAATAATTCCTGGGTGTAACAGTGTTTCAACCTACAAACTCCTTTGGAAGTCCTCTAGCCTGCCTGAATAGGTTTTTCCGGCCACGTGTGATTGCTCAGAGCCTCCCAACTGTGAGAGGCATAAGATGTTCTAAACTGTCTAAATACAGATTCCTTTGAGCAGTTAAAAGATTGATTAGAAATTGTATTGGTGAAGAGTTTTTCACTTGTTGGGCCAATGTTTGCTGCTAAGTCTCCATATCCCTTACCTGCTGTGTCCCTGGCAGTGTATTGATTAATATAATTGGTGTAAATAGTAGCTTTAATGTTTGTAACCTGGGACCCTTGAGTTAATTCTTTTTCTTGTTATAGCCCACCACACCTTTGCTCTGTAGGAATGCAACTTTATCTAATGCTTTTGGAGGGTGGCGCTTGACTTATCATCTTTAGAGAAAAATAAGTTTTCTGAAGAAAGGGTCTTAAAATGTTAACAGGCCTCTGGGCCAGAAGATGATGCAAATCACCTAAGCTTTTGCATATGATAAGTTTGCAGGAAGAAAGCCTGGCTTGCTGCATGACTCTACCCCTTCCCCCATTATCCTCTATGCATAACTTAAGGTATAAAAACTACTTTGGAAAATAAAGTGCGGGCCTTGTTCACCGAAACTTGGTCTCCCATGTCGTTCTTTCTCTTACCTTCTGGCTGAATTATTCAGCCTCTTTTCTTCACTGAATTTTCCTACTGAGCTATCCTTATTTCAGCCTCTTTTCTCCACTGAATTTCCTCACTGAGCTATCCTCATTCTATTACTTTTTATATCCTTAATTAACGTTTAATTAAGCAGTTGTTTCCTGATCCTCGCCGATGCCGTCCCCGCTTCGAATTCCCTGGATCCACCAGGACTGGACCCCGGCAGTTGCCTTGAGAATCCCCATGGACAGAGGAGCCTGGTGGGCTACAGTCCATGGGGTTGCAAAGTGTCGGACATGACTGAGTGACTAAGCACAGGACAGCACAGATTCAAACCAACAGAGACCCAGAACAACTGGGCGGATCTTAAAACAGAGTATTTTCTTTTTCTTAAGCTAATACAAACTTTAGTTTACTGGTTAATTTCCATGAATTCTATAAGAAGTAACAAGGGATTGTTAATGCTTCTCAATAACAAAGACCTTGTCTTTGTCACCTCCACCTTCACATGTCAGCTCCTGCATGGTTTCTGGCAGGTGCTCTGTCTAGGTTTATTGAATTGGATCAATACTGAGGAAGGAGAAGCTCAGAAAATTCCCAGCACTAGGAGATGTTGGGAAATTTAGAGGCAAAATTAGAGTAGTAAGAACAGTTGCAACCATTCATTTATTGAACATATACTATGCCATATTCTTTATATAAACATCATCTGTTCAGCAGCCATAAATGTTGTTCTCCCAGTTTTGCAGACTTGGAAGGTGAGATTCAGAAAGATGAAAGATCTCACCCAGTAGCAGGTCTGAGATGGAAATGCAAGTCTACAGGAATCCCAACCATGTTCCTAAACCACACGTGCTCTGTCAACTCAGAGGCTATACTGTCGTATTGCAGTTCAATGTAGCAAGCTTGACAGATTGCTCTGGTCTTTCTCGAGTTTCTTTCCCCTCTTGCCTGTCAGGAGGTCTCCAGGGTCATTTCACATGTTTGCATACAAAATCTAGTGCAAGAACACAGGCAGAAAAGTGCCAGAAGTTCTGGAGTTAGTGCATTTTGGTTGGCGGCATTTTGGGAATGTTTGGAGGAAGGCTGTCTAAGAGAGCATGAAATGTGAGTGACTAGGAGAAAGAAAAGGGGGTACAAGAGTCCTTCTGGGGGGTTTATGAGTTAGATTCCCATTGGATCAGTAGACATCACGATTAGTTTTAGCTCATTTGGAAGATTCATCTTTAAATGAAAAATTGCTTGGTAGAAATAGATTTAAGGGACTAGATCTGATAGACAGAGTGCCTGATGAACTATGGATGGAGGTTCATGACACTGTACAGGAGACAGGGATCAAGACCATCCCCATGGAAAAGAAATGCAAAAAAGCAAAATGGCTGTCTGAGGAGGCCTTACAAATAGCTGTGAAAAGAAGAGAAGCGAAAAGCAAAGGAAAAAAGGAAAGATATAAGCATCTGAATGCAGACTTCCAAAGAATAGCAAGGAAAGATAAGAAAGCCTTCCTCAGCGATGAATGCAAAGAAATAGAGGAAAACAACAGAAGGGGAAAGACTAGAGATCTCTTCAAGAAAATTAGAGATACCAAGGGAACATTTCATGCAAAGATGGGCTCGATAAAGGACAGAAATGGTATGGACCTAGCAGAAGCAGAAGATATTAAGAAGAGGTGGCAAGAATACACAGAAGAACTGTACAAAAAAGATCTTCACAACCCAGATAAGAGCCAGACATCCTGGAATGTGAAGTCAATTGGGCCTTAGACAGCATCACTATGAACAAAGCTAGTGGAGGTGATGGAATTCCAGTTGAGCTATTTCAAATCCTGAAAGAAGATGCTGTGAAAGTGCTGCACTCAATATGCCAGCAAATTTGGAAAACTCACTCAGCAATGACCACAGGACTGGAAAAGGTCAGTTTTCGTTCCAATCCCAAAGAAAGGCAATGCCAAAGAATGCTCAAACTACCGCACAATTGCACTCATCTCACATGCTAGTAAAGTAATGCTCAAAATTCTCCAAGCCAGGCTTCAGCAATATGTGAATGGTGAACTTCCAGATGTTCAAGCCGGTTTTAGAAAAGGCAGAGGAACCAGAGATCAAATTGTCAACATCCACTGGATCATGGAAAAAGAAAGAGTTCCAGAAAACATCTATTTCTGCTTTATTGACTATGCCAAAGCCTTTGATTCTGTGGATCACAATAAACTGTGGAAAATTCTTCAAGAGATGGGAATGCCAGACCACCTGACCTGCCTCTTGAGAAATCTGTATGCAGGTCAGGAAGCAAGAGTTGGAACTGGACATGGAACAACAGACTGGTTCCAAATAGGAAAAGGAGCACATTAAGGCTGTATATTGTCACCCTGCTTATTTAACTTATATGCAGAATACATCATGAGAAATGCTGGGCTGGAAGAAGCACATGCTGGAATCAAGACTGCCAGGAGAAATATCAATAACCTCAGATATGCAGATGACACCACCCTTATGACAGAAAGTGAAGAACTAAATAGCTTCTTGATGAAAGTGAAAGAGGAGAGTGAAAAAGTTGGCTTAAAGCTCAAGATTCAGAAAACGAAGATCATGGCATCTGGTCCCATCACTTCATGGGAAATAGATGGAGAAACAGGGGAAACAGTATCAGACTTTATTTTTTTGGGCTCCAAAATCACTGCAGATAGTGATTGCAGCCATGAAATTAAAAGACGCTTGCTCCTTGGAAGGAAAGTTATGACCAACCTAGATAGTATATTCAAAAGCAGAGACATTACTTTGCCAACAAAGGTCCTTCTAGTCAAAGCTTTGGTTTTTCCAGTAGTCACGTATGGATGTGAGAGCTGGACTGTGAAGAAAGCTGAGTGCCGAAGAATTGATGCTTTTGACTTGTGGTGTTGGAGAAGACTCTTGAGAGTCCCTTGGACTGCAAGGAGATCCAACCAATCCATGCTAAAGGAGATCAGTCCTGGGTGTTCATTGGAAAGATTGATGCTGAAGCTGAAACTCCAATACTTTGGCCACCTTATGCGAAGAGTTGACTCATTGGAAAAGACTCTGATGCTGGGAGGGATTTGGGGCAGGAGGAGAAGGGGATGACAGAGGATGAGATGGCTGGATGGCACCACCGACTCAATGGACATGAGTTTGGATATAGTCCGGGAGTTGGCGATAGACAGGGGTACCTGGCATGCTGTGATTCATGTGGTCACAAAGAGTCGGACACGACTGAGTGACTGAACTGAAGTGAAAGCACATAAGTTAATAGGATGTCATGAGAAGGTGAGCCGAGCTGACCTAGAGGTCTTGAGGCAGAGGCTGGGGATGCTGGTGAGGGATCCTAGCATTGATATGAGGAGGACCGGACCATCACATATTTCCAACTGTGTATCTTCGAATCTCCCACCCTGATTGAGTTTGGAGCAGCCTCAACACTTTGCTCATTCCTGCCACATGTTGTTCCTCTCCTGCCTTATCAAACATTAGTCAGTCCCCACCTCCCACCCCGTCTTAATTATTTGCAATGATCCGTGATAGACACACAAACAACTCTGCAGCTTGAAATCCCCCCATCGGGCAAATATGAAATTATTCACATTTTTCTTACAGATTTTTCATGAAGCGAGCTGGTGATGAAATGACTCTCAATGCCTTCACCATTTTACGCTGGGGATCCTGCCCTTCCCCTTAATGTGTGTGTATCTTCATGCCTCAGCTACATTGAGCATTCTCCTGGCCTGTTTATGTTTATTTTGGAAGCAAAATGTGTTTACAAAATCAGTTAAAAAGTGTTAATGATCAGTTTCCAGAATACTAATGTGAATCCAAATTACTTTCACATGAATCAAGACAAATTAAAAAATGCTATTTGATCATAAACTGTTTTAAATTTGTGTTACAAGTAGCGCAACAAATCTGAATATATCCCTTCTTTTAAAGAGCAGTTTAAAATAACCAATTTGTTGTCATAAAGAAGTTCAGGGCAAAAAATACCCTCCTAGGGGGAAAGAAGTCAAATTTTGAGCATTTACCTGGGGGAAGGTATTGGGGTACGTGCACCCTAACTACCAGAGGAAAAATATTGTTTGTAATTGTCAGAAATAGGATTGATTTATAAAACTTACATGATTTTCATGTCTTGTTTGCTATTATTTCTCCTGTGTCACAGTGGTAAAGAATCCGCCAGTGTAGGAAACGCAGGAGATGTGAATTTGATCCCTGGAGAAGGAAATGCAACGCACTCCAGTATTCTTGCCAGGAAAAGCCCATGGACAGAGGAGCCTGGAGGGAGCCTGGAAGAGCCCCATGTAGTGCATGGGGTCCCAAAGAGTCTGACATGACTGAGCACACAGCACACACACATGCTTCTGGGTCTAGAACAGGACTTGGCACATTGTATACTCTTGCCTGGAAAATCCCATGGGCGGAGGAGCCTGGTAGGCTGCAGTCCATGGGGTCGCTAAGAGTTGGGCACGACAGAGTGACTTCACTTTCACTTTTCACTTTCATGCATTGGAGAAGGAAATGGCAACCCACTCCAGTGTTCTTGCCTGGAGAATCCCAGGGACAGAGGAACCTAGTGGGCCGCCGTCTGTGGGGTCGCACAGAGTCGGACACGACTGAAGTGACTTAGCAGCAGCAGCAGCAGCACTCAACAATATTTCTAGTGTAAATGAGTGAATAAAATCAGCTGTTAAATTATAAGATTTAATCCAGGATTTTTTCTTCTCTGAGTCAGTATAAACATTATGAAGTTCATGGCAAAATAGAATAAAAAATTGAGAGCCATGTCATATAGAAACTACCAATCCCATATTCAGATAATATGTCCCCTTCTGGTGCCCCTCTGCCCTGTGCAGGTTACCTAGTAAAATTGCTGCTGGCATTTCAGATAGTCTGAGACACAGGGACTGTATAACTTTGCAGAGTCACAATTGCTGTCCATCTGAATTTACCCAGTGGTTTTTTCACTACCCATAACACAGATGGAGACCTGTGAGGTCCCCTTGAGCCACTTCTGGGCTGTTAGAAGGCATCTTTTCCAGACTCAGATGATTTATGGCAGTGTTCCCAGGGTTTCCTGAAGATCTGGTGAGAAGAAGACATGAAGTAGTGGGGGATAGAGCAAGACTGGGCTGCCTATTGGAGAGACTTCCACCCCCTGCCCAGGTATTTCCAGCTTGCTTTGATGTGCATACTGACTGGATTGCAAAGTAAGATTTTGTTTGCTGAAAGTCTTCAGGTGCAGTTTAATAAAAAGGAGAGGGAGAGTTCAAGACATTTATCAACACAGTCAAAGGAGCTGGTAAAGGGTGAGGGGAGGGATCCAGATAGAGCTCCCCAAGGAACTGGCTGCCTGCCGCTCAGTTAATTATGCATATATTATGTGCACATCCCATGCCTCTGTAGAAACCGTACAGCTTTAGATGCTCTAGCCATTTTGCAAAAACTCTCTACCTTGGAATACGTTTGTATCACAGACTTGTTTCCAGTTCAGAGGGCCATGTAGAAGTGGTGGGAATTTGACTTCCATGTTGCCCAGTATTTTCAATGAGCTCCTTTCAGGACTACCAAGGACTCTCTGGCTCTTGGACCCCAGAGCAGAATCAGACAAGTCCATTCATAAGTAACTTCGAAAGCGCGTGAGTCTGTGCCTTAAAGGGACAAACAGTGGCTTCAGAGAGAGAAGGAAGCCCAGGGATTTGCCAGCTGGGAGGAAATGGTGACTGAGAAGCCTGGGGGATGAGGAGCTCTTCCAGAAAGCCTGGAAACTAGGACCCGCTCCCCACCCTCAACTCATCACCTAGATCTGGGCAGGAAAGACCTAGCTGGGTGCCAGAGTGACCCAGCTGTCCCTCCACAATGCTCTAAGGCCAGCGCGACGTGAGGGGAAACAGCTTTGGACACATGCTCTCTTGGTTCACAGCCCAGCTCCATATGGGCTCTGTGACCCTGAGGTTCTCCGGTCACCCTTCCGAGCTGTGGTTTTCTTCACCTGTAAAAATGTGGTAAAGATACCTACCTCCTCCAAGGTATTCCAAAAGTTGAA
The DNA here is from genome assembly GCF_032452875.1 of Bos javanicus. Taxonomy (NCBI): domain Eukaryota; kingdom Metazoa; phylum Chordata; class Mammalia; order Artiodactyla; family Bovidae; genus Bos; species Bos javanicus. The sequence goes on from NC_083882.1 coordinate 62,972,427, forward strand.
GTTAAGGTCTGAAAGTTTTTGACATGTAAAGAAAAGTGAAAATGCAAGTCACTCAGTCATGTCCAACTCTTTGCAACCCCATGGACTGATTATACAGCCCATGGAATTCTCCAGGCCAGAATACTGGAGTGCGTAGCCATTCCCTTCTCCAGGGGATCTTCCCAACCCAGAAATGAAACACAGGTTTCCTGCATTGCAGGTGGGTTCTTTAACAGCTGAGCCACCAGAGAAGCCAAAGAATACTGCAGTGGATGGCCTATCCCTTCTCCAGTGGATCTTCCTGACCCAGGAATTGAACTGGGGTCTCCTGCATTGCAGAAGGATTCTTTACCAGCTGAGCTACCAGGGAATCCCTTTTGACAAATAGTGGCTACTCAAAAAATTATAGCTATTACCATTCTATTCTACTGTATCCACCCTGTTTTGAAAAGACTTATTTCTAGTGGGGCCTACTTTTGATGGGGAGACATTTTGCTTTCTAAGTGAAATATAAATTGTGTTAGTTGTATGGGATATGTGCTTTAAGAAAAAAATGCAGGGAAGAGAGATCAAGAGCGTTGGCAGGAGAGAGTTGAAGGGAAGCCCCATTTGTAAGAATGAGAAAGAGTTTCTTTCTCCAGTTCCCTCTTCCTACTCACCAAAGAGATGTTTACTTCCAAATAAGTAGAAACAAGAAAGGGAAGCAGAGTCTGGAAGATACTCATTCACAAATGCTGTCCTATGGTGACAGTTGGGGTGTGGTCTTGAGTTTAGTCCTAGTGTGTCGTTTGCAAAGAGCAATCTTGATTGAGTCACTTTTGACTTTCTTTACCTGTAAATTGGAAATAATGATTTCTGCCTCCTGTACATGAGCTTTCTTATCTGCTGAACTCTCAGAATAATAAGCAAGGGTGATTGCCATACACCAGTACCATCTGGCCATAGGTATACACGTGTCCCCTCCATTACAATATTGTAAAGTAATTATCCTCCAATTAAATAAATTAAATTTAAAAGAAAAAAGTAAGCAAGGGTCAGGGTGTGGCCATGGAAAGCTGTTATCCCAGGAGGTGAAACTATAGAAAATATAAAGGAAACAGTTCACCCCTGCTTCTTCCCACACATACTCTCTTTCTCTCTAAAGTTGTCAGGAGGGACTTCCCTGGTGGTCCAGTGGATAAGACTCCACATCCCCAGTGCAGGGGGCCCAGGTTCGATCCCTGGTCAGAGAACTAGGTCCCACATGTTGCAACTAAGAATCAGCACAGGCAAATAAATAAGTAAAAATAAAGTTTCAGGAAGCTGTAGGTGTTTTTCTCATAAATGAAAGTCGCCTTAAGGCAAAGGGAATGTATTTGCACTGAGATGGTCCAGTAGGAGCCCCTCCATCAGGAATGGCTGACTCACCACATCCCCTAATGGTACTGCCTTGGATTTAATCCTGTCTAAACTCTGAGGGTCCATTGACTGGTTACAAGTTGCTGACAAGTGAATGCTTGGTCCTCAGCTGTATATATTTACTGTACCATATAAATAATAAACACTAATAACTCACTTCATCCCTCACAGTTTCTCCATCCATTTCCTGGCCATTTCTGGACCTTTCATCACATACCAGATTGTCTGGCTGACTTTTATTGCTGGCTGCCCATGCAGGGCAAGAAATCATTGTTGTCTCATAAATAGCTAGCATCATGTGTTTTTTTTCTCTCTCTCTCATTGAAAAGTTACTGCAATTCAACTTAAATTTCCAACAACCAGAGAGTGTTTAAATAAATCATCCTCCATCCATTTGATGAAATTACCCAACCATTAAGAATCATGATTTTGAAAGCTATTCAACAATGGGGGGAGGGAAGCATATATCATATTAGGTGAAAAAAGCAATGCAGAAAATCATATATCCAGCCTGATCCAATTGTGTCCATGCATTTCTATGTATTTATGAGTGCATTAAAGAGATGGAAAGAAAATGCTTGAAATGTTATTTTTGAGTGGGATGGTTCTGGTGATTTTTGTTTCTTGCATTTTAAAATTTTTCACAGGGCACTTTTAGAATCTGAAAATAAAGGGTCATTTCTTTATGTAAAATTTTATTTTTAAATAACATTTTAAAGAATTTATTTCAAATTCATTTATTTAATATATTCATTTATTTAAATTCTTTTATTCTTTGTTTAAAAAATTTCAAGTTATTATATGAATACACATAATAATAAAAATACTAGCTTGGATGTCTGTTTGACAGACAGTTGCCAAATGGGGGTGAAATCTGAGGGATGGGTACTTGGCAGCTTCCATGAAATCAGGGTGATAAGGCTGACTCTTGTTTAGAAACTCCTATTCAAGGTCTTTGTTTTGTTTCCACCCCCCCTCAAACATGAAAAATTCTATTCACATACATACACAACCTTACATATACAGACATATGAAGTGTATTTTCTGTGCTCAGATTTACATCCACCTAAGACATTACCCAGTGAAAGCTCCATCAGTCACAGAAACTATTGCTGGGGAGGAGGGGAAATTTTATTTAGCTAATTTTTAAACAAATCTCAAACATTCCCCACATCTCCTGAAGCCTCGAGGGAGAATAATCAAGTCAAGCCCCATTGACTAGAAGAATAGTGAAGTGTGGAAAATGATTTCTCAGCGCTCCACGAGACCGCAGCTCCATTTAAATAACATGTTCATTATTCAGATGCTCAGGCTTCTTAACGGAGGCTCCTGTCCTGCCCCGGGGTTGCGCCAGCTTCTGGGACTCTGCAGCATCCTGTGCTAGCCTCTCACTTGTCCACATCACAGTGCAGTCCCAGGCACCACTGCTTGTCACAGCAAAGAGAGGTTTTAAGTAGCTAACTATTGTTTTCATTTTATAGATGAGAAGACTGAGTCTCTGATGAATGGTGTCCCTTTTTAGGGTCACACAGCCAGCCAGGTATTCTCACTCCAAGACCATTGCCATTTCTAATTTCTGAAAATATCTCATATGCCAAAACTTTCCTCCACTGGTTCATTGTTAGAAGATGTGATTCTGACCAGCTAGACTATATGTAAGATGGATCTTTAAAAACAGGCTGCAAACAAACAAAGACAATAACAAGACCAGGAGACAAATTGCTGGGGGACATTAAATAAAATATACAAACAGACAGCATTTTCTGATTTGGGCAACTTATTTTGAGTACAACATAACTTCTTGTACAATCAACGTGGGACTATGTTTAGTGGTAGAGTAAGAAAGAAAACATCAGAAATGAACAGAAAGCTAATTTTTTATTGAGTGCCCACTATATGCCATGCCCTATTCTAAGCACTCTACATGTTTCAACTCATTTCATCCTTACAACAATCCTATGATTCGGGCAGTATTATTATCCTCACTTTACAGATGAAAAATCTGAATAACAAGGTCACATAGACAAACCTGAGAAGATGGAAAAGGAGCTTTGAGCTGTCTAAATGTGAAACGGGGAAAGGCAGACAGAGCTGAGTTTAAACCTCAGTTCAGCCACTTGCTAGCTCTGTGACTTTGGACAATAAACAACCTCTCTGAGCTTCAGAACTCTCATTTATTATAGAGGGATCGTAAAATCCGGCTCATGCACTTGCTGTAAGGGTTTGATGGGATAATGCAGGTAAAACTCTTGTAGCACCTGAGCACTTAGCAGATGCTCAGTGAATTGCAGTTTGTTTTGGTCTCTTCTTCCACCTCTTCCTCTTCACCTCTTTTTCTGCTTTGCTGATTCTGCTGATGGTTTTCCACAGGGAAGCAGGCTCATTCATTTCTTCAATAAACATCTTAGTGACAGGCGCTCTTCTGGATGCCAGGGACAGAATGAGCACAAGACCGACACAGACCCTCCTAGACACTCACAGCCCCCCATGGCAACCATCAGCGGGAGGACCCAGGGGCTGGCGCCTTTGCATGGGGTGGGTCCACTTCACTCTTCCCTTTACCTGTCTACTTCCCAACAGCATTTGAGCTGACATCAATCAAAAATTTTCAATGACTGGGGACACTATTGGGTTTACCTTTGGTTGGGCTTTAGTTGCAAAGCTCAGAACCACCAAAGCTTATATTCATCCTTTGCTGAGGATGCTGGAGCCCCAAAACAAACACAAGGCTCTCCCAAAAGACTAATAAATTAATTAGCTGTAATTAACTATTTTATTAATTTATTCTTAAGTCACCTAACATTTACCCAACTGCAGTAGAAGAGGACTTACCATTTAATCAGAGATTAGCAAACAGGGTTCATCTGATGAGTTAATTCTGATCAGAAAGCTGCAGCTGTCTGTGTTGAGAAGGATTCTGAGGCCAAGCCTAGGCTCAGTAAAGCCACAGTGGATTCCTGATGTCTGCCATAGACAAAGAAAGGAAAAGTGGTGGCTTCTTATTTGCTTCTCTAATAGTACAACCATCACCTCTTTCAAATGAGTCAACTGATTTGCACAAGGTCACACAACTAGTTGGCACTAGAGCAAGATCTAGACTTAAGGTCTCCTATCCAACATAATGAATAGTGTTGGAAAGAGATTAGATTATAATTCCAAGCTCTTCAAAATCAATTTTCCTGATCTTCCAGGATAGTGAGACTTAAAAAAAAAACAAAGTTAACTAAACTAAGCAAATGAGACAGCCCATTCTCTGTCTCACAGGTACCATCTTCATTCTCTTCCTTTGAGCTGGCAGAGCAGGAAGCCTGGTTCCCAATGCAACCAGACTCCATGCCTTGTAGGACAGCAACACCATCCATGCAGAAAGTGCCAAAGTAATACAGGTAGTTCTTCAGTTATCTAAGGCTGTGTAACAAAGAACTCCAGACACAATGGCTTAAAATCAGTAATTGTTATCATGATTCTATGAGCTAACTGGACTCAGCCTGATGGTTCTTCTGCTGGTCTGGCTTGGGGATTGCTCACGAAGTTGCCATCAGACAGCAAGTGGAGCTGGAGTTCTGTGGAGACTCAGCTGGGCTGGAATGGCTTTCTCACTCACACATCTGGCACCTTGTTGACCTTCTTGTGGGTTCTTTTTCCATGAGAAGAAATCCTCCAGGGCCTCTCCAGGTGGACCCTCTCCAGCAGGGTAACTGGGCTTCTTACATGGTAAGAGCACACAAGTAGAAGCTGCCAAGGTTTCTGAAAGCCAGAAATTTGCACAGTGTCATTCCCGTCACATCTGATTGATAGAAGTGAGTCACAGGTCCAATTCAGGTTCCAGGGAGGGGTGAAAGAGGACTCACAAGGGTACAAACACCTAGTCCCCTGGTCACAGGGGCAAGCTTGGGAGACAAGGTACCACCGGAATGAAAACAGCAGAAACGCAGCCTGGATCTCAGCTGCTCTATCAGGGAGCAGGCCACCCAACACAGTCCCTTCAGGATGCTGACTTCCATCTCCGGAGACTGATCCAGGGGCGACAAAGTTCAGGCGTGGGCAATGCCTGTTTCCTTCCTCTGCCTTTTTTCCCCCTCTCCTCCCACACTTCTCTGGGACATTATCTCTTCTTTGTCTTGTGGTGGAATTTGAAGGATGGAAAGTCTAACTGGCAATCAGATAGTGATTGAACAATCAGACAGTGGCATTGGACTGAACTTTCATTAGGTTGAAAATCGTTGTGACAATCCAAGGGAAACTGTGTGGGATTGTTTGTAATTGACGGAAAATTCCTTTTGCAGGAGTGGCAGCCCTTCCACCTGCACAGAATGGTGTGCTTGCTCCTGGTCCCCTTCCTTGCCAGAGCTCATCAGGTCTCTAAGTTTTTTATCTTCTCCCTAAGAAATATTCAAATTGAAAAAAAAATGTGATAATGAATAGTGTTGGAAAGAGATTAGATTATAATTACAAGCTCTTTAAAATCAATTTTCCTGAGCTTCCAGGATAGTGAGACTTAAAAAAAAAAAAAAAGTTAACTTAACTAAGCAAATCAAAGCAGTAAAAAGGAACAGCTTCAGGACATTTAGAAAACACTTTTACTCCATTCATAGATTTGAACCTAAGCAAATCCACTATTTCTAGCACAAGGAATACTTAAATCCCTTGTGCTCATCCTATGTTTGAAATATTCACAGGTGTATTGGTATCAGAAGTGTTCTGGCAGTGACTTTAATAAAGAGAAAGGTGTTTGGATTCTAAGATACTGAGTCTTCCGTTTTTACCATGTATTTTTCAAACTTGAGCAGGTCAATGAGAGAAACGTACTGCCCTCTATTGGACAGAGTCAGCAAAGTCGTCCCAGAATCTTTAGGAGAAAGCCACCTTTGGGGGGGCCGTCTTTTAACTGAGGCAACACAGGGCTCCCATTTAGCGTAGCCCAGGTAAAGCAGAAGTTAAAACATCAGACACGTCCACAAAATAAGATTTGCATTTCTATGCTATATCTGGCTATGGGTTTTCAGTTTTAACAAAGAGGAAAATGTCAAAATTTGTAAAATACAGGTTTTGGGGGAAGATAAGAGTCAATAAATTTGTTAAATTGGAGAAGCCCTGGAGGAGGGCATGGCAACCCACTCCAGTATTCTTGCCTGGAGAATCCCATGGACAGAGGATCCTGGTAGGCTACAGCCCATGGGATCGTAGAGTCAGACATGGCTGACGTGACTGAGCAGCAGCAAATTGGAGAATTGAGAATAGAACTATTTTATTCCTAAGCTCACTCAACACAGAAATGACTCAGCCCATGTCACTAAGATGCTGTGTCCTGTGATGATATTATTACTTTGCTGAGTTTTAGTGAATCAGTCAAACTTCTATGCTTTCCTTCAGCAATATGATAATTTCCTATACTGAAATGATGCTCTCTTCTACAAATACCCATGACTATTATTGTTTTATACTGCCCAGGTCACCAATAGAATGTAAAGAAAAGCAAACCTGGGCTTTGCCTCTTCTGGGGGAACAATCAGCTCGAGAACTTTTGCGATTGCACCTTAAGGGAAGAGAAGAGGCTATTTTTGCTTACTTATAGGCAGCCAGAGCTGCTCAGAGCATTATAGACTTGCCTATGTTCTACTTTTTTTTTCCTTTCAAAATTAGAGCACCATTTCCCCAAACACTTGTTACCGTTTAGGTCTTGCCTTAAAAATATTTTGAGAGGAATGGAATTAGATAAAAGAGGGTGAGTGAGGGAAAGGATTACAGAAGAGAAATTTTTCACTGTGTGAAGGATCTTGACACTTCGTAAAGTTGAGAATTGAGAAAAAAAGGTAATTCATCATTTTGACTCAGTACATTCCAATTCTAAGAATCTACCCACAGAAAAACTCACAGAAATACCCAAACTTAGCTACAAAGAGTCCACGGAAGCATTGCTATGATGAAAGCAAAGGAGAAACAACCAAAATATCTTGAATGGGGAGCTGGTAAATGACATGGAATTTACACAGTGGAATAATACTATGCAGACACTAAAACAGCAAGGAAGTTCTCTCTGGGCTGATGTGAAGATATTACCATGATAGGGTAAGTTATATTAACTTTGTGAATAACATAAGTTGCAGAACAGAAGTACTGTCCGTTTCTCATTTTTGTAAGTAGAATTATATTGTTATTATAGTTTATTGCTTAAAAATAAACCTGGAAGAATAGACACCAATCTATTAACAAAGAAAGTCTCCAGGGGTTGGGATTATAAATGGTTGTTACTTCTCAATCAACCCGTATGCTTGGGCATTTTTTACCATTGACATATGGCTAACTTTTGTTATCCAAAAATACAGTTAATTTTTAAAAACCTGGATAGGTAGGTTTTCCTTTTGGCAGAAGACTGTCAGAAGCTACCCATTCATATGTAGGAAGCACTTCCTGTTAGTGCTCTAATGATGGAGTTAAATTGCTCAAGCAAATCACAAACAGAAAAGTTGGATGAAATAAAAGATGTAAATACAAGATGTGAAATACAAGATGTAAATACTTGACATATAACAGGTGCTCAATAAATGTTTGCTGAATCCTGGAATAAATGAATGAATGCAGAACTGCTTTCTATGGCGCACTTTTTATTTGCTACCTGTTTTTTTAAAATTATCTATAATCAGATGTGTTCCTTGTGAATAATATCTCCAACAGATTTCTCTGTTTACGGAATTCCCTTTTTCTTCTCTTATACATCTTCAGAAACTAAAATGGTCATGCGGGGGGAGGGGAATGGGCCATAAAAAAAAAAACCAAAAAACAAGGTTTTGACATGAGGGAAAAGGGATTTTCACAAACCACCAAAGTGCTACTTCTCTTGGAAGAAATGCACCCTGGATATTTTCCAGCTGAATTCTGCAACAAAACCCAAGGAAAATGAACATTAATCTTTTATGAACTAAGCCCCCGAAAGAACAGGCTTTGAGCTCAACCCTAATTAGGTTGCATCTCAATACAGAGAATCCTTAACGAATAAGGACACATAACAACACCGGCGAGCTCTCTGCTGGGACTGGCTCAGAAATGAAGGGGCCGCCCAGGCCACTCTCAACTGCTCTCGTGCATTAGGGATACCCGACTTTACCTGGAAAACGCACTGTCATCTTGGATAGGAAGCAAATGGAATTTCCTCTAACTGAAATTCTTGGCCACCTGGCTACCTCCACGGCCATCTGGGGGTCTGTGGATAAATGAGAAGAGAAAGGGCAAGAAGCAGGGCTTGTAGTGTGAGTTTAGCAAGTCAACAAGGTTTCTTTGCGCCCAGCAGAGCAGCCCACATTGACTGTGCTCAGAAACGAGATAACCTACAGATGTGTTATGTACTTGGGTGGGAGGCAGAGCACAGTGGAGTCTTAGAAAACTGGGTTCAAATCTCAGTGCGGCCTCTTTCTCCTCCTGAGGCCTAGAACAGTTTACCTTGCCTCTCTGAGCCATTGTTTCCTCATCTGTAAAATGGGAATCAAGGTACAGAATGGTGGGGAGGATTAAATGAAATGAACTAATCAGCTCTCAGCTTGTTAGTTGCTAAGACAGACCTTATTTTCCAACCACAGCCTCCCCCACCCCATTCTATTCTACAGCTTCCCCATTCTCTCTGAAAAACTACAGTGTAAGGTAATTGCAAAGATCCCCACATTACAGTCAAGGAACCTGGAAGTCGGCGAGGTGAGGTCTTTGGTGCAAACTGAGAGAACAAGGGAACGGTAAGGCTAAGATTTCTGCTCAAGTCTTTCCAGGTGGTGCTAATGGTAAAGAACCCACCTGCCAGTGCAGGAGACTTAAGAGACGCGGGTTTGATCCCTGGGTTGGAAAGATCCCCTGGAGGAGGGCACCACAACCCACCCTAGTATTCTTGCCTGAAGAATCCCATGGACAGGGGAGGTTGGCAGACTACAGTTTATGGGGTCTCCTAGAGTCGGACACCACTGAAGCAACTTAGCACTCACGCACTGCCTATCCCAAATCACATGCTGAATGAAGGATGTGACTCGGGCTGTCAAAGACAAAGGAATTACTGACGTTTGACATCTCAGAGAGCTCTGAATCCTAGGACCCTATGCATGCTCCGAGGTTACCAGAGAGAGGCCTCAGGATGGGCTGAGACTGAGCTGTTTGAATGGAGGGGTCAGGATTCCCCATCCCATGAAGCAATAGTTATGGTTCCAATATCCTCCCCAGTCTTCCTTAGAAGCAGTCACCACTCCACCCACCCTGCCAGACCTTAGCTTCCCCCAAAGTGGACATGGGCTTCCTCATCAATCCCCTGATGGCATTTATTTGGCTTATAATAAACAATAAACCCCTTACCGCCAACATTGCTGTCCCACATTTGTCCAGCATCTCTCTGCTGCCCAAGAATGCCTGATCCGTTTACCATAATTAACTGGTACCTTGCTAGAAAGCTGAGCCAAAATCAAAACTCTTGGGTGAAGAAGATTTGCCAAGGGTTACAATGCATGAGAATTGGAGTGGATAGAACTTGGCACTTGAAACCTCTTCCTTCCACATAGAACTTATTCTAGAAACTCATTAACCCTAAGAGTGTAGTCACATTTCCGGAAGAAGCTGGGGACTGGGAATCCATTTGGATTTTTACAATCTTGTTCTTTCAACTGCCAGCCCCATAGTGTTTTTCCCTCCTCTTCTTATTGTCAAATTTTGTTACATTGTGTACTGTGCTTGCTAAGTCGCTTTATTTGTGTCTGACTCTTTGGGATCCTATGGACTATAGCCCACCAGGCTCCTCTGTCCGTGGGATTCTGCAGGCTAGAATCCTGGAGTGGGTTGCCTTACCCTCAACCAGGGGATCTTCCTGACCCAGGGATCGAACCTGCATCTCCTGTGGCTCCTGAATTGCAGGTAGATTCTTTACTGCTGAGCCACCAGGGGAAGCCCACATTATGTAATACTATGACTATTTATTGTAAGGTATTTTCATTATATTTCTGTTAGCTAATGTTTGTTGCACATCTACTGTGTCCAACACTGTTCTAAATATTTTATTTTATTTATTTTTTTTTTTGGAAAAGATTTTAATTCTTCTTTTCCTCTGAGATAAGTTTCACCAGTCTCAGTGGAAAGCTATTCAAATGATCAGAGTTTCTTCTTCTGGGATTAGTAGGTTTTCTTTTTTTTTTTCTGGTTCATATATTATTTTATTTTTTTTTTTAAATACTGAAATGAATTTATTTATTTATTTTTTTTTCACTTTTTTTTTTTTTTAATTTTTAAAATTAAAAAAATTCCAGGTATACACGTGCTCCCCATCCTGAACCCTCCTCCCTCCCCCTCCCCATACCATCCCCCTGGGCCATCCCAGCGCACCAGCCCCAAGCATCCAGCATCGTGCACTGAACCTGGACTGTTCAACACTGTTCTAAATATTTTACATCCTACATCTTATCTAAGCCTCACAAACAATTTGGAAAAGGGTAATAGTATATTTATCTCTATTTTGTGGATGTGGACAGTGAGCTCAGAGCATTAACCATTTTGGGTGTCCCTTGTATGAGAGCCTCTGGTGATCTAGAAGGCGAGAGATCACATGCAGCCAAGAGAATCAGTGTGAGAAGGTGAGAACCGAACTGGTTGGAGAAGAACAGGAGGGAATATGGGAGAAAAGCTTTCAAGGCAGAGGGCATAGCATGAGGGACAGCTCAGAGACAGGAAAGTGCACGCAGCAGGGAGTGCTATGGTGAATGGCAAATAGAAGTTCTGGGAACTGCTTGTTAAATTGCTAGCTTGACCTTGGCAAATGGGTCTTGCTCAGATGACAACACGCAATCTAGAAGCAGCTGCATGAGGGGAAGAAAGGGGAAAAGGCCTCTGCTGTATGTGCCAGCCACTCATCTAATTTTCCAAACAATCCAGTGAAGGAGCTTTCATGCCTCCACTTTACAGGCAAGAAAACAGAGTCTCAGAGAAATGGCTTGTCTAAGAAAGGTCAAAAGGCTAGAAAGCGGTAGAATGTGTGTTCAGACCCAGCTCTGCCTGGGTCCATGGCCCTTGATCCAATCCTCCATGCCAGATTGAAGAAGGAGGGCCTGCCTCTCACTGCTGGCTTTTAGGAGCTCCTTTGTGGGCAGGCATGGAGTCTGGCACAGACCAGCCTCAATTGGTGACACAGTCTCCTTTAAGAAAAGAAGGATTTCCACACTCTTGGCATTTTCTGCATGAGATGCAGCAGTGTCAAGGCTCTGGGCACCCCTCATCGCGAGGGAGAAGGCTACAAGATGCCTTTGGGCAGGAGAGGGAGCACCCAGCTTGGAAGCGCAGCTGAAATCAGCATAGGAAGCTGTGTGATGGCAAGCGAAGCCCCAGATGGGCCCTCCAATGAGATCACCCCCAGCCTCCCCGGCTGCCAAGGCAACAGCTGCTCCCAACATATTGGCCGGCGAATATTTCAGATCCACACCCTCAAATCCAGATGTGTTTGTGTCATGAACTCTATACACTCCGCTAGAAATTACTGAGGTCTAAAAAAGGAAATTAAGCACTCATTCAGGCACACACGGACCAGTGACCTGAAATATTCTGTGCATGGCCAAGGTTTGGGGTACTCACACTTGGGACCCTGAATACCAGCTTCCACCCATCTATTGGCCCACACTACCCTCACCAGAGATCATAAGTAAAGTGATTGATGTTTGCTTTCAACTGAATGCCAGTGAAATTTTATGAATGTGGAAATCGGCCTTTGCACGATGGCCAGACTCTGCTTTGTTTTTAATTATTAGCAGCTTGGTTGGAACATCAGTGCAGCCCTGCACTTCCAACAACAGAAATCACGGATCAAATCAACTTAAGGAGCACTGCCTTTCAGCCCTGGCTACACATACGTGTCACTTGAGGAGCTTTGAAAACAACAGTGATTCAGCACCAGCAGGAAAGTTTGGACATGGGGCCCCAGGATCTGTTTTTTATTCCAAGTTTCCCAGTTGATTTCATGTCACAGCTAATGCTGAGAACCTCTACTGTGGAATATACCCTCCTGGATGGCTACAAGGCAATCAAAAACAGGATGGGGAGATGGCAGTGGGAAGGTGTAGCCGTCAAAGGCTTTACCTTTACATCAGACAGTAGCAGGTAACTCTCAACTTTTTCATAGACTAACATGTCACTCTGGATCATCTGTATGAGCCTGTCTCTGCATCTTTCAGTGGGGATAATGATATTAATACTTGATTGAGCTTGTGTGCATGCACGCTCAGTCCTGTCTGACTCTTTGTGATCCCATAGACTGTAGCCCACCAGGCTTCTCTGTCCATGGGATTCTCCAGGCAAAAATACTGGAGTGGGTTGCCATTTCCTCCTCCAGGGATCTTCCCATCCCAGGGACTGAACTCACCATCTCCTGTGTCTCCTGCATTGTAGGCAGATTCTTAACCATTAGTGCCACTTGAGAAGCCTCTGACTGGCTTAAGAATGATTAAATCTGAAAATGTTGGTGTAAAGTGCTCTGCACAGCACCCAACACCTTGTAGGGATTCAACCAATGATAACCATTACTGTGGGGCTTCCCAGGTGGTGCCAGTGGCAGAGAACTCATCTGCCAATGCAGGAGACGTAAGAGTCGTAGGTTTGATCTCTGGGTCAGGAAGAACCCCTGGAGGAGGGCATGGCTACCCATTCCAGTATTCTTGCGTGCAAAATCCCATGGACTGAGGAGCCTGATGAGCTACGGTCCACAGGGTCGCAAAGAGTTGGACACGACTGAAGGGACTTCACACGCATGCAACCATTACTGTTGCTGCCGCTAGAGGAGAGTGTCTGAAAAACACTGTCCTAGAGAAGAACACTCCATGGGAGGGTGGTCACATTTCTGCAAACACAGAAAGGAAGAGCTTAGAGAAACCCAAAGTAATCACCACAAGCTCACCCTGAACTTTCTGCTCACCTTAAACAATGTCTCAAACACTAACTTGTGAAAGTTGTGAGTGGCAGGACCTTGAAGCTGTGTCCATGCCCTTCCTAGCATCCCGAGAGAAGCTGAAATCCCATAAGTTCTCTAAAAAGTCACTTCTGGCAACACTCACCACTCCCTAATTGACCATGCTAAATATTATCCCCGATGCCCCCAAAATGAGCTCTTATCTGATTGCAGCTTGGTAAATATTATGAAAGTTGTGGTTTTATTACCACAAAAATATCAATGCTAACTTTCTCATTTATGTAAGAAGTAGCCAGAAAATCTCAGTGGTGAGAGCTCGAAAGCAATTACATCCTTATTATTTAGAAGTTTGGCCAGATGTCAAGGGAGTTTATAGCCAAACCACTACTTTGGTGGTGTTTTGTCCCCCAGAGTAATCCAAAAATTAATGTACCAGAAGGAAATAATATGTTTTTCATAGAATGCTGTGAGAGCCGAGGCTTTGCTCTTAGAAGGACTACCATGGAAATTCCTTTATCAATACGGAGGAATAGTGTACTGGGAAGTACTTTTTGACTTGGGGTAATATCTTTGGTCAATGATATTTCTGAAATGGCAGAAAGCTCAGAAAAAAATTGGAAAGATACTCTATGTCCCTGTATGTGTGTGTATATTTAGAGAGAGGGAAACAATAGAGACACAGATAAATAGAGGTATAAATAAACATATATCCATACCAAAAATTAATTAACGTGCTAATATCAAAAAGAACAAATTGCTCCAAAACTCACCACAGCAGCCTTCTGTTGTGTAGTTGTATAAAACCTCTGGGAGACAGAGAAAGTCCGGTGTGTTCAAGTCCACTTTGATGTACCTGGTGGACTGAGCCCAGTAGAGAAGGACTGACCAGGTGGTTCTGGAAATGAACCAGGTGATAGTAATTTCCAGACTCTTTGGGAGCCCCAGTACATTGAACAAGATCTCTCTTGCCCGCAAAGATGACCTTTCGACCAGCAAGGCCAGAGGCTTGGTGGGATTTCAGCTAAGCTCAAGCATCTTGGCTTGCTTTTCTCACATCAGCTTGGTCATTTGTCCACAACGTTCTGTCAGACAAACAGTTGATATAGACAAATGGAGACTTTCTTCAAAGGTTTATTTTGTATTTTCAAATATTTGACAAGCTACTTCAAAACAATGTTGTATGCAAGAGATGTCCACACCTTTCTTTTTCTTAATAATAAAGTGTTGGAAACAACCAAAATCTAAGAGCTTGCTGTTAAAAAAGATAGGCCTTTAAAGCATTAATATTGAATGGTGTTCATCAAATAGAAAGGAAGTGCTTCATAGAATAGCATAGTTTCTTCTCTACTCCTCTCTTTTCCTCTTGCTCTTTAACCTAATATATAGAGTGTTTTCCCACTTATATTGAAATCTACATAGTTTCAGTATATCTACATTTGCTTAAAAGTTCTAGAAGAATGATATGAACCAGTCTTCAAAGGAATCTTCATCATAGAGAGATTTTCATTTACTTCATATTGCTTCATTTTTCAGAGTGTACAGTGCATTTTCAAAAATAATTTTTAGGTAGCTGAAAATTTTTAAAAGAACAAAATGAAAAAGAATTTTTCATGTGCAGTCTTCCATTCCATCAGCTGAGGAACCATGAAGGAGACTAAAGAAAACAGACCCAGAAAGATCATATCAGACAACAGGCTTTTCTGTTTCAGCACTGTTTCTCCTTTTTGATCAAGGGCTGCTGTGTTTAACAGAAAACTTTGGTCCATCTCAAGAATCTACAGGAAAACCTCAAGCTCAAGGCACTCCCCAATTTACAGTCACTGTGGATGGAAGAAGAGACATCACTAACTCTGGCTTGATAGAGTCCATCTGTGCTTGGTCAGTCATGTTCCTACGGACGGTGCAGCCTCATGGATGGTAGCCCACCAGGCTCCTCAGTCCATGGGATTCTCCAGGCAAGAATACTGGAGTGGATTGCCATTTCCTACTCCAGGAGATCATTCTGACCCAAGGATCAAACCTGAGTCTCTTGCATCTCCTGCATTGCCAGGCAGATTCTTTCACTATGTCATGTGAGAAGCTCTTGATAGAGCCAACAAAGAGCTAATTGATCAAGCAAACCAAGATTCCCTAAAAGAATGCTCCCCTTGTGCTTCCTGGAGCATCTGGAGGTCTCTGGCATACCCTGGGTATTTTAATAAGAGCTGTCACGTTAAACACTGAGTTCCAAATACTGTGCTAAGCTGCACACATCACCTTTTATCTTCACGAAACCTTCAGAAGTAGAGATGATCCCTCCCATGTTACAGAGGAAGAGACTGAGACCCATGGTGCTTAAGCAACTTGCCTAAAGTCACAAGCTAGCAAGTGACAAAGCCTGTACCTTCATCTCCACCTGCCCACCTCCATTTTCTGATTTCTAGGATGCAGGAAGTGAAATGTTATCTATTTAATGACCATGGAAAGCTAATATCCCTCTGAAGTCTTCAAGGTACCCCAAAACTTGCTTATTCACCTTCAGTATCTGTCCCATCAGTAACTTTTCCCCTCGGTTTGTACAAATTGCTGTAGCAGTCAAGATGCATGCATCCTATTGTTCTCTGATATTTAGATATTACAAGCCTTGGATAGTTTTTAAACAAGGCAGCAAAATCCTTGTACAAATGAGTTCATTTCAGGAGGAAAAAAAATCTGTTGGCAAGGAATAAACCATAACTTGTCAAAGGCATGCATAATATTTTTTGCTAAATTCATGTTTTCCTTGGTCAGCCAATAGCTGAGCATTAAGCCTTTTGTAACATTCATTTTGGTGATTCATTAGCAATATCATTATGATTTATTATCCTCTTTGCAATAAAGAATAATTTACAGATCTGGGGATGAAGATTTTAATGATGGTGTTTATAGGATATTGGCTTAAGTTTTTTTCTGGGTTATATTCTTAAATCCTTTTAATAAAGTAAAATCAAAGGATTATGAAGTAAGCACTGTCGTTCTCTCTCTAACAACACTGTTCCCCTCCCCACTGTGCGCAATGTAGTGGCTGGGGAGCTGATTCTTGCTCTAGGGTTGGATTCTGAACAGTCCAAGCCAGCTGCCAGCGGAACCCTTTGCCCTCTGGTTTCGGAACTGTCATCTAACGCAATCAGATCATGGCATTCTCCTGGCCTCAAGAACCAGTACAAGAATAGACATGGGGTCTCACTGGGGCCAGTAAGTTATGTAGGCACCCAGGAAAAGAGTGTCCTTGCTTTTAGGAGATGGCTGCAGGAAAGCCAGTCTCTGTGTGTGGATGCTGCCCTGCTTGGAGTTCCAGGCCTGGAATGACTGCTGCTACATCGACACATGAACCAACACATTTTCTTATTGCGGAAGCCACTTCGAGTTTTTATAACTGTAACCTAAGCATCCTACATTAGTCAGCTCAGGCTGCCATAACAAAATACCATAGACTGGGTGGCTTGAACAACAGAAATAAGTTTTTTCACAGTTCTGGAGGCTGAGAAGTCCAAGATCAAGGTGCTGGCTGATTCAGCTCCTTGTGAGGGCTCTCTTCCTGCCTTGCCGATGGCTGCCTTCTCATCCCCACATGGCAGAGAGTGGGGAGGCAGGGGTGTAGCATGCTCTCGGGGGTCTCTTCTTCTAAGGGCTCTAATCCCATTATGAGAGTCCCCATTTTTATGACCTCATGTAACCTTAATTACTCCCCACAGGCTCCATCTCCACATACCATCACACTGAGGGTTAGGACTTCAATGTATGAATGGAGGGGTGGAGACAAGAATATTCAGCCCATAACACATCCTAAACAATACCGGCCACAACCATTTCTTTGACCTAATTCCCACATTATTGTGATAGTGTCTCAAAAGATTTCAATAGAACCTTCTCTTTCAAGGTAAGACCATCATCAACCATTCTACTCCATGGACTAGGAAACAGACCCAAATTCTAAAGAGCAGATGACCTAAAACTTGCCCAGAAATACGACCCCACTTAGCTTTCAGCTTTCTTGCTTTCTGCATAAGAATGTCTAACTTCCAGTCATCCAATATCCAAATAGTGTTTCTAAAATATTGGCAGCCAACTCAGAAAAGTATATGTATTGATCTCTGTTGATATAGCTGAGCCTAAATTGAGGTCCAAAGTCACACAACCTCCTACCCTGGGCCTGTTGATGGAAAAGAATTCTAATCCTGAAATCTTGCTTTAGGGGGCACACATAAGTCAATTTTATCTTTGTAGCACTTGATAGGGTTATCAGCCATAAAGGTATCTCCCTTTCTTTTATTTGGCAGTATGCATGGATCCAGGCAGAATTCTCATCTCCAGGTTTTCTGCAGGTCCATGTAGCCACGTGACAAAATTCTTCCCAGTGGGATGTAAGGAGAAGTGATATGAACAACTTTCAGATCAATCTTTACAAGGATGCTGTTAAAGTCTTCATAATTGTTCAATTTGAGTGAAGTAGATGCAAAAAGGCAAAATGGTTGTTTGAGGAGGCCTTACAAACAGCTGAGAAAAGAAGAGAAGCAAAAGGCAAAGGAGAAAAGGAAAGATATATCCATCCCAATGCAGAGTTCTAAAGAATAGCAAGGAGAGATAAGAAAGCCTTTCTAAGTGATCAATGCAAAGAGATAGAGAAAAACAATAGAATGGGAAACACTAGAGAACTCATCAACTTTTTAACTCTCCTGTTAAAAAGCAGAGACATTAATTTGCCAACAAAGGCCCATCTAGTCAAAGCTATGGTTTTTCCAGTAGTCATGTATGGATGTGAGAGTTGGACCCTAAAGAAGGTTAAGGACTGAAGAACTGATGCTTTTAAACTGTGGTGTTAGAAACTCTTGAGAGTCCCTTGGACTCCAAGTTGATCAAACCAGTCAATCGTAAAGGAAATCAGTCCTGAATAATCATTGGAAGGACTGATACTGAAGCTAACGTTCCAATACGTTGGCCACCTGATGCCAAGAGCTGACTCTTTGGAAAAGACTCTGATGCTAGGAAAGACTGAAGGCAGGAGGAGAAGGGGACGACAGAGGATGAGGTAGCTGGATGGCATCACCAACTCAATGGATATGAGTTTGAGCAAGCTCCAGGAGATAGTGAAGGACAGGGGAGCCTGGCGTGCTGCAGTCCATGGGGTCAAAGAGTCGGACATGATTGAGTACCTGAACAATATACAATTAAGTTTTTCTACTTTATGTATGTTTGAAATTTTTCAAAATTAATTTTTTAAAAGGAAGTTGTTTATCTTCCACTTCTTTCTCTGCCCTGTTGGTGGGATAGAGAGGTGGCACTGGGCTAGCTTTGATCCCTTGACCCAGGCAGAGACCCTAGGGAGTTGGGAAGCAACCAGAGAGAAGAGACCTGGGCCCTGGGACACCTTGAGAGGAGAGCCACCTCCTGAACCAAAAATTGGTTTGAAATTCTGCAGGAGACAAACATTTCCAAAATATTAATACTTTCTGGAATTCCTAGGTGGTGCTAGTGGTAAAGAAACCAGCTGCCAATACAGGAGACTGTAAGAGATGCAGGATCAATCCCGGGGTCAGGAAGATCCCCTGGAGGAGGGCATAGCAATCCACTCCAGTATTCTTGCCTAGAGAATCTCATATGGCGGGCTACAGTCCACAGGATCACAAAAGGTCAGACACTACTGAATCAACTTAGCTCACACAATACTTTCTATTTTTAAATGACACTGTTACTTAGGTCTCTATTAAGGCTGAAAGATGAATATCCTAACTAATGATTCGTCAAGCCTCACCCGCCTAGTAGCGCAAATCGAATTTCCTTGCAAATAATGTACAAGTATCTTTTGTCCTCATTTACTGCTGCAGGATTGTGCCAGTAGGATCCCTGAGACCCCCAGAAGCATCACACATGTGTGCAAGCAAATAGATCAGCTCCCTTGTCAGTCACCACGTCATCTGCCACTTCCTCCTGGTCCCCCCGAATCCTTCCACTGAATACAGCTCCCTCCAGCCCAGAGGAGGCACAGACCAGAGTCAAACAGGGTCCTGCTGCAAAATAGGAGAGAAAGCCCCCTTCCTTCCTGTGCGTTAAATTCTGTGGGAGGCCCAGAGCAGTGCTGCTTGAGCAGCGCTCACCAGAGACCTTACTTCCAGCCCTGCCGTCCTCCTTGGTTCTAAGGCTTGTGTTCAGTGGTGCACAGAGGACAGAGCCAGATAGAAAGATCCCTCCAGGCTCTATTTCGCACCTTCCTTCTGCTGACTCAGGTTCTGCCACTGGGTCAAGCTTGTCCTGTGCATTTTTTCTTCCCTAAGATGCATATTCCTTCTTCCCTCCCGGAGGCCACTCATTTCTCTTGCACAGAAATCTTTAGCAGAGCCCACCCTGGTTCACTAGACATACCCAGGACCTCTGCATCTAAACAACAAAGAAACGAGGAAGATTGAGTGTTTTGCTTGTAGAAAGAAGAACAAGGAAGAATCAAGGATGATTTCCTTGATTATGTTCCAAAAATTATGTTCCAGGACTGACTTCCCTGGGTGGTCCAGAGGTCAGGACTTCACCCTCAATGCAGGGATTGTGGGTTCGATCCCTGGTTGGGGAGCTAAGATCCATATGCCTCACAGTCAAAACACCAAAACATAAAACTGGGACAGTGTTGCAGCAAATTCAATAAAGATTTTTTAAATGGTCCATATATCTAAAAAAAAAAAAATGAATTTTAACTTTTTAAAAAAAGGTTGTTCCTTTTAATACCCCTCCCTGGTAAAGTTCTAAGAAAAAAAAAAAATTCTGTGGTCAAATTACTTTGGAAAACACCAATACCCTAATTCCTCTTCTCTCACACCCATTAGCCCTTTAGCACATTAAAGGTTCCGCAAGTCCTGCCATAAACCTTTTTATCTCTGTTTAATCCATTCTGTCTTGGGCCATTTGACCAGGGAGCCTCCTCTCCACCCCCCAGCCCCTGCAACACAAACTAATGTTCTAGGAGCACCCCAGGGAAAGTGGAGGCTGAAAGCTGGAGCCCTCACCCCCCTCAACTTTCTACATCGGGATTTGGAGGATAAGAGAGAGGGGTGAGTGTGCCAGCACGTGTTACGCTGTCACCTGGGGTGTTGATGGCTGCTTTCAGTAGCAGCTTTAACACAGCAGCTCTGAGTGGCATATCCCTCCAAGTGCAGAAGGACGGGAAACACGGAAATATTTCCCCTGCAGCACGCCAGGCTTCACTTCCAAGAAAGTTGCCAGGGTAAGCATTGGCACGGACAGCCCAGCAGACAGAATTGCTCCTTTTGGGAACTGAGGAATTCACACCCACTCGGAGTCTGGCTGGCACACATGCCTCTCCCAGCTGGTCCCTACGAGGGAGTCTCGGCTTCCCGAGTGTCTGATCTGCTGGAGAGATACAATAATCTCAGAGACCCAGGGACACTGTCTTTGAAACAGTGCAAATCTCTGTTAAAGGCATTCCAGTTTAAGAGCGAAAATCAAGCTTCTGGACCCCAGGGCTCTCACTGAAGAGGCTGATGAAGCCAGAAACTGTGGGTGGGTTGTGCAAGAATTTCCGCAACTCACATGCCTAGAATTTGGCCGTTAAATATGATCACTGCTACACAATAAAGGCATGGGGGCTTTCTGGTCAGAAAGAATAACACGAAGAGCAAGGCAAAGGCTGGCAAAAGCAAATGCTTTGTCCCCTGGGTGTAGTAGATTTCCCGAGACATGTGATTCTAAAGAAAGCTTAATTAAATTTAATGGACAAACCTCTCCGAGCTAGGAGGCAGTTTAATGTGGTATTTCGGTTCTGGGGGGACAAAAATCAGTCTTCCTTGCCTCGCTGCTCTCTCTTTTAAATGAAACAAACTTCCTGATTAGCATCATAACTCTCAGGACTGCTCATGTCCTCCTAGCTCTGATAACCTCCATGGGACACCTCAGGAGGCAACTCACTGGAGATGCTGGACACCGACCCTGAGTAACAGGAGGGAGCTGCCCATGTGAAGAACTGGTGTCTTGACCATCTAGGTGCCTGCGGTGTCTGGCCCAGGGCCTTATGCAAAGGATATTTGATGAATGAATGAAAGGAAGGAAGAGTGGGAGGAAGGGACAGAAGGACAGAAAGAAAATAAATTGACTAAGAAGGGCTGTAGATAGAAAAAGGCATAGCCCAATGAGAGAGTGGGAAAGATTTGATATGTTTGCAAGGAAGAGAGTACTAACCTAAATACTCATATTTTAATCAGATCATTTTTTCTCCCCATCCCCTACTCATCCCCCACCTCCCACAATCACCTCCCCTGCTTACTCTGAAGAAACTGACTCCAACCCCAGGTGGGCCTGATTAGCTCAGGATAATTCCATTCTCTTGCAAGTGATTGGTTCAGCAATGATTGAACAATTCATTGGGGTCAGTGGGGTACAAAAAGTTTGCTAGGGATTTCTGGGAGTTTTCCTGTCCTAGGAGAGCCCCCTGAAAGTGATTTTCTTTCCTCTTTTGAGGCCCAGAAAAATTGCTACCATCTTGCTACTGACTTGAGGATGAAGCCAACACAGGGAAGATAGTGCAGTGAAGAGAGTAACAGAAAGTAGATGCTACTGAACGAAATACACCTTGAAGCCCGCCTGACTCCTAGACTTCAAGTTTGGGAGTCAATCAACAACTGTATCTTTCTGACCACTTGAGTTGCATTTTCAGTTACCTACAGTTGAAAGTTTCCTAACTGACTTACCCTCAATGATGATTGCTCTTTGAAGCAAGCCAAGGAGCAAACTCTTTTCCAACACAGGCTGGAAGTCAGGTGGGAAAAAAAATGGAGGAGGCCAGAAATCTCAACTGTATTAGCAGTGACCAGCAACTCCCATCCTGAGCCCAGTTTGGAGCACACCAGGCCTTCTGAAGGATTTTCACTGGCCAGACTTCACCCTTTGTGCTTGCTACTCACATCAAGAGACTTGAAAAAAGATCTTCAAAGAGCTATACCTAACACAGTTTCTAATTGACTGTGTAACCTTGAGCAAGACACTTAACCTCTCTGAGCCTCAATCTGCCTCAATCCATGCCAAATGGATTAAATGAAGATTCCTATCTCATACAACTTCTCACAATTCTGAGAAGAGCAAATGTAAAGTAATCCTGAAGGGCTGAAAATCTCATTGTAGATGTTATTATTTTCTTTATCTGACTGGTTTTTCATTTCTTACCTCCCTAGTCAGTCCCCTGAACAACACTGCTGCTGCTGCTGCTGCTGCTAAGTCGCTTCAGTCGTGTCCGACTCTGTGCGACCCCATGGACTGCAGCCTACCAGGCCCCTCTGTCATAACTTAAGTCTGCATTTAACTTCATCAACCATTACTGATTCCAGTTCAAACTTTATATCTATTATTTTTCTACCAGTCTACTTCCAAATGGATTTGGGGAGCTTATAACAGAAGCTCTTATACACTAGAACAATTAAAGAAGAGTTCAAGGATAAGATCCAAGTAAGGAAGTGAAGAAAATCTAAACAAAGAGCTACTATAATTGAGCCCAAAATGTAGTTCTGAGCTTCCTGATTTTAAAGCCAATATCATGCAATCTTTACAAGATATCTTTACAAGATAAAAAGAGGGAAAACATCCGTAATGATAGTGATAGTAATATGCTGCTGCTGCTGCTGCTGCTGCTAAGTCGCTTCAGTCGTGTCTGACTCTGTGCGACCCCATAGACCGCAGCCCACCAGGCTCTGCCATCCCTGGGATTCTCCAGGTAAGAACACTAGAGTGGGTTACCATTTCCTTCTCCAATGCATGACAGTGAAAAGTGAAAGTGAAGTCGCTCGGTCATGTCTGACTCTTAGCAACCCCATGGACTGCAGCCTACCAGGCTCTGTCCATGGGATTTTCCAGGCAAGAGTCCTGGAGTGGGTTGCCATTGCCTTCTCCCGATAGTAATATGAGGTATTATTAAATAACACAAGCACTATTAATTACCATCTACAGAAAATTCATGGCAATAGTGAGAGCAGAGAGATTAATTCTAGCTCTGGGAAAAGACCTGATGGAAGAAAGGATATTTAAACTGGACCTTAGGCAGGGTTGGAATCTGATCATTGAAGATTGGTGGCAGGGCAGAATGAGATGAGCAAAGTATCTGAATGCATCGTATTTAAGGAAAGAGAAGTAATGTACGTGGTCTGAAATGTACTAGGATGCATGCATTCATGTGTTTGTGCAAACATGCACACACATGTCCATATGTGACCACTAGGCAGAGTAGGATATTAGTTTGGAGAGGGAGACTTTCGTCAGTCATAACAGTCCTGGAATACTGTGCTCAGGACTTTGAACTTTATTCTGTAGGAGATGAGGAAAAGTCACTGGAAGGTTTAGTATAAAAAGAAAAGTGACATGATCATAGTTGTTCTCCAAATAATACGTTTTTGGTGGTATTTTCCTCCCAGAGATCAAAATCGAAAGTGTGGCTCTGCTGTGAGCTAGTGTATTTCCATCAGAAACTTATCCTTTCCTCTTGCCATTCAGTGTTCGCTTGACAATTTTTCATTACATTGATTCTAAGTCAGTTATTCCCAGAGAAAAGACAGAAATTCATCATCTTTCCCTTTATGATTTTCTCCTCTGTCATCAAACACATCAGCGGGCATGAGTTTTATCATAATTCAAGTCCCGCCTTCCGCCCACCTTAATTACATGCATTTCCACTTGCTAATAATTCACTGGAGTATTAAAGATGATGGGGAAGTTAAACTTCTGTTTGCCTTGGCAGTCCTTTGGGGAGAGTTCCTATACTGGTGCACAGAATAGGAAAATATCTCACACTGCCTTTCCAGGAGCAAGAGACGTAATTTGTGTCCTTGATGTCTCAGAATTTATTCACCCGATACACCCACGGAATTCAGCATTAGAGGAGGCTTTAACGACCACTTGTTGGGATATAATGAAGGAAAAAGCACTGATAAGGGTTTCTTTATAGCAACCAAAACCAAAACCTTGCTTTCCCTTCTCCAAAACATTAGCCTTAACTCCAGTAATTTCCAATAAGAAATCAGTGAAATAAAATTTGTTGATTGATCGCTCAGAATTAGAATCCTAGGGTAAAATTCAAGTTTTCCCACTTTTTCCATGAATATTTAGCCCACTACCCCTTGAACAGCCATCAAATTTTAAAGTTAAATAATGGTCTCTAAAAAGGCTTTTCTTAAACACATATATGTGGAATCTAGAAATGGTATTGCTTGCTTGCTAAGTCTCTTCATAGATGATCTTATTTGCAAAACGGAAATAGAAACACAGGCATAGAGAATAAATGATGGACATCAAGGAGGGAAAGGAGGCTGGGATGAATTAGGAGATTAGGATTGACGTATATACACTATTGACACTCTGTATAAAATAGGGAACTAGTGAGAACTGACTGGGCAGCTCAGAGAAGTCTACTCAGTGCTCTGTGGTGACCTGAACGGGACGGAAATCCAGAAGAGAGGGGTATATGTATAGGTATAGCTGATTCACTTTGCTGTAGAGTAGAAACTAACATAACATCATGAAGCAACTATACACAAATTAAAATTAATTAAAAATAAATAACAAATAAAAAGCCTTCTCTGATTCCTGCAGGTTGGGTTAGAGATCTGCCCTTCCTCCGTGCACTTATATAGTGTCTTGTACGTCTCCTTGCTCTATGGCTCATATGCTGTTGTAATATCTAATATCTGAGTACTTATTATGCACAATGAATTTTATATATTTCATTTTATTCAGTC
Source organism: Bos javanicus (assembly GCF_032452875.1). NCBI lineage: Eukaryota > Metazoa > Chordata > Mammalia > Artiodactyla > Bovidae > Bos > Bos javanicus. Next base: position 62,997,453 of record NC_083882.1, read on the forward strand.
TTTCTCATGACCTTATGGGGGTAGATACTATGATTATCCTCACTTTAATGATAAAGAAGATGAAACAAAGCATGGTTAAGTGACTTGACCAAGATCCTACAGCCAACGTAAGTGCTAGAAGTAGAGTTTGATCTCAGGTGGTCTGACTCCAAGCCTCACTCTTACACTCTTTGACAGAATGTTATCATGATCTGTTTCTGTGTCTGCTGCCCTTCTGCTTCCTGCCTGACCCCACTCCCGCTGGGACCCCAGCGTGCATTGGTCTTTTCCACTCTCATACCCCCACTGCCCAGCCCAGAGCACAACACAAAGCAAATGGCAGGTGCTCAACCAATGAGAAGTAGCTTCATGGGGTAGCTCTTCCTGCCACAGTCACTGGTTCATATAAAATCTCTATGCTAATTCTGGTTGAAGATGTATTAAATCTACAAGGAGGAAGAAGAGGAGTCCCTCATATATGTCTCTATTAACTCAGAAATTCAGCCACAGATGCCACTTATCTATATAAGGTGACCCAACTGTGGGACAATTTCCAAGAAAAGATTGCAACAAGAAATTGAAAAAATCTTTCTCTCACCTTTCTCCCAAATAAATGTATCTCCAGTCAGATTGGACATGTGCAGTTTTCCTTGATTTTGTAAATAAAGGGGACCCATTTCTGAAACCAAGTCTGCAAAAGCAAGGATGACTCCTTTTCTCCTGCTCCATGTCCCTTCACTGCTCTCCACCCAGCCAGCAGGGACTCGGGCTTGGGATCTGGCCCACTCATATGGGTTAATCTGAAGGAAACACTGGCCAGCACTTTCTTCCTGTTGGGCCTGGAGATTCTTGCCAAATTGCACTCTAAGCTGGTGCCAGGGACCAGACATAATTTTGACACATGTATTGGGGCTTTGACACAGGCTGAGGTTTCAAGGAAACATGTATGAGCTCAGAAGGCAACTCACTTCTTGGACCTGGGGTAGAGGAAAGACAACAATTGGAGAACAGCATCTTCCAAAGAAGGCAGATAATGACAGAGTGTCTCAGAAGTGCCATCAGCTGGGCAGAGTCTGGGCCCCACTGCCTCTCCTAGGGATGCCCAGGCACTTTCCTCACAGATGTGCTGCTCCTGCAGTGAGGGTTTTATTGTTTCTTTGTGGTTGGCAGGAAACTCCATGGTCATTTCAAAGATGAGAGCAGGATTCCTCTCAGAAAGAGAGGGGTGGTTAGATCTCGAGGATGAGGTCCTCTGGGCAGGGCAGGAGTGCACTGGGAAGGAGGGCAAAGAGAGAACCCCACAGTGTGGTCTAAGTGAGAGACAGGAATTTGGGAGAGAGGAGCAAGTTGGATAGGAGAAGGGAGATGGAGATCAACATAGCAACACAAATGGGTTCTCTTTCTAGAACTTTCTAGCAGGAACATGCAAAGGACTTTTAAGAACATTGTCCAAAGGTCTATTCTGAAGCTCCAGTACTTTGGCCACCTGATGCAAAGAGCTTACCCATTGGAAAAGACCCTGATGCTCAGAAAGATTGAGGGCAGGAGAAGAGGGTGACAGAGGAGAAGATGGTTGGATGGCATCCCTGACTCAATGGACATAAGTTTGAGCAAACTCTGGGAGATGGTGAAGGATGGGGAGCCTGTCACGCTGCTGTCCATGGGCCTGCAAAGAATTGGATACAACTAAGTAACTAGACAACAACAAGCTATTTGCAGAGGGTGAGGTCATTCCCTCCATTGCCTCAAACCTTCAGGAGGCACTGGCTTCCTCTCAAGCCTTGAACCAGAGCACTCTGGGGAAGAAATTGAGATGATGCTTAATGGGGTGACCCAGAGCAGAAAAGAGGTGGTTTACATGAAAAGCAAAACAGAGAGGGGCTGTAGAATTCAGCAAAACCAGGAATTCAGATCAGAGGTAACTGGAAAACCCGAGTCACCCCCAAGAACCATCCTCTGCTCTGTGTTTCCCCTCCAGAAGTTGAACAAGGCTTCGAGACAAAAAAATCTCAGAGGCCAGCATGTCCCTGGCAGTCTAGATGATTTGGGAATATCCATGTAGCTGACATTTGAATTCAGTATGCGTATTATGATTCTTTAAAATGCTACAGTGATATTTTTTCCTTTTAATATACTATAATTTTTCTGGGAACACAGCAATTTTGATGTCATCTCTAGAGTTCCATAAACCCCAAGAGAGGATGAGTGGGAAGTGCATTTGTATTGGTTTTTTTTTTTTTTTCCCCTCTAAAAGAAGATTCACTGTTTTTAAATACAAAACTCTTAGAAGAATCTTGGTTTGTTTCTGATTCTTTGGAACAGGGATTCACTGTTAGTGAATCACTACAAGTTGTGATGCGTTCAGTGATTTACCGGTCAGCTTGAATCAATTCTGATTCATTTCACCTCTTTACTTGTGTGTGCAGTGCGGGGAACAGAGGGCATAAAGAGAGTGTTGATAAACAGAGCGGCCAGTGTTTCCACCCGGGAGAAATACTGCCACCACAAAAACGTTCTGTCCTCAGTCCTCTCTGCCATGTGGCATGTTCTTGCCTTTTGATGCTCGTTTTGATGTTCTAATTTCTTTCTCTGCAGCCTACATTCTCCATGTGTTTGGGTGGAGATGTGTTTTAATGAAGAGATGCAAGGAAATACGGGGTTTGAGGAAGAAAGCAAACACCTGAAGTCTTTTCTTAGAGTTCAGATGTTCATCAAACTTGAAGATAAATGAAAAAAGACATGATTTTCAGTTGTGCCTTCCTTTCCCTCCCAGGCCCCTGACACACACGCGTGCACTCACACACATACGACGGTTCACTAGCAGGTTGCCATTAGGCTATTTGAAGACCTTTGATAACTGCGGGAACTCTGCATAGTTGAGGTTGGGGCAGACAGGAGACAAAACACAAGAAGCATTTCAAAAACCATCTCACAATGTGATTATCAATGTGTAATATGAGCTGGGGGTTAGTTAAATAAAATGTGAAAGCCATATTAATGACCCCTTGGGGCTGTCCAACATAGCATTTCATTTTCCTTGCCAAGGAGGCAGAGAGGTAGGGCCGGCAAATAAATTATAGATGAAACCCCCATCATATGTTTATAAATACACTAACATTAGCATTTTACTTGCTCATAAATCTGCAGCAAACACTCAGGCACAAGATAGAAAGCCCTGTAAAACAATGATATATTCTTGGCTCTTGGGCATCAAGGAGCGGGGCCATTCGCTGCCGGGGCCGTTCTTCAAACACGCTCCCTCCGCTCCTGCCCCCCTCATTTAAAATCCATTTTAATTTAAAGATGCACAAGGCAGTGCTCGTGGTCCATTTAGTCATCCTAGTTATACATCATGGAGCAAGGAAAAGAAAATTGTTTCATCTAGAGATACGGTTCAATGTGGTCACCGCTGAACAGTGGAGTAATTACCATATCAGGCCCACTCAAAATGCACTCAGGGTGTTCTGTGACCTACCATTTGCTAATCTGCATAGTGAAGTATAGCTTCATAACTATAAATTGCTGACTTAATTAAAACCAGGACCTTTCTGTCATTTAATTACAGGGAGAAAGGTTATTGCTTAAATGCAATTTTCCAAATGTGATTTCTTAACAGTTATTAACTGCTTCACCATCATTTATTGTTTCAGATTTTTCAATTTGAAAATACTCCCCGTGACAGAAGTAATGACTTCATGAAAAACTCAATCTAGAGGGAGGCCAGCCAGCCCATTTGTTTCTCATAAGTGGAGCCGACAGGATACTGGAAAATGTCACCGAAGGACCCTGGGATGGCACTCACTCTCGGGGAGTAATTAAAACCCAGAAGGTTGTATCAGAAATGGGGAGAGGTTGTTTGCAGACATTTGAAATGTGGTCCCTCCCGTCCATCCTAGCTGATGCGTGTCTTTGCCTCATAAAAAGTGGTGGTGGTTGGGAGGTTGGGCTTGACTGGACTGAGGACGGCAAGGAGCAGTGTGAGCCTCAAGGAGACCAAAGAGAGCCCTGGGGGTCAGTCAGCTAGTAGGCACTGATCCGAAAGTGGACGTGCTCCTCATAGCGCCCCAGCAGATAGGACTTCTGCTGCTGCTGCTGCAAAATGAGAACCAGAAGATTAGATAGTGTAGGTAGCCGCACAATGGAGAGAAGAGTCCACGTTTTCCTTCATCTTTTGTCATCGTGTCTTCTCTGTTTCTCTGGGTTTTAAATATGTAGCCTGAGGGTTACACAAGTAAAGTAAGTAAAGAGGGTGAAGTGGACCAACCCGGGCGTTTTCGGAACACTTCTTCAAGAACAGGGTCTTTAGTTATTGTCTTAATGCTCATGTGCACTAAATGGAGATTTGTGAAGCAGGTAAACTCAACCCTTCACTCCCTCTTGTACTTCATCCCCAGCACAGGCACCAGGAATTTGTCTAAATCTGTTTTTTTCCCTCGATTTCTGACAGCTCCACACTAGAAAGTTTATGAACCAAACGTGCTTTCTGCCCAAAGGGACCTGAACATCTTGTTCATCAGTTGAGAGCTCCCTTAAATTCTACTTTTACTTTAGAAGGGGGTTAAAGTTACAATTGCTCTGATGAAGTAGTAAAGTTTCATCCCATTTCTATATATGTGAGCTGTTTCTCTTGGCTTGATTCATTGTGGCAGATACACAAAGCTGACTAATGAGGATTTCATAAAATCCTAATCAGATTATTAATAATCCTTTATGTTCTCCATCAGCACTGTGCTTTGCAGTTTTCAAAGTATCTTCATACATTTTACCAATTTCAGTTCACTTAAGCAGACATTTTAGTAATAGTATCATCTATATTTCAAAGGCATGGTTCCCACTCACATTCAATCAAAGGAAATCATTTGATCCTTAATCTAATTTTATAAGGTAGCAACAAAGGTGCTTTAAACAAGGCTACACCACATATCCTTTTTTTTGCAAGAAACAGAACATACTCAAACTTGATCAAAGTGAGTAAAAGTGAAGTTCAGCATACACATTTAGAAGCCTCAAGGAATCCAAGGACAGCAACCAAAGTACAAGCAGGCTTCAAATGAAGTAGGATGGGGAAGCTGAGACCAGAGCTGGTTTCCCTCTGGCAGCCAGCTGGCCTCCATTTCTCTCTGGTTCTCTATGGGTTTCTGCTCCTACTCCTCTCTGCGATTCCCCTTCTTCCTCCTGTCACACATGGTCCAACACGCCAGCCATCACAGCACCTCAGCTCTGCTTCATGCTTAGTAGCTCAGTCGTGTTCTTCTCTTTGCGACCCTTTGGACTGTAGCCCACCAGGCTTCTCTGTCCGTGGGATTTTTCCACGTCTCCTGTGTCTCCTTCATTGCAGGTGGATTCTTTACCACTGGGCCATTGGGAAAATCCTCAGCTCCACTTTGTACCACCAACTACCAACATCTACCTCTCTTAGTTCAAATTTCTGGAAGAGATCATCTTTTTGTCTGAATGTTTCCCCATGTAAAATATAACTTAATAGGTAGCTGAGCCTTTGGATAGGAAAATTATACAATTGTGTGTGTGTGTGTGTATACACAGCTCAAAAATAATAATCTTTATTTGAGAGCTAAGGAAACTAAACCTCAGAGTTTAAGCAACCTGTCAAGGTTCACACAACACTTAGGCAACATCTATATTCTAACCCTGATGCTGGGAAAGATTGAGGGTGGGAGGAGAAGGGGACAGCAGAGGATGAGATGGTTGGATGGCATTACTGACTCAATGGACATGAGTTCAGGTAAACTCCGAGAGTTGGTGATGGACAGGGAAGCCTGGCGTGCTGCAGTCCATGGGGTTGCAAAGAGTCGGACATGACTGAGTGACTGAACTGATATTTTCTCCAGTCAGTGCCTCTTTTCGGGGACTAGAAATAGTAAACTCATTTAAGTAGCAGATTACTATCATACATATATATACAAGTATAAGTTTTGGTTGTGTTTCACTTTAGCAATTAACACTAACACCTTTCCTCTTAACAAGTGACAAGAGCACAAATCTAAAGGAGAAATTCTGACCTTTTAAAATGAGAAAATAAATTATTTCTTCTTTTTGGTGCTTAATACAATTAAAGCTCTCATTTGTACCCTATTAGGAGAAGGCAATGGCCACCCACTCCAGTACTCTTGCCTGGAAAATCCCACGGATGGGAGAGCCTGGTGGGCTGCAGTTCATGGGGTCTGGAAGAGTCAGACACGACTGAGCAACTTCACTTTCCCTTTTCACTTTCATGCATTGGAGAAGGAAATGGCAACCCACTCCAGTGTTCTTGCCTGGAGAATTCCAGGGACCAGGGAGCCTGGTGGGCTGCTGTCTATGGAGTCGCACAGAGCTGGACACGGCTGAAATGACTTAGCAGCAGCAGCTGCAGCAGCTAATCTATTGATTATTAATATCACTTAGTCAGAAAGTTGGTGGAGGAAGTAACAATGACTAATACACATTCAAGATTTTCATTTGGATGCTGAACACTACATTTGTTAACACACCAAATGAACAACAGAGACAGACTCATTTCATTCTTGCTATGATTGCTTTATGTGGCAGCCTCACATTTTGGTCTAAAAACCTGATTCTATCTCGGGTGGAATCCGAAAGTGCCCCAGATGATTTGCTTTGAATCTGGGCAGAGGAAACAGCTCGAAACCCGTCTCCACTATCATCACCACCAGCAGCAATGAGGCAGGTGGTTTTAGAAACACATTGCCCTACATTTTATGAAATGACTGGTTATTGTAAAACCTCATCCATGATGGAATGTGAGATATACAAAGAGGCAAGGCAAGACCATTCCTGGACATGGGAGCTACTGGGTTTTCTGTTTGTTTGTGTTGTGTTGTTTTAGTAGGCACCTCACTTTGGGCCATCACACTGTGGCTTTATACAACACAATGTGATGCATACCACAACCACAATGCAACCACAACCACTGCAACTTACAAGCCAAGCCTCACACGTATAAATCATTTCTGTGCAGATCCTACAACTTCAAGATCGTTTGCTCACTCAAACCTGCTGTACTTAGACAGCTACACTGATTCTGAACATTCCCCCCGACGTGTCAGTCTGGTGTGTGTGTGCTGTTGTCATTGTAGCAGCTTGATTGAGGTATTACTCACAGACCAATTCACCCACCTAAAAGCCGATCACTTTGAGTATACTCACAGAATTAGTCAACCATCACAACCATCCATTTTAGAACATTTTCACCCTCTAGAAAGAAACTTTGTACCCCTTAGCAATAATCTTCCTGCTCCCCTCATTCCAGTTCAGTTTAGTTCAGTCGCTCAGTTGTGTCCGACTCTTTGTGACCCCGTGGACTGCAGCGCGCCAGGCCTCCCTGTCCATCACCAACTCCCAGAGTTTACTCAAACTCATGTGCATTGAGTTGGCGATTCCATCCAACCATCTCATCTTCTGTTGTCCCCTTCTCCTGCCTTTAATCTTCCCCAGCATCAGGGTCTTTTCCAATGAGTCAGTTCTTCGCATCAGGTGGCCAAAGTATTAGAGTTTCAGCTTCAGCATCAGTCCTTCCAATGAATATTCAGGACTGATTTCCTTTAGGATGCACTGGTTGGATCCCTCATCCCAGGCAACCTACAAATTTACTTTCTGTCTCTAAGGATTTGCCTATGCTGGACATTTTATATAAGTGTAACCATATAATATGTGCTCTTTTATAATGGTTTCATATAGCATCATGCTCTCAAGTACATCCATGCTGTAGCATGTATCAGCTCTTCATTTATTTTTAGGGCTGAAGAGCATACCACTGTATGGATATACCACTCTTAATCCATTCATCAGTTGATGAACATTGGGTTGTTTCTACCTTTGAGCTGTTATAAATACTACTAGGAACATTTGTGTGCAAGATTTTATATGAACATATGTTCTCAATCCTCTTGAGTATATATCTAGAAATAAGAGGGATTATATTAAAAATATACAATAAAATGTCTTGAGATTGCTTTTTTCTAACTTCCTTCCTCTTTCATTCTCTCTCTTAGCTATACAGCAGATCTCTCCATAGTTTTCCCTTCCCTCAGTCTTGAGTGCGTGTGATTTCTCTTTGTGACCCTATGGACTGTAGCCCAGCAGGCTTCCCTGTCCATGGGATTCTCCAGGTAAGAATACTGGAGCAGGTTGCCATGCCCTCCTCTAGGGGATCTTCCTGACCCAGGGATCAAACCTGTGTCTCTTGTGTCTCCTGCATTGACAGGCAGGTTCTTTACCACTAGCGCCACCTGGGAAGCCCTCACTTTTAAGCATCCCCAAAGACTGCCTAAGACTGCCAGCTCAAGGAGGCTCTTTCTTCCCCTTCACAGTGACTATTCTATTCTATTCTACTGTATTCTATTCGCTCTTCCTTATCTATTCTCTTCCTCTGAGCTGTAGTTTTCTGTCTTTCCAGTTTAAACATTGCTGCCTTGCTGGTTTCTATCACCCTCCTTTATCTGCATTAACATAGCAAAACCTGGGGCTTGTGGCTGCTCAAAGATGCATATGTGGGGATGTGCATTCGTGTGGTGGGTGCTGCTGCTGAGGGGGCAGGAAGAGGTGGGAGGTGGCAAGTGAACCAAAAACACTACAGATACTATAATTAGACTGCTTCAACCCACTGTTAACATTGGGATGTCTCTAAACACAACCCCAATTCTGAGAAAAAAAATCTTGAAAAAGTTCAAGGACCACTGAGGGGGAGAAGAGCATAGCCTGACCTTCAGTTGTTGCTTGCTCATCCTTCAGTCACGTCTGACTCTTTGTGACCCTATGGACTGTAGCCCGCCAGGGTCTTCCTTGGTCAGAGGGATTTTTCAGGTAAGAATTCTGGAGCAGGTTGCCATGCCCTTCTCCATAGGATCTTCCTGACTCAGGGATCGAACCCAGGTCTCTTGCACTGGCAGGAAGATTCTTTACCACTGAGCCACCTGGGAAGCCCAATATGACCTCCAGCGAGGTCCTAATGATGATTCTCTCCACTCATTTTTCTCAGCAGAACCAACTAAGCATGACAGCTGCTTCCTGTGTATTTCCTCTACACCTTCCCCCAAATTTCTGAATTCTTATGTGTGAATGTCTTGTATCCTAAAATAGTGATGTTGGACTAAGGCATCTCTTTCATCTGAGAAGCCAATGTCTCTGTGAAATCTGTGTTCCTGACATATAAGTGTTTTACCAGGTGAAGCCACACCCTGAATGAGCTGAACGGTAGTGCTGTGCCTTTCCTGTGTCACTAGCAGGTAAGTCCTCAGTCTTCTGTCTAGGGCAGGGGAGAGAGGTACCAGGGAGATACCAGGTCTGCTATCTCAGACAACACCTAATGCTTTTTCTTTGGGAAGAGGATGCTAAGATCTTCATCTGCCCAACATCTCTTACCTGTGTAAACCCTTCTAGTGATGTAGTGATTGACCAGAAGAAGTGGCCAAGTGACTCGAGGCCAATGAGAGTGAATTTGTGGGAATTTTTCTCAAATATAAGCTGGGAAGAAACAGCTTTTCATCTCTGGTAGCAAGCTGTCAGAATGTTAGCCTGGAGCAGCGCAAGATCACGTGTCCTGTCATTTGGAGAATCTGATCTGGAGAGTAAAGGCAGCATCTAGAGAGAGACAAAAAAGCAAAGACAGCTCTTGCTCTGGGTGGTGGAGGTCCTGGATCCGGGCTTCCCTGAGCTCAGATCCACTCTGCTTCTTTCACAGGTTGGCTCTGTGAACTAATGCCGTTCACTTCTTTGCTTAAGCCAATCCCAAACCGCAGTGTCTCAGACGGTAAAGAGTCTGCCCACAATGTGAGAGACCAGATTCAATCCCTGGGTCTGTAAGATCCCCTGGAGAAGGGAATGGCAACCCACTCCAGTATTATTGATTGGAGAATCCCATGGACAGAGAAGCCTGGCAGGCTAAATAATCCCTGGGGTTACAAAGCGTCAGACAACACTAAGCAACAAACACTTTCGCTTTCACATCACTTGCATCCAAAGAGCCTTGGTACTTGGGGACGGCATAGGAGTCAGCAGTTTGCACATGCAAAGGAGTCCGAGGTTCCGGAGACACACTGTGTTCTCTTCTGTTTGCTCGGAGGGTGTTACTATAGCTCTTTGCTCCTGTCTTGACTTTCTCTGGGAGTCTAAATAAAATATTGAATGATTGCCTATCTCCCATCTCTGCAACCTGGGCCTGGTGGTACTGGGACAGGTCTTCCATGCATAATTCACTGGCCATGCACCTTGATCAGAGACTCCTTTGTCTACAAGTTTGAAGGAATTTCTAAGTGCCACAAAATATAGATTCAGACTGCTTCTCTCGATTTTCTGACAATGTCCTTCAATATTTGCCTATTGTGTTATTATACATTAACCACAAGTTAGACTCTTAGTTTAAAGAAGGCAAAGATAGCAAAATGACTTTCGAAGACCAGGTGATTTGACAGTTCAAAGGCATTCACAGGCATGTTTGTAGTCTTTTGAAGCATCTATCCACATAGTATTGTTCTGAACTTTTTTATGCCCAAATTCCTTAATCTAAGGAATTATTTTTTAACAAGAAGGTGCTAAACCCTCTAGTTTTTAAGGAAAAGTGCAGAACCTAAACATCCACTTTCTTTTCCCCCTGAATTTCAGTGGCATGAGATAAGGCTTGGGCAAGTTTCTTTAACACCGACCTTGCCTATTGCCACTGGAACAGGATAGGAAATGGGTTCAAGCTATCCCAGCGTCTCCATTGAACTCGGAAGGTGACTATAGCCACACTCCACATCATTCTTCATTATTTGGGTGAGTCTGCACCATCCTGCAAAGTTCCTTTAAGGTCAGAAACCTGTATTCATACAGCTCAATTCTGAGGAGAGAACCTGGCATTAGAAGGCACTCGATACTATTAATGATGGCTAATATTTTCATTTTTTAAAACTTTATTTTGTATTGGGGTATAGCCAGTTAACAATGTTGTGATTGTTTCAGGTCAACAGTGAACAGTAAAGGGACTCAGCCAAACATACTCGTGTGCATTCTCCCCTCAAATCGCCTCCTATCCAGGCTGCCACGTAACATTGAACAGAGTTCCATGTGCTATACTGTATGTCCTTGTCGGTTATCCATTTTAAATATAGCAGTGAGTACATGTCCATCCCGAACTCCCTGTATCTTTATTTTTTAAGTGTTTATTTGACTGCACCAAGTTTTCGCCTTAGCTGTGGATGTCAGATCTAGTTTCCTAACCAGGGATTGAACCCAGGCCTCAGGCATGGGAGTACAGAGACTTAGCCACTGGATCACCAGGGAAGTCCCTAATGGCTTTCTTCCCTTGAGTTGCTGAATCTATCTCTGCCTTAGAATCTTTGCACTAAACATTCTTCTTCCTCCCCTGGCTCCTCCATAACATAGGTCTTCAGCTCAAATGTCACCTCCCCAAAGGAGCCTTCTAGACCACATAACAGACCACCCCCAAAGAGTGGCTTAGAACAGTAATATAATCATTTATTTGGCTTAGGATCTGAGGGGCTGGGGCTTGGCTTGGTAGTTCTCACACCGGTCTCTCAAATGGTCACTGTCCAATGGGCACCTTGAAAGCATTCTCCTTCTGTCTCCGGTGCGGGGCTGAAAGACTCAGCAAGCGAGGAGCCAGCAGTGCTGGCTGCTCCTTCTCTGTGTGGTCCCTCTGCAGATTCTCTCCATGTGGTGGCCTCGTGGAAGCTTGACTTCTTACATTCAGCCGAAGATGCCCAGGGTGTGTGTTCCAAGAAAACCCAACAGAAGCTGAGTTCCAACAGAACTCCAACAGAAGTGGAGTTCCCCTCCTGTACCCTTGATCCTTCCAAGCCATCACAGAAGCTGCCAGAGTACAAGGAGAAGGGACCTAGAAGCCCCCTCATAATGGGAGGGATGTCAACGAATTTGTGGACTTGTTTTAAAATTGCCTCATACCATAGATGAAATAGCCTCCCAAGCCCTCCATCAGCCCACTGTCTTAAAATTCTTAGCATAGTATGCAGTGCTAGCTGATATCTTTTCCGATTGGTTTGTTATTTCTCTAACCCGCAGAAGAATGCAAATTGCGGGAATAGGGGCCTCGCGTGTCTTATCCATCACTGTAACCGCTTTGTTGAGTGGAGCAGTGCCTGGCACCTGAAAGAAAAACTGAAAGTGTCAGTCACTCAGTCAAGTCAGACTGTTAACCCACGGACCACAGCCCACCAGGCTCCTCTGTCCATGGGATTTCCCAGGCAAGAACACTGGAGTGGGTTGCCATTCCCTTCTCCAGGGAATCTTCCCAACCCAGGGATCAAACCCAGGTCTCTTACACTACACGCAGATTCTTTACTGTCTGAGCCACCAGGGAAGCCCAGCACTTAGTAGACAATAAATACATACCTAATGACCAAATGAATGAAAGATAAATGCTAAGGGCTATTCTGAAGTAGATATCTCATCAAGATTGACATTTCTGGGCTTCCTTTTGGATGAAGATGGTCCCTCTTCTCGTTTTCTACTCTCTCCTTTTCACCTCCCTCCCTCCTCTCGTACAAAATAGTTACAAGACCCTGCTAAGACAGTCTTGGATCCACTGGAGCCAGCCTTCACTACTGCATTTTAACAAGCACGTTCAAACACAGTCACTTCATCCTTTGGATACAAATATCCTTCAGATATTACACAACCCTGCACCCTGCTTATTTTACAAATCGTGGATTGGCTTGGATCTGTATTTTTTTTTGCTTCCTGAATTTTTTGGTTTTGCCTTTTTCTAAGCTAGTTATCCTGAGACCTGGTCTGTTTCCATTCCGTGGAATTCATCAGTCTGCCCTTTGCAACATCTTGGTCCCTGAGATTCAGCTAGAGGCTTCACAAGCTTGAACATTCTAACTATATGTCATTGGCACCTTTGTCTCTTATCACAATCCTGATTCTATGTTCTGATAATACAACTTCATTAGTGTCTGCACCTCCTTCCCTTCCCTTTGAAATACTGTCTTGGGCTGAAATGACGAGTGATGCTCTGCGTCACATCAGTTGGCTGTCTGACAGCCTTTGTGAGTGAGCTAAACTGTGAGAAAATGAACATTTCTGACAATTTCCATTATCGTCAAATGGAGATATTTACTTGTACAAATATTAAAGGTTATTTCAAGATGTAAACTGACTTCTTTTCATTAGAGGTTTGTATAAGGTAATAATTTAAAAAAACTATCCAGACTCATTTGAATAAATTACCAATTCACTTTCTGAAAGAAAAATGCCACTTCTCCAGGCTGTGTTTTTAACTGCTTGCAATGGTAGAAGATGAAAACAAAAACCTATGAATATTTCAGAACAAGAAATGTTCATGTTCTCTTATTATTTAACATGAATCAGACAATGGGTTATTGTTCTGGAAATCAGATGAGACAGTGACATCAAAATGGGTCTTCAAAAGAGGGTAGTAGAGAAGTAGAGACTGTGGCTATATCCTCCTGAATTTCAATTCTTAGGAATTTACCCTAGTAAAAAATCAGGATGTGTGCAAATATTTATTTACAGGGATGTTCATCCCATTGTTATTTATAATGGGAAGAAAGGAAGGAAGGAAAATGTATCTAAGACTATACATTAGAGTGCATATGATACTCTGGAGCACAAATGATTAAAACTGTTATTGAAAGAAGAATTCTTAATGACTTGTGAAGATGTCCACTATATAAAAAGATGTAAAGGGAAGCTACAAAGAATATATATCTTACAACAGCATTTATGAAAAGATAAACATCTATAAAGAAAGAAAGTGAAGTCGCTCAGTTGTGTCCAACTCTTTGCAGCGCCATGGACTGTAGCCTACCAGGCTCCTCCGTCTGTGGAATTTTCGAGGCAAGAGTACTGGTGTGGGTTGCCATTCCCTTCTCCAGAGGATCTTCCCGACCCAGGGATCAAACCCAGGTCTCTTGTATTGCAGGCAGATTCTGTATCATCTGAGCCACCAGGGAAGCCCAAAGGGAAAAGCACCAGTAATCCAGTATTATTCAATCATTTGTAACTCAGTCACTGGTGATTCAGACAGTAAAGCATCTGTCTACAATGCGGGAGACCTGGGTTCAGTCCCTGGGTTGGGAAGATCCCCTGGAGAAGGAAATGGCAGCCCACTCCAGTACTGTTGCCTGGAAAATCCCATGGACAGAGGAGCCTGGTAGGCTACAATCCATGGGGTCACAAAGAGTCGGACATGACTGAGCGACTCCACTTTCTTTCCACTTTCCATGTTGGAGGCATCATTATTCTTACTTCTCTGGATCAGGTCCTATTTCCTTCAAGTACAGTAGGTAACACCCCTGGGTGACTGTGTGCATTAATGCTAGTGATGTGGGTATCAGCTAAAGGAGACACGGAGGAAGTTGGTCTGATATCTCACAGGAAGTTCTTTATGCTTCCAGGACTTGGCAACTTAATGTATTCCTTTCCAGCTATGATCTTCAATATAAACAAGTAAAATATTAATTTAAAGTGCTTCTTACAAAACTTTCAGAAGACCTTGTCTTTTTAACAAGTGAATTGGTAAGGATTAGCTCAGCCTGTGTATCACAATTCTTCCCTGCCTCTCAGCCCCCACCCTCCTCCGAGAATACCCAACGGTCACTTTCTCACTTTTAGGCAGTCCAGGGAGGGTAAACCATTCTGAAGGTTAGGGTTCTCAGCGACATCTGTCTTGCTTTACTATCCTCCGTACATTGATTCCACCTTATAGTCTAAGCTCCAGCCATGACAGAACATTCCAGGGAGTAGGAAAGCAGAAGAGGAAATGGGGTGGAGAGGCTCCTACTCTAAAAATCACAGGCAAGACTCCTGTTGCACTGAGTTGGCAGAACTTGGGCACACAGCCACCGCAGGGGAGGTTATGGGAATCTGAGAAATGGTCTTTATTCTACTTGGCTAAACTACATGTTAGGGGTTGATTTTTAAAGAAAAAACAGAAAATGGGTACTGGAGTAATAGTGCGTGAGTGCTCATTCATGTCCAACTCTGTGCCCCCATGGACTGTAGCCTGTCAGGCTTTTCTGTTCATGGAATTTTCCAGGCAAGAATACTGGAGTGGGTTGCCATTTCCTACTCCAGGGAATCTTCCCGACCCAGGGATCGAGGTCTCCTGCTTTGGCAGGCGGATTCCCAGGTAGCACCACGTGGGAAGCTCACTCCCCCAAAATGCCATACATGTGGGCATCACAGGATACCATTAAGCAGAGAACACAAATCGAGTGTAATTTTTTCAACATTTTTTACATTCATTCAACCCAGAAAGCATTCCCTGGTGCTTGTGTTTATTTGAAAATAGTCTACGTGCTGCAGAATGCCGAGATTCAGTCTCTGGGGAAGAAATAAAACAGCTGCAGCAAATAAAGCAGATGGGAATTAAGAATGCTGGAGAGTCTCCAAAATATGATCCCATTGTCCAGTAAGTGCCAACTCTACAAAGAATGTGTGCTCCAAAATAGAAACTTTATGAAACTTTGAAGCATTTGATTAATGTAAAGCTTCATGAATAATGCAAGGCTGTGCACCACGGCTTGATGTGAAGCACAGAGAGGAGAAAGATTAGCACGTTCATCTTGACTTTAAAAAAATTTCAGAAAAATTCACAAAGAGAACTCAGGCATTTGGGGGTGAGAGGTGTGACTATTAAAATGACTGCTGCTAACATGATCCTCGGGTGAGCCTCAGACCAAACACCAGCCAGCCTGCCAAGAAGATCCCCTCCAGAGGGTAGGCACAGTCTTCCCCGATAGGGGCTCCTCACGTCCAGCCTTGTATGCCACTGGAAGAACACTCGGGGCGGGTCATGCATTTGTGACTGCAGGCAGGCTCCAAAGACTCTTCTTTGCCCTAAAATATCTTTCCCATCTACAGGTTGCTGAAAATAGACATTCCTCCATTAAACATTCTCTCTTTTATATTAAAGTATTATCTCCTGAATACGCACAGATCTCTGGAAGGGATTGCACACACATGTTGTTCCAAAACATTCAAACTTTCTATTCTGCCTCTGAAATGTCTTCCACAATTTAAAAAAAAATGTGGCTGCGCCAGGTCTTAATTGTAGCATGTGGGA
This sequence comes from Bos javanicus, assembly GCF_032452875.1. NCBI lineage: Eukaryota > Metazoa > Chordata > Mammalia > Artiodactyla > Bovidae > Bos > Bos javanicus. The sequence continues at coordinate 63,013,501 of NC_083882.1, forward strand.
TCTTTTTTAGTTGTGGCAAGTAGGATCTAGCTCCTCAACCAGGGATTGAACCCAGGCCTCCTACACTGGGAACATGGAGCCACGGGACCACCCTGTGGCTGGTCCAGTGAAAAATCCCTCTTTTACAAATTTTATTATAAAATAGCCCCACCTGCAAACTCCCAGAGATGGTGAAGGAAGCCTGGTGTGCTGCAGTTTATGGGGTCACAAAGAGCTGGACGTGACTGAACAACAATTATAAACTATTTCAGATTTACAAAAGGCAAATAATCACCCATCATTCATCTTAATATATAAAATATTACCAGTGGAGTGGAGGCCCCTTTGATCTCTTCTCTAATCACAACTGATTCCTGGCCCCTAGAAGTAACTACCGTCTCGAATATAATGCGGTGTACCGTCCTCAAGCATGGCGTGTCACATGAATAGATAATCTGCCACTAAGCCCACACGTTCTGTCCTTCTACTGGATCATGCCATTTTTACTTTTAAACAGAGCTTTCATTCAGCACACCCTGAGTACCTATTGTGGTGGCAGGCACCATAACAACAGTATCCTGTTCCAGGGTCTCCCTCCGTCCATTTCATCTCCCATATTTCAATCACAGTGTTATATTCCTGCTTAAGAACTTTGTATCTTCCTACTACCTGTATGATAAAGTTTGGCCTCCTTAGTACAGCATCCCGTGTCATGTGACCACCTTGCTAGGGCCCCTGCCAGAGCCTTGGAAGGGTTAGCGTAAGGATTAAGGTGGACACAAGGGCTTCCAAGTGGTGCTAGTGGTAAAGAACCTTCCTGCCAATGCAGGAGACATAAGAGACACAGGTTTGATCCCTGGGTCAGGAAGGTCCACTGGAGGAGGGCATGGCAACCCACTCCAGTATTCTCGCCTAGAGAATCCCATGGACAGAGAAGCCTGGCAGGCTATGGTCATGGGGTCACAAAGAGTCAGACACGACTGAAGTGACTTAGCAGCAGCAGTTGCAGGATTATTATTAGCTTCAAGCAAACAGGCCTCGTAGGCATTTGCATGGCTGCAGTAAAAGACTGTGTCTTCTCATTCTTAGTAGAAGGAATTTATCAGACATGTGTTAAAATCCCAGCTCTACTGCTTGCCAGACCTTAGGCAAGTTACTTCACCTCTTTGAGTTTCTATTTCCTATTGGGGATAAGATCATCTGTGGAAGAGACTGCTAGCTAACCACCAAAGTCCCCTTGGCCTTTCTTCTGTAGTTTTGCTAACCAACTGCTTCCTGTGGAATTTGATCTTGCTGCTGCTACTGCTGCTAAGTCACTTCAGTAGTGTCCAACTCTGTGCGACCCAATAGACGGCAGCCCACCAGGCTCCCCCGTCCCTGGGATTCTCCAGGCAAGAACACTGGAGTGGGTTGCCATTTCCTTCTCCAACACAAGAAAGTGAAAAGTGAAAGTGAAGTCGCTCAGTCGTGTCCTACTCTTCGAGACCGCATGGACTGCAGCCTACCATGCTCCTCTGTCCATGGGATTTTCCAGGCAAGAGTACTGGAATGGGTTGCCATTGCCTTCTCCCAATTTGATCTTACTCTCTTATGAATGAATACATTAACTTGATACTGTTTAATTGATGCTGATAGAAGACATGAGACTCCTAGGTCAGAGACAAAGGATTTTTTTACTCATGATACGGCAAGTTCGCAAGCATATTTGCATCAGTTTCTCTTGCCCCATCTCATGGGGATGTTGAGATTGACCGGGATGGATGTTATGCACCCAGTGGCTTTGTGTGACAACTGAGGAACACTGAGCTTGGGAAAGCCACCGTTTTTATGGTAGGGAATGAGCAAGCATGATCACTGTCGCTAGCAGTGGATGTGCTTGTGTGTGTGGAATGGTAGATACTTTTTCATTTCTTAAGTTTATTGTCTGCATAAAAATATGGCCTGAAAAATGACCTGGAAAAAGAGCAGCAAGGGCCTTTAAGTCTTGACGCACCCAGCAAGATGTATAAGAACACAAGAGACCCAAACAGTATTCCTAACAGCTCTTTTGAGATTAGATGTGACTGTGTGATTTAGTTCTCTGAAATAGAATATAAAAGGGGAAGATGTGTGTGCCTTCTATGGTGACACCTAAAGACCAGGCCATTCCTCATCTACTCCCTGATTCCCCTTCCTATTGGCCAGTGATTGGAATGGCGATGTTAATAGAGATCTCAGAAGCCAAGTATTGAAGGAGTTAGACCGCCATCAGCCTGAGTCCCTGAATGACTGGGTGCAGCAGAGATGCCCATCAGCTTAGAACACTTATCTTAAAAGGTCATGTGAAAAAAAAGACAAACTTTTTATTCTGTAAGCCATCTAGAGAGTTAATTTGTTAGCGTGACCTAGCTTATCCTTCACTAGTACAACATCTAACTCAGAGGATTATGAGGATTAAGTAAAATTCCGAAGGTTAACATTTATGCAGAGCTACTGCCTTGCCTGGTGACTCAGATGGTGAAGAATCTGCCTGCAATGCAAGAGACCTGGATTTGATCCCTAGGTCAGGAAGATCCCCTGGAGAAGGGAATGGCAACTCACTCCAGTATTCTTGCCTGGAGAATTCCATGGACAGAGGAGCCTGGTGGGCTATGTAATCCATGGGGTTACATGGGGTCGCAAAGAGTCACACACAACTGAGCAACGAACACTTTCACTTTCATGACTGTGTACAGGGCCCCATGCTTACATACACGATTTCATTAAATAATAAAAACAATAATTTCAAGGTAGGTTTCATCATGTCTGTTTTGTAATTGGAGATCAAGGAGATTAAGAAATGTTCTTAAGGCTCAAAGTGATGTAAGTGGAACAAATCCAGGTCTGACAAATGCATGATGGTTTTGGTAGCCTCACACCCCCAGGGTTTCAGTTGCAGATTCTTCTCTTTTTCCCTCTCCTTTCCTGTCCTGTCTGTCCCAGATACCCCTTTTATTCCACCCCTGCCCCCACTTTCTTCCTTTCTTCAGTATTGACTTCACTTTCATGCAAGATGGCATGTTAAGTAATGCAATAAATACTACAGTCAGGAGATCTGAGTTATGGTTTCAGCTTTTGCAAGTCCTAGCTGTGTGAACTTGGTTAATCAGCTTATCCTTCTGAGCCTTAGTTTCTTTGTCGGAATAATAGGTATGCTAGTAATAGTTGCTTATCTATCTTATTTGATCACCATGAGGCTCAATTAAACTGCAAAGGTCTCTACAAATTGTAAGATGTTCTAGAAATGGCAGGTGTTACTCCCCACTCTACCCTGATCTCATATGCCAACAGTTTACAAAGTGTAGACCCTGCACAGCAGCAGCAGCACCACTGGGAACTTGTTAGAAATTCAAACACTTAGGCCCCACCCAGACCTACTGAATCAGAAAATCTAGGGGTAGAGCCTAGAAATCCGTGTTTACCAAGGCTTCTGGGTTGTTCTGATGAACATTCAGGCTTGAGAATCACTGTCATATGTGTGTATGTGCACGCACATGCACACACACAGACACACACGCGCGCGCGCGCATATCCTGATGCAATTAGTTAAAATAAAAGAGCCATATAAGAGTAGTCTTTCCCAAAAGTTTGGGAAAAGAGGCATGAGCAGTGCTAAGGAGATGCCTGGGAGGGAAGGGAATGCTGAAGACATGCTTAGGAACATCAGGACTTTTTTAGTTCAGTGGAATTTCTTTCTTCTCCAGAACCAGTGCTGTGATTCGTGACTGAGCTATGCCAGGAAAAGTGAGGAAATGACCCAATATTTATTAGGACTCTTTTGGTTGCAAATAAGAGAAACTCATCATAAACAATTTTAAACAAAAATGCAGGACTTCCTTGGTAGCACAGTGGATGCGAATCTGCCTGTCAATGCTGGGGACACAGGTTTGATCCCTGGTACGGGAAGATGCCACATGCCTCAGAGCAACTAAGGCGCTATGCCACACTATTGAGGCTGAACTCTAGAGCCTGTGAGTCTCAACTACTGAACTGGCATGCTGCAACTACCGAAACCGCTGTGCCTAGAGCCAGCGCTCTGCAACAAGAGGAACCGCCATATCGAGAAGCCACCACTACGAGAAGCCATCGTAATGAGAAGCCCATACACCACAAGGAAGAGTAGTGCCCGCTCAGCGCGACTAGAGAAAGTCCACACAGCGATGAAGACCCAACACAATCGAAAACTAAAAACAAATAAATAAATTATTAAACAAAAACGTAAATTTATTGGCTTACAAAATTTAGAAGTCCAGGAGTAGATTGCCTTCATTCATAAGCTAGATTCTTGGGCTCAAATCATTGGGACTCTGTTTCTCCTGTTTTCTGGACTCTAGTTTTCCCTGTTGTTTTTATTACTCTCAGGGTCCCCTGGTGTGATGGTAGAAATGGGCAGACTCACTCTAGGCCCATATTTTATCTGTTTAGCAGCTCCACTGTAAGGAGAGTGCCTGGTTCCCACAGAAATCCAAGGCTGACTCTCCTTGCTCCTTCTTGGGACACATGTCCACCCTTGGGCTGATGAGCGTGACTCTGATTGGCCAGGCCTAGGTTACATGACCAACCCTGGAGTCCATCATACCCACACTCACTGAGAAGGGGAGCAAAATTCCCTAGAAGAAAATAGGACTACTGTTACCAAAAGAAGGGTGGGTTGACGGTGGTCAGGTGAAAACAACAGATGTTTACAGGAGGCCTTAATATGCTGCCCCTGGGAAGACTAGGATTATGTTAGCCACAAACTCCTGCCAAGGTTTTCATTTCACTGTATCCTGCAGAATTATCTGTGACAACAGTGACTGATCTCAAAAAGTGTGTGGGATTGTGGTGGGTGGGTGGGGGTGCGGGGGGAAGGGGGTGGGTGTACCTGGAACACAGCAGCTAAAAACATTGGCCTGACCACATATCAAGTTTGACTCAGCTTCTCCAGTCTCAGGAATTTATCCAGAGCATTTTTGCTTTTAATGTTTTGGCTGTGCCACACGGCATGTAGAATTCCAAGTCCCCGTGGAGTCCCAGCCTCTGAACCACCAGGAAGTCCCCAGCGGAGAATCTTTAAGCCTCATCCCTCAACAAGTTCCATCTCCTTTTACAATGCTCTCCATTAAATAAAACTCCAGTGGCTTCAAAGTATTTTACATTTGGATCCACAGTCTGTAGACCAGTGCTCTGCAATAGGACTTTCTGCTGTAATGTAAGTATTCTTTACCTGCATATGCCTAATGAGCACTTTTATTGTGAGTGAGGAACTAAACTGTTCATTTTAGTTAACTTTAATTTTCATTTTAACAGTTGCATGTCCCCATGGCTACTATCTTGGACACTGCAGCTTTAGACTCTGGAAAAGAAGGGAATGGCAACCCACTCCAGTATTCTTGCCTGGAGAATCCCGTGGACAGAGGAGTCTGGCGAGCTACACTCCCTGGGGTTGCAAAGGGTTGGACATGACTGAGCGACTGGGAAAGCTAGTCGAAAGCTAACATTCTGACTTCTACAAAGTTCATTAGACAGGCTGCAATTTTGGGCTACTCTCTACCTGTCTGACTCTTTTTCTTAGTAATAGAACACATGAGTTTTAGCTGGACCCATGGCCTCCTGGCAAGACGCTCTGTTTCTCAGCTTATCTTGTGGCTGGGAGGGGTGTGGTGTAGGAAGTCACATGTTAACGTCAGATTAGTGGCTGTGGGAAAGTATCTTGTGCAACTTTTTGGTTTTCTCCTTAAAGTTGACATTACATGCCCTGGACTTTTCTGTCTTCTCCTAGACTGGAAGGCAGATGTGGAATTGAACCAGCCTCAGTCCTCCTAAGACTATGCCCAGGAGATGGTGGACCAAAAAGATGGAAAGATTCTGGGTCCCTGAATTATCTGATGGAGCAGAGATACCCCATCAGTCTTGAATGACTCATCTTCGGGCCATGTGTTGAGGTAAATGAAACACTTTTATTTAAGGCATTGAGTTCTTGGGTTTCTTTATTATAGCAGGTTAGCCTGTATGCTAACATACCATGTATCCACCAAGGAATCATTGTGAGACAGTAGACTGGCTATTTACAGATCTGGGTTTTCATTAGTTCTATAACTTGCTACAGTGTGACCCTAGGTTTCAATTTCCTCTTGTGGAAGATAAGGCACTTGGACTGAACGTGGGATGCATAAAAATGGAATTTACCTTGAGCAAAATAGGGAAAATAACAACAGCTACTTTGTAGGGTGGTGAGGATTAGAAGAGATAATGCACAAACTACACTTAGTCAGTGCCTGAGACTGAACAGATGCTCTATAACTATTAGCCGTAATTATTGTTATTGTTATTAAGTTTTGACCCTGACAGATTGCAGGAGGCTGCCTGGAGTGCTGTGTTGACAAGGATGTGAGACCACATCAGTGCTCACTGGAAATGAAGGCCATAATCATCTACGTCTTCCACAGGCACAGGAGGGGGAGTTCCCTGCAATGGTGGGGATTGCTGGATTCCTAAGTCCTCTTCCCTTCTAACTTTACAGAATTTTGCCTACCTATCCTAAGTTAGCATATAAGAGTCTTTCCCCCTGTCTGTTCTATACCACACACACCACTTGACATATCAAGTGTTTTATCAAGTAGAACACAGGGTCCTCGCCTGATATCTCTCTCTGACTGGTCTTCTCCTCACCCACTTTCTCATCTTCTGAGCCTCACCCTCAAGTCTGGAGTCTCTAGACTTATGAGAGACGCCTAGGCTTCTCAGGCTTCTGAGTCATTGTTTAACTTCCCTCTCACCTGACTCAGTGCTTAGGAATCGCCGTGTTAAGATGACATGGTTCAGCCAGGTCCTTGCAGGAAGCATTTGAAGGACATTGGTAGCTAACAGGCATAGTCCTCTGAGGGTGATTCTGCCTCGTCTGGCTCAATCAGTCTAATAACTTGTGTAGCCCCCAGGAGGATTCTGATCTTCTGGGAATCCAATCACTAACATAGCTTAGAAAATAACTCAGATATAGAGAATCCATATCTGCTTTCCCATCCCCAATCCCAAATCGTTTCCAGGGAGTCGTGTTATTTTGACCGTTTTCAAAAGTCACTGAAAAATAGAGAAACAATGTACGGGCAAAGGTTCAGTTGAAGAAAATTGAATCTACCCTGGGCAATAGAATCCACCTAGTTTAACTAGAGCATGGCTTTCACAGGATAAACCCCTTCCGACACTCCTGTTCCTAGGTCTATATATCCCTTCTTCTTTATTGGGCACAGCAAACCATGGTCTGCTTTTGTAAAGAAAGCCACCATTTGTTTTTGTAAATAAAGTTTTATTGGAACACAGCCAATGCCTGTTCATTTACATATCATCTACAGCTGCCACAGCAGAGTTGAGTGATTCCAACAAGGGCAGTATGGTTTGCAAAGTCTAAAGGTTTTACTTGCCTGTCCCTTTACAGAAAACATTTACCAATGTGCTACATTATACCAACTTTACTTAGTACTGGTAACTATTTTTGTTTCCATTTCCATCTTCTATTTTTTAATTAATTTTATTAGAGTATACTTGCTTTACAATGTTGTGTTAGTTTCTGTTGTACAGCAAAGTGAATCAGATATATATATATATATATATAGAAGGGATATATATATATATATATCCCTTCTTTTTTGTATTTCCTTCCCATTTAGGTCACCACAGAGCACTGAGTAGAGTTCTCTGGGCTACACGATAGGTTCTCCTTAGATGTTTTCTGGTTCCAGTCAACCAAACCATGCTAAGGCAATCACTTGTGTCTGTGGCACATTTATTCCAGTGGCTCTGGTAATAATACCCATAGCAACCACTCTTATCTATAATTATATTCCTCCTTTCCTGGTCTAGCATCCTCAGAATCCATCCCCATACTCATGGATGAGAGAGTTAAGAGGCTGTTTTAGGAAAACCATAGACACACCCTGGTTCTCAGACTGAGAAAGCCAGGAATTGTAAAACCCTGAGCCCATGGTTGCCTTTTGTCAGCTCCTTTGTTCTGTTTGGTGAAGCCAGCCCATCTCACAGTGTAGTGGGCAGTAGACCTCCCTCCTCTGTTGTGGGGAGAACATGTGAAAGGTGGAGATAGTCCAAGTGGACAGCCTACTCGAGTCTGAAGTGGGCACCATGACTCTGCTTGAGCTGATTATTGCTGGGGGAGGGGGGAAACAAAATCCACATGACTAAATGTTCCAATTTTTCAAAGAAAATCTGGAAACCTTTTTTGGTTTGCTTCCTTTTAATAGACAATCACTGCACATTGAGGTTTGGGACTAATAACTGGTGACCTTGGGCAAGTTCCTTTGCTTTTCTCTGGCTTGGGGTCCTCAACTGTTCAGCAGATGGAAACAAAAAAGGAGAGGTACTCTATCTCATAAGGGTTTTATGATGATTACCTGGATAATTCATGTAATATTCTTAGGGTGGAACCTGGCTGGCACAGAGTAAGTGATCAATAATGCTTAGCTTTGGGGGTTTTTTTAGACACTGGAGGAGGCACTAAGTTGGGATCCCATCTTTCTTGCCCACCTCAAGAGTTTAAAGGCCTTGTCTACTAAGGCATGACAGCAGAGCCCACCCAGAAGACAGCCAGGGTTCAGTAGGAAGTCTCTCAGTTCAGTTCAGTTCAGTTCAATCGCTCAGTCATGTCCGACTCTGTGCGACCCCATAAAGTGCAGCACGCCAGGCCTCCCTGTCCATCACCAACTCCCAGAGTTCACTCAAACTCATGTCCATTGAGTCGGTGATGCCATCCAACCATCCCATCCTCTGTCATCCCCTTCTCCTCCTGCCCTCAATCTTTCCCAGCATCAGGGTCTTTTCCAATGAGTCAGCTCTTTGCATCAGGTGGCCAAAGTATCGGAGTTTCAGCTTCAACATCAGTCCTTCCAGTGAACACCCAGGACTGATCTCCTTTAGGATGGACTGGTTGGATCTCCTTGCAGTCCAAGGGACTCTCAAGAGTCTTCTCCAACACCACAGTTCAAAAACATCAATTCTTCGGCGCTCAGCTTTCTTTATAATCCAACTCTCACATCTATACATGACTACTGGAAAAACCATAGCCTTGATTAGACGGACCTTTGTTGACAAAGTAATGTCTCTGCTTTTTGATATGCTATCTAGGTTGGTCATAACTTTCCTCCAAGGAGTAAGCGTCTTTTAATTTCATAGCTGCAATCACCACCTGCAGTGATTTTGGAGCCCAGAAAGATAAAGTCAGCCGCTGTTTCCACTGTTTCCCCATCTATTTCCCATGAAGTGATGGAACCAGATGCCATGATCTTAGTTTTCTGAATGTTTAGCTTTAAGCCAACTTTTTCACTCTCCTCTTTCACTTTCATCAAGAGGCTCTTTAGTTCTTCACTTTCTGCCATAAGGGTAGTGTCATATGCATATCTGAAGTTACTGATGTTTCTCTCGGCAATCTTGGTTCCAGCTTGTGCTTCTTCCAGCCCAGCATTTCTCATGATGTACTCTGCAGATAAGTTATTTAAGCAGGGTGACAATATACAGCCTTGACGTGCTCCTTTTCCTATTTGGAACCAGTCTGTTGTTCCATGTCCAGTTCTAACTGTTGCTTCCTGACCTGCATACAGGTTTCTCAAGAGGCAGGTCAGGTGGTCTGGTATTCCCATCTCTTTCAGAATTTTCCACAGTTTATTGTGATCCACACACTCTAGAGCCCCTCATATGAAGGGGTGAGGGAGGCCAGAGATACTGCTAGGAATTGCCCCAAACAGCATCTGCTGTGGAAAAAGTTTTCTACTAGAGGGAAAGCAAAAGTAAAGATGAAAAGCTGGAAGGAAGGAAAGAAAGGATGAAGGAGAAAGAAAGAAGGGGAGAAAAGGGAGGGGGAAAAGATTTAGTAAAAACTCAAAGCATAGACAACTGTAATTAATAGAATTATGATAAAGAGATATTTAAAAACTGCTCAGCAAAAGTCAGGTTGCACATTATAATTAATGACATGCAAAAAGATTTAATACATAATGTTAAGCCTGTAAATTAGGCTACAGAATAACGTGTATTGAATGAGACAGTGTATATGAATTTACATATTATTACACATTACATATTATTACCTGAATAGAAAAAAGACTGGAAGGATGGAAGGAAAGCTAACAAAATATGAACACTGGTAATCTCTAGGTGACAGGATTGTGAGTGAATTGTTTTGTTTTAATTATATGAACTTCCTAAATTGTCTTCCAAAAAAATCTGTGTAACTTGTGTAATAAGACAAAATGAGAAGTAGTACAATCATTAAGACTGTGAAGTTACCAGTTACAACCAAGCCCTGAGTTTCAGATTCTTTTTCCAAACTTCCAGCAGGTGGCGCAATGGCAATGCGAGGCTCTATATGAGTTTCACTCCAGATGAACTTAATCTCTGGATGAAACCACCCAGACCCAGGGGCTGCCTGGCCCAGGGTTCCGTTCTTCCCACACTGGGAGAAACAACATAATTAGAAATGCAATGAGATGAGGTTTCTGTTCCTCTCTCCAGTTACTTCCTCCCCATCATTTGGCCTGGGACAAAATTCAAATTAGTCTTATTGGGCATTTCTGGATTAGATTGGGTTTGCAGCTCGTCCAATCCTAATGAGAAGTGAGACTGTCAGCTAAAGGGTGGCGGGGGGGACGGAAAGCAAGTAATTTTCTTGTTCACAGGAAAGGCAATTTTTAATGAACAGCAAACCTTGTTCACAAAGGTAATGGACATTCTGGACCAATGTCAGTCATCGGGGAGGGAAGGCAGGAAGCCTGGCAGCCCGGCTAACCAGCTTCCAGGGACTCAATGGGACAGAGTCCCTCCAGGCTTGGACACCCCCAGGGAATGAATGGGTCACAGCTGAGGCATGACCTTTGCCTGGTCCAGAAGGGGAAGAGCCCTCAGAAGAACCAGCTCCACTTGTCTTTTCCACTTTGGTTTTACATCTTAAATTGACTGCCCCCAAGAAAACTACTCTGAAGGGAATTCAGGATGTAAATAAAAGCCATCAGAGTCCACAAGGTGGTCCCTATTCCACCCAGACCCACAAAGATGCATAGTCTGGAGATATGGAATGTTCTGGGTCCTTGCTGCTGTTTCTCATAGCTCTTCAATAAGCCTTCAGTGTCCTTCTTGGTGTTGACTTGGAGAAAAAGAAGGAAAGGAGGGAAAAGACCATCTCAGCTCATCTTTGCAGAGAGAAGCTAAGTGGGTTTCTCCAGCGTGGTTCCAGAAGTTTTCATTTACTGAGTCTTCAGCCCTATTGTGGTCCAGATGTCTTCACAGACAACTGGCTTTCCTGTGGCACCATCTGGGTTCTGAGTGAGTAAATCAAAGCCCTTGGCATAGAGTTGCTTTCAATCTCAGACAACCCAGGCAATTGGAAGGAACCACATAAAATGATGAGGAACAGGGACGTGGTAATAACTGTCTGTATATATGCAACAGGGGCTTCCCTGGAGGCTCAGAGGGTAAAGAATCTGCCCGCAATGCGGGAGACCCAGGTTTGATCCCTGGGTCAGGAAGATTCCCTGGGAAAGGGCATGGCAACCCACTCCAGTACTCTTGCCTGGGAAATCCTACGGACAGAGGAGCCTGGTGGGCTACAGTCTGTGGGGGTTGTGGAAGAGTCAGACGTGACTGAGAGACTAACATACGCTTTCACTTTCCTTCTTATACAAGATCACCACACAGATGTCCATTCCTCTTCTCTCTTGTTCTTTCTCTCTCTCTCTTTCTTACATACACACACACACACACACACACACACACACACACACAGACATTCCTAAGGGTACTAGAATAGAGAAGATCATATAACAAGAAGCAGATAACTAACTTAGATAACTAATGAGACTATATACCAAATAATTTAGCGTCAGGTTTAAGAGTTTGAAGTCACTCAGCCTGGGTTTGAGCCCCAGCCCTGCCACTTTCTTGTGTGATACTTTGAACAAATTACTTAAGTTCTGTGAATCTTAGGCTCCACCTGTTAAATGATAATAAAGCTACCCACACATCACAGTGCTGCAGAGGGGATTCAGGGAGATTCTGCCTGCAGAGCACTTAGCACCGTGCCAAGCACTGAGTGGTACCATGTACATGTTGACTATTATTATCTTCTGAAAGCATCAGAATAAAGGGGCAGTTTGAAATTGCTAAACTGGAGCTCCTTCACCAAGGGGAAAGTTCATCAGAGGCAGTTGGGTCCAGGGACAATACTTTTTGTCACTGAAATAATTTAAGACATTTAGTATGTTTCAAAGTAGAACTCAATGCTTTTCTTGTCACAAGTTTCCAAGTGGCTGTCTAGGGGACAGCTGTGTGATAAGTTAGCTGGGAGTGTTTCAGATGATCTTCAGACTAATTAACAACCCACATGGCAGGAGTACCAGCCCATGGGGAAAAAATACAGAGGCCGCAGTGCTGGAGCAGAGGCCGAGATAACCCCTGGGGGGCCAGGCCCCTTCTGTTGGACTGTGGGAAACCCAGGGGACCCAGTGGATGCTGGGCAGGATAGATGCAGATGCTTGGCAGAGACTATTGATCAACTGCAGAAGTATTTCAGCATGTTAACCTATGTGGACAGGCTGGTGCACCCTGACTGAGTATCCGTTCTAGGTCAAAGTGTAAAGTTCAGTCACACCCTCACCTGGCTGGCTTTCATGTGGCATCCATCTGTCCATTAGGCTTCCCTGCTGGCTCAGTGGGTACAGAATCCGCCTGCAATTCAGGAGACACAAGAGATGCATGTTCAATCCCTGGATGGGGAAGATCCCCTGGAGGAGGAAATGGCAACCCACTCCAGTATTCTTGCCTGAAAAATCTCATGGACAGAGGAGCCCAGTGGGCTACAGTCCATGGGGTTGCAAAGAGTCGGACATGACTGGGCAACAAAATGTGCGTCAGTTCACTGGCCAGACTGAACAGCCTGTTTACAGAGATGTCTTCTTTGGCAAAATAGATCAGTGGAGAATAAATAAATTGATTCAGAAGAAATCTCTCCCCAATTCTGGAAGGACAAATCAATGACAAAAAGGTAGAGGGTTGGTTCTTACTCTTCTACAGCTGATGGAGGCTAAAATATTCCAAAGCCCTATCTTCTAGATGCTGACAGTCCAGGAGGAAGGATCAAAGGAAAGCCCACAAACGCAGAGAGGAGCTTCTGAGACGGGCTTGGTGAGTCACAGGGATCATGAGGGACTACTCTGTGCGTGGTGAGCTCTTGGGGTGAGAAGCATGACTGGTTCTGTGTACCCCCAAATCAGAGAGTCACCCAGTCAGTACTCAGTGAGACCAAATGTGGAACTCAAGTGCTGGGTGGAAAGGAGTGATCGTGTATCTGGGGGCAAGTTTCAACAGAGGTAAGGGAGATGAGAGGAAGGACCAAGCTCATGAGAGAGAAGACTTTGAAGTCAGCCTTGCTGGTCATGTGCATGGGCTCTGGAGTAAGCAAGGCTACCAAGAGAAATTTGTCCACATATTCTTTGAGATAGCCTGGGAGAGCAAGGCAGTTGTCCCTTGGAATTGACAGGAATGGGGGAGGGCGAGAGAAGAGATCACTGTACCTCTGCCATGGCCCCAGGTTGGCACAGCTGGTCCTCAGAGCCAGAGAAGGATGGAGCCTCACTATCTGGAAGGTGCTGTGGTGGCAGCAGCCATGGGAGACCCCTTCCCTGGGCTTTGAGGTCATCTAGGGGCTGAGAGTTGTTGGCCAGCTGCCTTTTCAAGACTTTGTCCAGGGCTGCCCCTCAAAAACGCTGCAGGGGTTTAGAGATGGGAACCAGTGGACTTGCTCTGATGGGGAAGCTAGCCAGAGAATGATTGGCTACTCTAACCATGATCCCCTCGCCTGGAGGGCATCCTTCAGTTGACAAAGCGCTGCCTCAGTCCTAAATCTTTCTAGCAGAGGCGACCATTGCCACTTTCTAGATAAAAAAGCAAAGACCCAGAGAGGTTAAGAGATGAATCTGAGGTCTATGACGGCAATAGGCCATCCGGGGCACACGGGGTCGCCATTCAGGTTTCCTGACTCTCAAGTGGGTCCTCTTAATCAGAGTGGGATGCGAGTGAAGTTCCTGGGGAGCAGTATGTAAGGAGGTGAGGTCCTTAAGAGGGAGGTGGCTGTGAAGTGGCTCCCCACCTGGTCATGTATGCACAATGGTGGCTGTCTCAGCTTTAGCCCCTGGATATGCCTCGCTTGACTCACCTACATCCAGACCTTCCTTAATCACTGGTCTCATTCCAGTGGTGGAGGGTTTTGCCAGGGAAGCACTCAGTTGGGATTTCATGCTAGATACCCCAGTACCCACATGCCTGTTGAGCAAGCCTGAGGCTTTTCCACAGGCTATATCCTCACTGAGAAGTTGCCTAGAATCTCAATCTCTTCCTGCAGTGAGGAGAGGAGGAGAGAAGCAGAGTGTTGCCCCCAGATAGGCCGGGCACCACAACAAACAACAAAAAAGATTCATGTGCTCAACGAAGCTGAATTTTAATTGATACTTTTTCTAACAGTGGTTCTGAACCAACATCCCTCAGCCCCCAAAGATGATGAAGGGGGTGCGGCTTAACGCCACAATTAGCAGACAACCCCACAACAAATACAGTAAACATTAATCATATTAAATGTTGAATGCAGACTCTGGTACGCTTGAAAAGCAATGGGTTTTTACAGTTTTATTTTTATAGAAGACAAAGCAATGATTGTGGAGGAATTATTCTGATGTCAGTGCTGAAGGGAAATAATGTAACATTCTGGAATTTATATAAAAATTACAGCTTTGTTGTGTTTCACACTATATATAGTAATTTAATCATTTGCAGCTGATTAATTTCAGTGAAGGAAAATGTAGCATTATGCATCCCTAATGGAGTTCCAAGGTTTGAATTCTAATCGTGAGTTGGGCACAATTTAAGTCTAAATTAGCAATTAGCTTGGGCAAAGGACACTTAGGTTAAAATGGAGTCATCTGTTGATGAGTACTGAGTCAACAAGAGAGCAGAAAGGAAGATCACCAGAAAAGTGTTTGCCACAGAACACTCTTTGCTGGGTTCATCATTATACTTCCTTACATTAGCAGAATGCGGCTGTGCATTAGAAAACAATTTCTTGTACGTTTATCTCATATGCATTGGTCTTCATCTAAGTCTATAAGTGGGTATTTGCGCTCCATCGTATAGTGAAGAAACTGATACTCAGAAGAAGTAAGGTCGCGGAAAAGAAGAGCATTTATGGTGGAGGATTTGAACCCAGTGTTCCAGTTAAAAAGCCAGTATTCTTTCAACCTCAAGATATTTTTTGGGGAAATTTGCTCCAGTGGCAGGAAATTGGAGGGAGAGAGGCACGTGGGGCTGGAGTGGTTATTCTTCTAGTTTCCTCACTTTGGGCTTCCCTGATAGCTCAGTTGGTAAAGAATCTGCCTGCAGTGCAGGAGACCCTGGTTTACTTCCTGGGTTGGGAAGATCCCCTGAAGAAGGGAAAGGCTACCCACTTCAGTATGCTGGCCTGGAGAATTCCATGGGCTGGATAATCCATGGGGTTGCAAAGAGTCGGACACGACTGAGCAACTTTCATTTCACTTTCCTCGCTTCAGAGCTGTCAGGAGCTGGCTGTGCCCTTCACCTGGAGCTCACAGCTCCTGTCAAGTGGCTACACTGCCCTCTCTGTGTCCAGGCTTTACTAATGCCCCTCTCCTTGCCCCTTCAGGCTCAGGGTGGTCATGGTGCCCACTGTTACCAGCCCTGGGGCACTGCCTGTCCTTTCTGGCAGTTTCCCTGCAGCCCGTCCTCCCTGTGAGCAATGAACAATGCAGAAAAGACCTGCCCCAGTTCAACCAGGCAAAGGTTGCTTTCAAGGAAATGGACACAAGAAAGATGGAAGATAGGAAGTCATTTAAAATTTTATTTAAGCACCTAGAGGCAATCAAGACAGGAGTAAAGAGCTATAGTGTTACACTCTTCAAACAAATAGAAGAGAACGTGCCATGTTTCTAGAACCTCCCATCTCTGCTCCTGCAAACTGCTGACTCCTTGTGCTGTCCCCAAATATCAGGGCTCTTGGGATGCAATGACACAAACTCAATTTAAATGGACATAAATTAAAAAAGTGAACTTATTGGTTCATGGACTCCAACTTCGGGGAAAAAATGCATGGATCCAAGCTCAGGAAAGTCAGGATCCAAGATCTCCCCTGCTGGAACTGTCGGCTCTTCCTTTTTTTCTTTGTTTCTCCCTGAAGTTTGTCTTTACTCCTCTGACAGTTGCAGCCTTGTCAAGTGATGCCAATTGACAGAAACAAAATTAAAACTCTATCATTCAGATCAGAACTGGGGATCTGAAGTGAAATTCACTGAATCAGAGTCTTGGCAGGAAGCAGGATTTCTCAGATGGTTTAATTAAGGAGATTTTTAACTAAAGGACTCATGGACAGTGTTCACTGTATACAAACAAGAAATATTGAAGCACCCAGACCTGAAGAGGAGGAAGCTAGCTGCACTGTGGAGAGCGCGGGGTGGGGCCTCCAGTGATCAGGGACACAGCTACTGCCAGAAGCAGGGGAGTTGGGGCACCCTGACCTCTCTTCCCCTGCCCTTGGATGACTTGCCAGTAACATGCTCCCATGGGCACACCCAACCAGAAACCCAGTTGCAAGGGAATTGAGGTGGTGCAGGGTTCAGGGTCAGCCTCCCAGGGTGACAAAATAGGACAGTTACGGCAGAAAGTGAAACTCAGAGGAGAAAGAGAATAACCTGCATGTTCATCTTGTATCTCTGCAAGAGTTGGGGGATTGGAAGAGTAAACATACTTGAGTGTTTTAATTTTATAAGAGAATTTCCTTATAAATATAAGAGAATTTCAACTTCAATGAAATAATTGACTCAAGCAGGGATCATCCACAAATGCTAAAACCATTAAATAAATTACTGATTGGGCTTCCCTGGTAGTTCAATGGTAGAGAATCCCCCTGCCAATGCAGGAGATGCACTGTTCAATTCCTGGATCGGGAAGATCCCGTGGAGAAGAAATGGCAACCCACTCCAATATTCTTGTCTGGAGAGTCCCATGGACAGAGAAGCCTGGCGGGCCATAGTCCACGGGGTTGCAAAAGAGTCGGACAGGACTTAGTGACTAAACAACAACAACAACAAAATGTTGGTTGGTCATCAGGACGTTTACATGATCTCAGGGTATCTTCCCAAAGACTTCTCGTTAATTACCAAAGGGAAGGTATCTTCACAGTGGAGAGACCTGCCAGAGAGCTGCTTAACGAAGCCATCAAGCTTAGCATCACTCAGCGATCAAGGGACACAATGACACTACATGCCTTCTTGTGAGATGCGATGGGAAGCACACAACCTCCCCTTTGTTGTGTGCTCCAACATGTTTAAGAAAGTGAAAGTCGCTCAGTTGTGTCCAACTCTTTGTGACCCCATGGACTATACAGTATTCTCCAAGGCAGAATACTGGAGTGGGTAGCCTTTCCCTTCTCCAGGGGATCTTCCCAACCTAGGGATTGAACCCAGGTCTCCCACATTGCAGGTGGATTCTTTACCAGCTAAGCCACAAGGGAAGCCCGCCAAAATGTTTAAGCTGAGTCTAATTCAGAGAAAAGGACCAAGTAAGTCCAGATCACAGGGCACTCTTCAAAAAAGTTAGTGCCCTGAACAGCAACAGCCGCAAGGAGGGGCTAAACAGAAAAGACTACCGCACACAACTTGGATGAATCTCAGTGTTGAATAAGAGAAGCTAAGTTCAAGAAGGGTATGTAAAACATGATTCTATTTCCATAAAGTTGGAAGACAAAACCCATTTAAGTATTAGGAGCCAGGACAGTGATTTCCCTCATGGAGTGATGTCAAGAAGGGCACCCAAGAAAGAATTCCAGGATGCTGATGTTCAGTTTACCTTAGTGCCTGTTACAAGAGTTTATTCCCTCTATGAAAGCCTATTGTAGTGAGTCCACTGTGTGTGTGTATGTGTGCATGTGTGTGTATTAGGGAGAGAGATAACATTAATGTGGCAAAATACCACCAACTGATGAATCTAGGTGAAGGATCTGTGAGTATGCATTATCATTATATTGCTTTCTAACTGTTCTCTAGGTTTGAAATTTTTGAAAGTAAAAACTTGGGGGTGGGGTGGGAAATAGGAAAGATTTTGAATTATTTTTTAAATGTTACACAACAAAATAACTGACATATTATTCATCAGTAGACATTACAGCGAGTTCACATCATTGACACACTTATTTAAATATATGCAAACTGCTCACACTTAGCTAAAATAAAACAAAGAACAAAAAGCAGAGCTACTTTGCATTTATTATGATTCCTAAACAGAAGCCGAGTATCTCATCTGGTGCGCAAGTATAGAAATAGCAAACTGTTCCGATGTTCACAGAAAAACTGTTGTGTTGGACATATTAACTTGTAGCTTGGGATCCACAAAACCATACCTATGGGATTTTGAATTCTCAGCTCAGTTCAGTTCAGTTCAGTCGCTCAGTCGTGTCCAACTCTTTGCAACCCCATGAATTGCAGCACGCCAGGCCACCCTGTCCATCACCAACTCCTGGAGTTCACTCAGACTCACATCCATCGAGTTAGTGATGCCATCCAGCCATCTCATCCTCTGTCATTCCCTTCTCTTCCTGCCCCCAATTCCTCCCAGCATCGGGGTCTTTTCCAATGAGTCAACTCTTCACATGAGGTGGCCAAAGTACTGGAGTTTCAGCTTTAGCATCATTCCTTCCAAAGAACACCCAGGACCGATCCCCTTTAGAATGGACTGGTTAGATCTCCTTGCAGTCCAAGGGACTCTCAAGAGTCTTCTCCAACACCACAGTTCAAAAGCATCAATTCTTTGGCACTCAGCTTTCTTCACAGTCCAACTCTCACATCCATACATGACCACTGGAAAAACCATAGCCTTGACTAGATGGGCCTTTGTTAGGGTTAGTTTAATGGCCAGTGATCTTTACTCTGCTCAGTAAATTTAGAACCCAACTAACTTAAGTTGTGCCATCCCTGGCTATGTTGACCATTACAGGGACCTTGTTTTCCTTTAAAATACATAGTCCTCTTTGGGTAGAAAGAGCTTATCAGCTCCCCATACTCTGGTGTTTTTAGGCTCAGGCATGGATAGAAAATCTCAGAAGAGGGCAGATAAGAAAAGGGGGAAAAGCTCTATTTGTTTTAATCTATTTCTGTTTCAAAATAACATACTAGCCAGAAGCCAGCAGAGGATCCAATGAAGATCCAATGGTTCTTACTGTCAAAGATCATCATTGCATAATCCTTATGTGTCCTCCTGCCCTCATCATTTTAGCTGCCAAGGCTTCAGGAGAGCAAGCACTGTGGCCTCTGGGCACTTGGGTCTGAGGAAGAGGCAGAATCTGCCCAGCTCTCCAGTATCCCAATGCCAACACAATAGGCACCTTTGGTTCAGCCCAGCTGCCAACCATCTGTGAGCCACTGTTCAGCTAGAATATAGTAGATGCTCATTAAATGTTTGTTAAATCAATGAGTGGGCTATGCGGAGAAGGGCTGCAGAAGAAGCTGGAGGAGTCATTTTCATGGAAGATTCTATGTAACTTGAAGGGATCTTTGCTCACTTCTGCTTACAACCCAGCTCTTGAATCCTTAAGGATGCCATCCTGGGAGCAGTAGAGACATACTCCTGGCATGGATATCAATATCCTTACCTCAAGTGAATGTGCACGTAACTGACATCTGCAAAGGGCCAGGGTAGGAGAGAATGACCATGGCTGTGCAGCAATTTAAAGATGACAAATTTCTGAGTCTATGTGTGATACCTCCTGGGAGTCCTTGACTCAACATCTGTAGGGAACAGAGGCTCTGGCAGCATATAAGAGAGCGTCAATGAAACTGCCAACTGCAGGGCTTCAGACTTCTAGCCTCTGTAATCATGTGAGCCAATTCCTTATACTAAATCTCTTTGCATGTACAACTTGAACTCAGTATTGTGAAACTGTGGACTGTAACCTGCCAGGCTACTCTGTCCATGGGATTCTCCCATGTGTTTACATACACATTTCAAACATATATATGTGAAAGTTGCTCACTCGTGTCCAACTCTTTGTGACCCCATGGACTATACAGCCCATAGAATTCTCCAGGCCAGAATACTGGAGTGGGTAGCCTTTCCCTTCTCCAGGGGATCTTCCCAACCCAGGGATCAAATCCAGGTCTCCCGCATTGTAGGCAGATTCTTTACCAGCTGAGTTACAGGGAAGCCCAAAATGTGTGTGTGTGTATATATATATATATATACACACACACACACACACGTGTGTGTGTATGTGTAGCTGTGTATGTGTGTGTGCCCAGGTATGTGTGTGCCCTTGTGTGTGTACAGTATCATCATTTTGTTTCTCTGAAGAACCCAGACTAAGAACTTAGATCACACAATTGTATGATAAACACTCCTGGTTGCCTGTCTACCAAGTTTGCTGAGATCCCTCCCTCCACGTCTCAGCAAAGAGACCCCCCCCTTCATGTTCCCTTGCTAGGAGGACCCATCTCTCCCAGTGGAGACTCAAAATGCCAAACCCTCACCTTACCAGCTCCCAGTACATTCAGAGCACAGGTGAACAAGGCAGACCCTGCCTTGTGAACCTAAAGGAGAGTTTACCAGGGGCTACAAGGAAACATTTCTTTCCTAGAAAAGGAGCCACCCAAGGGGAAATGTTTTCCTCCAGCTCTGGGTAGAGTTGCACTTGCCCAGTGCCAGAAACTTTGGTAACGTCTAGCCATCAGGAGTGAGACATGGCCTTTGTGCTAAGCAAAGCAGAGCAGAAAGAAACAAAACACAAGAATTCAGAATTCATGAGAATACTGTAGAGCTGCTGAATTAACCATCCAGAAATCACCCTGCCTCCAGATTTCTTATGTGACATAACAGACATTCTTATTGTTTGGGTAAGCGCTTAGTCGCTCAGTCATGTCTGGCTCTTTGTAACCCTTTGGAATGTAGCCTGCCAGCCTCCTCTGTCCATGGGAGTTTTTAGGCAAGAATGCTGAAGTGAGTTGCCACTTACTACTCTGGGGGAATCTTCCCAACCAAGGTACTGAACATGCATCTCCTGTCTTCTGTGTTTCCTGCAATGCCGGGTGATTCTTTACCCGCTGAGCCATCGGGGAAGCAAAAAACCGATATTAAGTCCTCTTTAAAGAAAAGTCTGTTTCCTGTACTCAAAAGCATCCTAATCGAATTAGCTGATTTTATTTTCATTGTTAAGAACTCATATCAAAGGAGGTCTCTTTATCCAGTCAAAGGTATACTTACAGGTTCATTTAGTATTCTTCTTTATTTACAAATAGCAGTGTGAATGAGAAATATGTTTATATACCTATACCCATATTCATCCCTTCGTCCTTCTATCCTTCCACCCCTCTGTCCATCTCTTAATCTAGCTGTGAGTTCCACAGTCAGAAAAGTTCAGAAGCCGTAATTACTGCCTACTTTTGGAGAATCACAACCAACATTAATGTATTAGAGCCTTTGAGAAGTTCTGCAGTAAAGAAACTTCTTTAACTCCATATTTCCTTGATTTTTGCTTGTTTGTTTGTTTTGTTTTTGAACCACAGAACCCTTCTTTGAGCAGACATTTTAACAGCAATCCAATTTGGGAACCGTGTGCATGACTGCGTAACTCTCTCTCTCAGATCCCATACACACATTTTAAGAGGACAACTGTTCCCTCTGAAGGCAACACTTGTTATTCTGAAGCACTGAAGCAAAACCTCCAGCACATTCGGAATCTGCTTAGATGTTTACAGATAGCTTCGTGTTAATTTCTGTACAAAAGATATATATTTCTGGCCTTGGCGTATTGTTTGTGATTCACCACCACATTCTAGGAACCTCCACTCTCACTCATCACCCTGCTTAACCTAACCATATCTGACACAAACAGTTCTCATTCATGGTGGCCCCATCCCATTTATACCATCCATAGCCCAAGAGGCAATCTTGTGCTTGTGTTTTAACATAAACTTCAAATCACATGCATACTAACACTACTTCATGAGCAAGAAATTACCACGTCTGGTTCATTGACATTTACTTCTGGGAACCATTTCAATCAGATTAATCCGTTTATCTAAATAATCTTCCACTCACTTCACAACATCAGAACTCACCAATACATTTTCTACCAATGCTTCCAACCTTCCTTTTTGTAGACTGAGGTGCAGGATTCGTTATCACCTGGAGATCTGCAAACTGGACATTATCAGAGTGTAAGGGAGGTGAAATAAGAGCTTCTATCCCATCAGAGTTTGAGGAAAGGGAAAAAAAGTGAGGCAGGTGGAGATGTCCATCCGTCTCTGATATGACTGCTGGAGAGTGTGGCTTAGATGCGCAGTAACAAATATGCCTTGTATTAGGACTGGTAGCTTATGCTGCAGCAACAACCCAGGAGTGGCAGATAAAAACAGAGTTATTTCTGATTCACATCACATGTCCACTTTGGGCCAGATGAAGCTCTGCCCCATGTCAGCTTCACTCAGGAACACAGCAGTTGGAAAACTGCCAGTCCTGGTGGCAGAGAGGGAAATGCTAGTATGGCAAGCCCCACACCAACTCTCAGAGCTCCACCCAGAGGTGACCACATTACCTCTGCTCATGCTTCACTGGCCTCATGTGAACTCCATTACCACGGGCCCCCAACCCTGAGCCCCAGAGCTAGAGAGAGGTGTTCTCCTAGAGCAGGCATCACTGGAGAAGCCATGGGCTTTGTCACATTGCCACGTCTACCCTAAGAGCAAAGCCACAGTATGCTCTCTACAGACAGATGGAGCCCAAAGACAGTAGAGAATCGGGGATGAACTCCTTAGCTCTCCAGTCAGGTGAGAAGCGACCAGCAAAAACAAACCACAACAGGACTTTTGCAAAATAGGCCTTCCACTTACTCATTGTCTTCTGCAGTTTTAAGTTCTTGGTTCACTCTTGAGCTCTCTTCTTCAAGTTCCCACCTTCGTCTCGGTTTGCTTCCCTGTCATTCTAGACTGCTTCATCCTCCTCCTAAAAGAACTGTGAATCCCACTCTACTGCTGGATGCCTGGCTACCTGAGCCAATAATCCAACCCTTGAGTTACTAACAGGAAAATGCGATGCTTAGTTCAGTCTGAGAAAAGTCTGTCTGTGACTTGCCACCAGGGGTTTCCAGTGGCAACCGGAAACATTCACTGAGCAAGTGGATGAATGAAGAGACACCATCGAATTCCCAGTACGGTAGGCACTTCCATGTGAATTTCAGTGTGAGTTTCCCACCTTCAGCATCTTTGCCGATTCTCCTCCCCTTCCACGGCAGTATCTTGCATTTGAGCTTTTTCTTTAACCAAATCCCAACAGGTCTTCCCGTGTCAATCAAGCTGAGGCCCTACCTCCTCTAGACGCATTCCCACATTGACTACAGTGATGGTGACCTGTAGTGATACTCTGTCTACACAAGGTAACAGAACTGGAGGTGGCAGAACCAGGGATGGAACCCCTGTACTCTGTCTCCAGAGCCCAGGCACCTGACCTCTACACTAAAGAACAGATGGGACAAGAAGAGGAGACCTAGGGCCTTCTGAAATCAAGCACATAGGGCATGCCTTGAGCCAGACAGACTTGGGTTCAAGTTCTTGCTTTCCTGCTTACTAGAGGCTGTATTTTAAACAAGTTACTTCACCTTTCTGGGCCTTAGTTCCCTCAGCTGTGAGATGGAATAACAAAGATTAATATATAACATGTCACAACTGTAGACTTGTGATCAATGTTAGGTGTGAATTGTTCTCCTGTTCTCTCTTCCTCTAAAACCAGAATCTTTATATCAATTAGACTGCACCCCGTCTGTTCACTCTTCACTCTGTTCTCTGGCTTGCAAACACAGAGAAAGGTAAGAAAAGTATCTGACAAAGGAGTTTCCAGGCTGGCCTAGCAGTGAATAGACCACAGATACCTCTGTGCAGCACAGGTACTCAGGAGCACTAAGGCCCCCATGAGACCAGAGTCCACTGACCTCAACTGAGAGTCAAGATGTGGCTGAGAAGAAAATGCAGTTCCCTGGGTATTTATTGTTACTTCTCCTTAACAGCCTTCCTTTCCTTCCCCTCTTTAGCCCTTCATCAGATATTTCAAATTTATTAATAGGTCCCAAGTCCAACGATGAGCTACACATGGTAAAGCAAACCAATATTTCCTCTACATAAGGACATTCTATAAAAAATGACAGAGATGTAGCATGGCCGCAAAGAGGGCTGAGCTGGTTAAATTCACTTTTACAAAAAGAGGAACTCTCTTCCCTCTGGTGTCACCGCCAAAAATACTGCAGGCAATCTAACAGCTTCATGTGAATTGCCGTGTCTGTAAGGCAAGTTCTGGCCTTATTGGATGGAAATACTGGTTTGGGCTTGCTAGTCCTCCAGCAGGAGAGCTGTGTGGTCAGATGTGGTCTGGAGAGAATCTACCTGGATTTGACTCCCACATTTGCTGCCTAAATAGCTTCCCTGATGGCTCACACGGTAAATAATCTGCCTTCAATGCAGGAGAGCCGGGTTCAATCCCTGTGTCAGGGAGATCCCCTGGAGGAGGGCATGGCAACCCACTCCAGTATTCTTGCCTGGAGAATCCCATGGACAGAGGAGCCTTACAAACTATAGTCCACGGGGTCACACAGAGTCGGACATGACTGATGAGACTTAGCATGGTGATCCAGGGTGGATGGGGGCAGGGAGCTGATATAGAGGAGGAGCGGCAGTGACAGATACACCGAGAAGTGAGATGGGAAGCTGACCGTGAACCCCATGACTGGGCAGTTTCCAAGGAACACAGGACAGACTTCCACGTATTCACCGAGCACTTCTTGAGGGCAAAACCCCAGTGTGGAGGGCAAAACTCCACAAATCCTAGCGATACAGATGTTGCAGTCAGAATCTCAGTGGGCCACTGGGTGACCTGGAGCATATTATTTAACCCTTCAAAGGCTCCACACCTGAGCTTCAAAACATGCTGAAGAGGTTAACAGGACGAAATCCTACCTGGCACAGAGCAGGCACTTAAACAAGGCTGGTTTCGGGGACTTCCCTGGCGGTCCAGTGGTTAAGACTTCACCTTCCAACGCAGCAGGTATGGTCTGATCCCTAGTCAGGGAGCTAAGAACTCACATACCTCATAGCCAAAACACCAAAATATTGGGGGGGGGGGAGGAAGCAATATTGTAACAAATTCAATAAAGATTTGAATTTAAACAAACAAAACAAAAACCAAGGCTGGTTTCTTTCCGGTCCTCTAAAAGAACCAAGAAGCAGGAGAGGCTGCTGTAAGCTTCCTCTCCACTGACGTCCGTTTAGACACTGAGAGAAAAGACATGAGACGCACGTCCTGTGGCTGTGCAGCCAGACTGCCTGGCCCCTGGTGTCAGCGAGCAGACTGGGAACGGCCCTTGATGGAGCTTCTGTCAGCCCTGCAACATCCAGTGAGTGCATATTTATTGAGCACCTACTATGTGCCAGGTGCTGGTTAAAGCACAGCCACTGCCAGCCCCAAAAGTGCTTTGTGCAGATTAGAAAAGATTGCCCTTTCTGGCAGGTACAGCCCCGTCAGCACACAGTTTGGCAAGCAAGAAGACTCTGTGTCAACAAAAAGAGTGCCCCTTCATTCGAGTGGACACAGCCCATGCTGGGCTCATGCCTTGGCAGGCAGAGTGAGTGGCTTTAGGCCCTGAGGACCTCCCTCATCCGGGCAGCCTCGCCAAGCATATGTGCCCCACCAGGCACAGCATCCCCAAAGTCATGCATTTCTCTTAAAGATAAATGTGCTCTGTTGAAGGGCTTCTCTTTTATTCTCTCCTTTTAGACATGGGAAAATATTATTTCTTTTATGAAATGATGCTAATAGTAGATGGCAGTTGTTTATCTCTTTTGTGAACTGTTCTTAGCAAAATAAAGTTGGCAACTTTATGTCAGTACTTCTGTTTGGACATTTTTCTGGCCTGTGAAATTCGAAACTATGGGAATTATTGTGGGAGGTGTTGTGTGGTGAGAAGCCCTTCCGTTCAAGCAAAAGAAAAGCCCCTGCAAAACCCCACAGACCTGGGCAGGTACTGTGTTGCCATCAAGGTCTCTGAGCTTCAGTAGTCTGCATGCCATTGCATTTCAGAATCGCTGGGTTGCTATGGTTATCACCAGATCTCTGTAATTACCTTGGAAGTTGCTATCTTTGAGACTTATGAGGTCTGTGCCATACAGATATTCAAAAAAGAAAGGTTTTTGAGAAGTATACATGCTGACAATAAATGGCATTGCTCGAACACAGCTGCACACACACACACACACATACACACGTGAAAATACTCACACACACAGGAGAATCATCGTCTCTTGCATGCTTTGGTGGTTAGATCTGTGGACTTCACATGAGGTTCACACAGTTATAGGAAAGCAGATCTTGGCTCCAGTGATAAATCTGGGCTTTCTCTCTTAGCCAGGATTCTCTGACTCCAAACAAAAAACTGGTGGTCTCAGTTAAACTAGAGTGTATTGGCTCACCTCACTGAGAAATGAGTGTTTGTGTCAGGTACGGCTTGATCCAGGGACTCAGGATCAGGATTTGCCAGGTGGTTCAGTGGTAAAGAATCCACCTGCCAATGCAGGAGACACAGGAGACACGGGTTTGATCACTGGGTCGAGAAGATCCCCTAGAAGAGGAAGTAGCAACCCACTCCAGTATTCTTGCCTGGAAAATCCCATGGACAGAGAAACCTGGTGGCCTACAGTTTGTGGGGTTGCAAAAGAGCTGGACACGACTGAGTCATGGAGCAAATAGAGCACCACCCCCGGGCAATCTGCTTGCTCTTGTGAGTTCCCCTGGGAAGGCCTCACCACGTGGTCAGCTCACTGCCAAATTTCAAGCCTTGGATTGACCAGGAAAAAAAAGAGAGCTTATCTCCTCCACAGTTCAAACAAACAAAAGGTCTGCACCTTGGTCTCAGCCTGCCTTAGATCATAACATAAGCCAATCTCTGAACCTATCACTGTGACTGGGGACATGCCCAAAGCTGGAGCAGCACTGTGGGGAAGCATACGTTCTCTAGAACCGGGATCCCCAACCTCCCGGCCACGGACCAGTACCTCCTGTCAGCTCAGTAGCGGCATTAGATTAGAAATAAAGTACACAATACATGTGATGTGCTTGAATCATTCCCAAATGATCCCCACCCTCTAGTCTGTGGAAAAATCACCTTCCATGAAACCAGTCCCTGACGCCAAGATGGCTGCAGACTGCTGCTCTAGAACAAAGTCAGGGTCAAGGGATGCAGCCAGCCAAACTGATTTTCTCTCCCCAAAGGAGAGGGATCCAAGAAGTTAGTGGCGAGAGAGACATCACCTGGGCTGCTTATTCTCCTTTTGCCTCCCCTCACGCCCGCATCTATTCTCCCCACCACCCTTGCTCTATTTGATCCACGCTCTGTGTTCTGAGATGCTGTCTCTGCAAGGCTTCCTCCCAGGCCCCTTGCCTCTGGCCATTGATTGGATCAGACAAAGCAGAAGCACAGCAGATCTGAGGAGGAGGGGGAGAAAGAAGTGGGTGTTTTTTCCCCGCCCCCTCCCTGCTCTAGTACCTCCTAAGGCCCCATTCTCATGGCTCACACCACCTCCTCTCTCCCTGCCCTCCAGCCTTTGAGGCAGTAACAGCTTCCTGCTGCTGTGATCTTGATACCTCAATGCCCTTGTCTATTCCACTGATGCTGCCCACTTATCTGCACATTGTCCCTTAAAATCTTTTAATCTAAACTAGGAGTCAGTGAACTTTGGCTCACAAGCCAATAACCACCCCCTCGCTTTTTGTAAAGACAGTTCTACTGGCCCACAGTCACACCCACCGCCCATCCTTTAGGTGCTGTCTGCGGCCAGTGACAGAGACTGTAGGCGGCCTGAAAAGCCCAAAATACTTTCTGGCCCATCACAGAAAAAATTGCTGACCCCTGGATAAACCAGCTCTGATGGCTTTTGCTTCCTGCTGGGACCCTTCCTATTTTATCTCCTCATAAAATTTAAGAAGAGAATGCTACTTTTACTGTAAGATTTGTACATAACTTTTGAGAAGAAACTAATATAGAAGATCAACCCTGCTGGTTCAAGGGGAAACCACACAGGGGATAGAAAGGTGTAGTGATCCTTTTTACAAAAACTTACTTGGTTGTGCAGGCTTTTAGTTGCAGCGATCCAGTCCCCTGACCAGGGATGGAACCCAGGCCCCGTGCACTGCGAGCACTAGTGAAGTCCTATAGTGATCTTTTTATACAGTGAACCCTGCTCTCTCCCAGCCCTTGAGCTGAGGGGTCTCAGGGCAGAGAATGCCCCCCGTTCTGCACCCCTAGCCACTGCTCACTCAGACAGCACACCTGGGTGCTCTGACTTCATCAGAGAATGCCAGTGAACGGGAAAATCAATATGTAAAGAACCAAACCGAAATGCCGGATGAAAAAGATGAACATTGCCAGGTTTAGAAAATAAAAATGTTCTAAACAGATAAACAGTAAGCAAAGTGCTTTGATTTGTACTGTTTTCCAGTCCATAAAACCCTAATATCCGCCAACGTTTCATTAAGAGCTTCCATGCCCGCTGCGGCTTGAACAGATTGCTGCAAACATGTTATTCGAGCCGCAGACCCAATCTTTTGCAATGTTTTACATGGGTGCTAAATGGGGGAGAAGTCTGATCTGTCATGAACAGAACTCTGCTTTAGGGGAAAAGTAAAGTCTGGAGTTAAATGAACAATATCTATCATTTTGCAATGTGATTTTTCCAGTCAATCAAAAAAAAAAAAAAAAAAGGTAGGCAACGAACATTTATTGGAGAAACAAAAAATGGCAGTGAACACATGCAACCAGATCCTCCTTCAGCTTTCAGAAACAGGGAGGATTTGTGATTTGAATAATTTCCACTGAAATAAATATTCAATTTATGTTGGAAATGGTTCATTTGGTCTCTTAGCCTTTTGCAATCCCCAAACCTAATAATACTCCAGTTTATGAAATCCCCTACTAATATAGCAACACCTTTTCATTTATTGTTATACTCACTCCTGAAGTGGCCCTGCTGCTAGCTTTCTGAACCATCAGCCAAAATCGAAGGTGCTGTACACAGAGCTCTTTTCCTTTATGATTTCTATTTTGTGACTGCAAGAAAGAGACAATAAATTAGCGACCCTGAAGTGGATTTCGAGCTGCGAAGCTGAGAAGACTTGGACAGATTATTAAATCACTCCCTGATCCTCAGTTTCTTTATCGGTAAAATGAGACCAACACTCCTTCCCTACCCCCACCACCCAGATTCTTGTACCTTCATCCATTCCCATTTGTTGAATATTTACTAAGCACCTTTTATGTGTCAGGAGGGTGCTGGGTGAAGAGGAAGATGCGGTCCCTGGAAGGTGCCTCTTGAAGTTCACATACGGAGGAAAGAGCTACCAAGGACCATGTGTTGGGGCAAGCTCTAGGACAGCAATAGCAACAGTTCTTTGAAAGCACCCACCCAGGAGGTACTAGTGGCCAGGAAGAGCCAAGAGTAAGGGATGGCTAAATGTATTCTGAAGAATGAGTCAGAGGGGAGGGGTACAACAGAGGATGTCATCACAAGGGAGAAGAGACTTCTCAGGATTACTGACAGCGTTTCACATGCCACACCCCAGGCTTTAAGGCGGGAGAGGCAAGAGCCCTGGGAAGCAGGGAGAGAACTAAGCAAAACCCATGTTCCAAGGACCTCCCAGCTTTGCTGAGGATTTGGACTTTTCCCTTGAAGGCGGTGGGGAGCCCACTGCAGGGTTTCTGTTGGGGGACATGGCCTGATTCAACGTGTTTCAGGAAGACCATCCTCACCACCACTAGCAAGCAGGTGGAGAAGGAGTCAGAGGGGAGACAGGAGGCAGGGATGCCCTTCAGCAGGGAGAGGTGCAGTGGCTGAAGCAAGATAGAGGCGGTGGGGATGCAAGAGAAGAGGCAGATGTGAGAAGCGTGAAGTTGATGGGACAGCTTGATAGACTGCGGAGAAAAGGGAAGGAAAATGTCAGGGAGGACTTGGAGGTTCCAGCTTCAACAAAAGAGTGGATGCTGGTTGTATTCACTGAGAGAGAGCGCATGTGAAGCTGGTGCTCGGCACAAGGCAAGATAAAGGATAGGTGCTCAGTAAGTGCGTCTCAAAGCAGAAACTTTATTCTCCTAGCTTCATTCTCCCCTCTTCTGTCAACCCACCCCCCAATGCGTGCACACACACACACACTGCCCCCACTCACTCTAGCTCATCCTGCACATCACTGCCTGGTAAATCTTCTTAAAACACCAATTTGCCTGTCAGATTTAAATGGCTCATTTAAATGGCTCAGGATTTCCCCAGGCACCACTCAAAGCCCCCCCTGCTCAGCCTCCCTAATCCAGCTCCCCTATCAAGCCAGCCCTGTTTCCTCTCTGCCTCAGTCCGGCCGCGCAGGCAGCAGCCCCATGACCTGCCGGCCTCCAGGCCTTTATTCAGGCCGTGCTCTGCTCCTGGAGTACTGGCCTTTCCTTCATCCTGCCACTGGAAATTAAAATCAGAGAGTCACAGTAGAGACCGTGATAAAAGAAAGCAATTCCCTCTGTACCCCTGTTACTTCTGTTAATTCAACACAGGCTTAATTCTTTGACATCTAGGCAACACAGAGAGTCTGTGGCTGAGGAAGTTTCAAGAGAAGAGACACAAAATGTAAGTTTATCTAGATTATAGATAAACTGGCTAATAAAATGTCTTGTTACATCCTTCTAGCACATTCCAAACTCTCCTTTTGATTTTGATTTTGAAATGCATTTTTAAAGCATGAGTGGATTATGATTGTCAAGGGGGAAAAAAGCTGTTTTCTTTCAGGCCTTAAGCTATAAAAACTGCTATTCCTGTTCTCTCTCCAAATGAGCCCACTTTAGGATGTCCTGCTGGGAAATGAAGGCAATTGCTTGATGCTTAGGAATTACCAAAGATTTACTTGAAAGTGCTACCTCACACTCGGTCGGAAATAAGCCTAAATGAAAAGGAAAACAATTAGCCCAAATGTGCCAACTTCAACAGTGTTGATTGGTCGGTTGGTTGATTTTGAAAGCCCATTTTTATTTCTGGAATCAAAAGTTGCAAAAACAAACAACAAACAACAAAAACTCCAGTTGTGACAGTCCATGGATGAGAAGTCCCTGGGGCAAGCACAGGCAGGGTTACTTTGAAGGGCACCCACGTTTGGGTCTGAGCCCCTCCCAGGGGCCAAGGAAGCTACAGGGCCACCTGGAACAACAGAGACTCAGGTCCTGTTGTCTGTCCAGCGGGCTTCCCCTCTGGGACGTGACAGCCCTCCTGCCCCAATCCAGCCTCACTCCCTTTCCAGCCCCAGGGCAGTGTTTCTTAAACAGTGGTCCAAGAACCACCTGCAGTTGCATCCAAATCACCTGGACTCTTAAAACATGCAGGTGGCTGCTCCCTAGACCCCCTTCCTGAAACCGCATCCCTCAAAGTGGGTTCATTCATCAACACCACCAGTACAGCCAGATTAGCAAGGCTTCTCTTCCCTCCCAGTCCATTAGCATTTTCCTTTCATTGTTTTCCTTAGTCTGCTAAAAGTCCCTGGTCTATTGTTCAGTTCTAAACTTTCCTGCAATTCCATTCTGTTGCCCAGTAAATTCACTCCCCACCCACCTGAATGACTTTATCATATTTCTTCTGCTGCTGCTGCTGCTAAGTTGCTTCAGTCGTGTCCAACTCTGTACAACCCCATAGACAGCAGCCCACCAGGCTCCTCCATCCCTGGGATTCTCTAGGCAAGAATACTGGAGTGGGTTGCCATTTCCTTCTCCAATGCATAAAAGTGAATAGTGAAAATGAAGTCACTCAGTCGTGTCCGACTCTTAGCAACCCCATGGACTGTAGCCTACCAGGCTCCTCCGTCCATGGGATTCTCCAGGCAAGAATACTGGAGTGGGTTGCCATTTCTTTCTCCACATATCTCTTCTATTCTCTTCCAACTACAATTTCCTGATTACCAATCCCATCACCTTGTAGCATTTGACTTTTCTCCTAATCTCTGAAAATTTAAAGGCTGTCCATTGAGAATTCCTTGCTCCTTGGAGGAAAAGCTATTTCAAACCTAGACAGCTTGTTAAAAATCAGAAACATCACTTTTCTGACAAAGGTCCATATGGGCAAAGCTATGGTTTTCCAGTAGTCATGTACAGATGCGAGAGTTGGACCATAAAGAAGGCTGAGTGCTGAAGAATTGATGTCGTCAAACTGTGGTGCTGGAGAAAACTCTTGAGAGTCCCTTAGGACTGCAAGGAGATCCAACCAGTCAATCCTAAAGGAAATCACTTCTGAATAGTCATTGGAAGGACTGATGCTGAAGCTGAAGTTACAATACTTTGGCTACCTGATGCAAAAAGCCAACTCATTGGAAAAGACCCTGATGCTGGGAAAGATTGATAGCAGGAGGAGAAGGGGGTGACAGAGGATGAGGTGGTTGGATGGCATCACTGACTCAATGGACTTGAATCTGAGCAAACTCCAGAAGATACTGAAGGACAGGGAAGCCTGGTGTGCTGCAGTCTATGGGGTCACAAAGAATTGGGGTCACTCACGACTGAGTGACTGAACAACAACAGTGAGAATTCCTTTCTCCTCTAGGCTTCAACCCCCTCTGCCCCACCCACCCTCACATACCTCTCTCCACTGGACCCATCCCTCACCTTGACCTGGATCCGGGATCCCACCTCACCTTCCTTCTCAGAACTTTTGCAGTGCCATATGCTTCCTCTCTCCTATATGTTCAGTCTTGTGCTCTCAACCCAGTCCTTCCCTCTGGCTCTTTTTTCCTTCCATTGTTGAGTATCACTGGAATGGGGAATTCTCTCCAGTATCCTAGGAGAAGTATGCATCAGTAGGACATATTTTAAACTCAGTTACCACAACTGAATGTTAACTTGTTATCTATAAATACTTACTAGAACGAAGAATATATTTCAGAACAGTTTTTAAACTTTTGATCATAAAAAATTTCAAATATATTAAGAAACAGAGAAGCTATACAGGGTCACGAGTCAGAAATGACTGAGCCAGCATGCAAGGGCAACTTATATATATATATATATATTTCAGGTGTACAGCATTATGATTTGACATCTGTATGTACTACATACAGTCTAGCTGCCATCTGTCACCATACAATTGGCCCACCTCACCCATTTCACAGACTCCCCCTCACCCAACCAAGTTCCCCTCTTGTATCCACTAATCTGTTCTCTGTGTCCAAGTTTGTTTTTATTTTCATTTTGCTCATTCATTTTTTTAGATCCCACATCTGAGTGAAAACATAGGTTATTTGTCTTTGTCTGATTTATTTCACTTAGCATAATACCTTCAAGGTCCATCCATACTGTTGCAAATGGCAGGATTTCATTCTTTTTTATGGCTAAGTGAAGAGTTGACTCATTGGAAAAGACTCTGATGCTGGGAGGGATTGGGGGCAGGAGGAGAAGGGGACGACAGAGGATGAGATGGCTGGATGGCATCACCGACTCGATGGACGTGAGTTTGAGTGAACTCCGGGAGATGGTGATGGACAGGGAGGCCTGGTGTGCTGCAGTTCATGGGGTCGCAGAGTCGGACACAACTGAGCGACTGAACGGAACTGAACTGACCATCCCATTGAGGGCAGGAGAAGGGGACGACCGAGAATGAGATGGTTGGATGGCATCACCGACACAATGGACATGAGTTTGGGTGGACTCCGAGAGTTGGTGATGGACAGGGAGGCCTGGTGTACTGCGGTTCATGGGGTCTCAAAGAGTCAGATACAACTTAGCAAATGAACTGAACTGAACTGAGCATCCCATTGTGTGTGTGTGTGTGTGTGTGTGTGTGTGTGTGTTAGAGACTATCAGAAAAACTGCCTTGTCTCATTTCCTCTTCCAACTACCATCCTTTCTATCTCTTCCCCACCCATAGCCAAAGTTCTCCAGAAAGCAGTCCTCTATGCCTTCTTAATTTCTTCAGTTCCTACCTACTCTTAACCCATTTAGGTCTGGTCTCGCTTCTGCACTGTAGCTCCTAGAAATAATAA